>NC_057865.1:267822250-268134750 GCF_019393635.1 Dromiciops gliroides | reverse complement strand
CCAGTACATGGACGTGTCTAACCCCACATGTCACCTACAACACTCCTGAGTGTCACCAGAACAAGATTAAAATCTAATTGAGAAGTGGTAGCCAAGAATTGGACATCAAAGGGATGCCCATCCATTGGGGAATGGCTAAACAAGCTGTTGTATATTGTGGTGATGGAATATTATTGTGCTATAAGAAATGACAAGCGGGACAACTTCAGAAAGACCTGGAAAGACTTATATGAACTGATCTATAGTGAAATAGGCAGAACCAAGAGAACATTGTGCACAATGACAGCAATATTGTTTGATGAAGAACTGTGAATGACTTAACTATTCTCAGCAACACAATGATCCAAGACAATCCCAGAGGACTAATGAAGCATGCTCTCCACCTCCAAAGAAAGAACTGAGATTGACTGAACACAAGCTAGAGCATGCTATTCTTCACTTTCTTCCATTTTCTTAATTCAAGTTTTCTTACACAAAATGACTAATATGGAAATGTTTTACATAACTGCACACATATAACCTATATCTGATTGCTTAGCACCTCTGGGAGGGGGGAGGGGAAAGAAGGAAGGGAGGAAGGATAGAATTTGGAACTCAAAACTTTAAATAAAAATGTCTTTTTATCAAAAAATATCTAATGGGAAATATTTAACAAATTAAATAAATTATAAAAATGCAATAAAACATAAATTATTATCTATCAAAACTAATTCAAGAGGGCAGTTAGGTGGCACAGTGGATAAAGCACCGGCTGGACATTCAGAAGGACCTGAGTTCAAATCCGGCCTCAGACACTTGACACTTACTAGCTGTGTGACCCTGGACAAGTCACTTAACTCTCATTGCCCCGCAAAAAAAACAAACAAAAAAACAAACAAACAAACAAAAACCTAAGTCAACATGCAGCCCCAGGGATCATTATGTATAGTTTAGTATTCCCTGTTTGAGTAGGAAACCATTGTACTATGCACCACGCCACCCTTATGGGAGCATTTCATAAAATATCGTGATATTCTGTGATGTACATGACAATTTGTTCTGTGATTCTTGAGATGATGGGTATCCACTTTGTTTCCAAATTTTTGCTAACACAAAAATGCTGCTATAAATATTTTGCTATTAATAAGATCTTTCCCTTTGATTAATTAATTTCAGGACTTTGAGAAGAGTGAATGAGCACTGTAGACTGTATTTATGTATCAAACTCCATACCTCTCGTTATTGTGTCTGAAAATTATTTGATAAACATTGGTTACAAGGCCAGTTCCCCAAATAAGATAGCCATAGATTGACTTATCATTCTATCTGTGGATTGACTGGACCAATGAAATCAATAGTTTGGTTCACTGATCCCCCTTGCCAGGACAGTAGGCATTGATGATTTATCTAATTCAATCTGATCTGACAAGCACTTATTAAATTCCTAAAGCAAGCAATGCACTGGGGATAGAGATACCAAAAAACAATAAATGAACAAAATAAAATAAAACAAATACAACCACCACCCAAAAACCACAGCCCCCTGCCTCAAGAAAATTACATTCTAAGAGGGTTATTCAATTGAATTAAACCAGTACCTATATGTAAAGTGCTGATTGTGCTAGGGACAAAATGCCAAAAAGAAAAAAAAATCCTTGCCCTCAAAGAGCTTACATTCTAGGAAAGGAAGTCAATTCAATTTAATTCAACTTAACTCAGTCAGCATTTTAAAATACTTACTATATCCAAAGCACTGTGTTCAGGACCCAAAGCTAAAATGAAAAACTTTCTGCCTCGAAGGTATTTATATTCCACTAGGTGTGGGGTGGGAGGTATTAATACAGATATCATATAGATAGACATGGATATGGATGCGGATGTGAGTGTGGGTGTGGTTGTGCATATGGATATGGATATGAGTTATATAGATAGATAGATAGATAGAGAGAGAGAGAGAGAGAGAGAGAGAGAGAGAGAGAGAGAGAGAGAGAGAGAGAAAACATAGATAAGTATAATAGTCTATGAAAGAGTTCAAACTACCCATAGGCTCTTCTCAGGAGAAGTTGTACCTGAGGTGAGCTTTGAAGAAAGAAAAAAAAGACTTAAAAGGTCAAGATAAGGAAGGAAGGTAACACAAATGCAGATAAATAAAGAAGTAATATCTTGAGAAGGGAGAGAACTGACATCTAAATTCATCTTGGTGGCTAGTCCCATGAAATCCAACTGCCTGCAGGAACTAAGCTGGAATCTGCCACCTGAAAGGACGCTCTCTCAGCATCTTCCCTAGTTCCTTTCCAATGCTTCATGGTCTGCTATCTTTGAGCTGCCATTCAGAACACTGAGGAATGGATGTCCCTGTGATTCCAGTAAAGATAAAAACAAACAAAACCAAAAACATCTTTTAAAAAAAAACACCCTAAGCTGGCTATAGGCTATGAATCCTCATCTTTCAATGAATTTCATTGTTAGGTAAACTAATTAGGACTGGGAAGGGGGTGGGGGACCCCTCCGAATAGTTAAATTACTATTATAGCCAGCTGCAACATTTTACCAGCTAAAACTTCAATGCCCCCCTATGCTTTGGCTGCTAGGCTGTCTTATTGTCAGGAGCCATTAAATCTAATTTTTAATTAGTCCCATCTCTACTCCCTCTTCTGTTTCTGTTTAGCCTTTGTGAGCAAAAAGGAGTTTTCCTGGGTGTGTTCAGCAGCTGTTCTAACTCGATGCCATCTTTGCTGAATGCCGAAGACGGCATTGTGGAGCCTAGCATATATGTCTGTCATACACAAACACAAGGACCCGTCTTTCCCTTTATTGACTTGAGCTGAAATCTGTGCCTCTGCTAAATCAAACACTTTCCCCATACCCATCTCAGGCAAGTCCATGTGTTTCACCATTTGTCACTTTTTATGAACAGCACAATTTCCTGGGTTTGCCTCCAATGATATTTTAACAGATAATATGCTGCCAAAAACAGATCCAAAGCTTTCCAAACCTTCTTGACAGTATTATTGATGGCAGATGGTTTTTCTCCACATTTCACCGAACTGGAGGATAGATAGGATAAGGAATAACACTGCCTCTCTAAGGATGGTGTTTAAATGAAGCAGGTTGACATGTTTACTCCCTATGAGACTGTAAACATTAAGCAGTGCTCGCAAGGACCAAAGTAGAACTCTTAGAATCATATATTTAGAGCTACAAGTCACCTGAGAGGTCATTTCATGATGGTGGTGGTGGTAGTGATGTTGATGGTGGTGGTGGTGGTAGTCGTGGTTGGGGTTTTGTTTTCAAAGATCCTGAAGTGGTTTGCCATTTTCTTTTCTAGCTCATTTTTACAGATGAGGAAATGGAGGCAAGCAGGGTTAAATGACTTGCCCAGGGTCACAGAGCTAGTAAGTGTCCAAAAGAGATGTGAATTTAGGAAGATGAATCTTCCTCACTCTAAGCCTTGTACTTTAACCACTGTGCCACCTAGCCACTCTGTAATAATGATAATAATGATGATAAAATAATAATAATATAATATGATGTTATAATGATTATCATTATAACACTATCATCCACACCTTTTTCATTTTATGGGTGAGTCACAGAGAGCCAGAGAGGAAGGAATCAAGAATGTGCCAGGCACTGTTCTACTTTCCAAATATCTCATTTGATCCTCACAACAACTTTGTGAAAGAGGTGTTATTATTATTCTCATTTTACAGTTGAGAAAACTGAGCCAGATACAAGGTGAAATGACTTCTCCAGGGTAACACTGGATCTGAAACCAGGTTTTCTGACTTCAAATTCAGCATTCTTTGGATTATACTATTCTTCCTTTCTCTAGCCATACTTTCATTTGAACTGTGCCCTAACTGGTCCTGGTGGATTTATATATTTATTTTTCTCTTGAGCAGGGGATTACATGTGTCATCCTGCTGTACATTTATATTTATAACACTCAGTCTCAGAGCTTTTCAAAGAGAGCTAATTTTCCATGAGCAAGAATGCTCAGAAAATAGATGCACTCAGGAGCTGAAAATGTAATTTCTCAGTTCTTTGTTGTTGTTTCCAGTAGAGAGAGAGACAGAGAGAGACAGACAGAGACAGACAAAGACAGAGAGGGAGAGGAGTGGAAGAGAGAGACAGAGAGAGACACAGAGACAGAGACAGAGAGAAACAGAGACAGAGAGACAGAGAGACAGAGAAAATTAATTATTATGTCTGTTCCTGCTTTTATTTTGCATCTCTGTGAAGCAAGACATTCATGTTTTGTCCAAGCATAGTGAGTATTGCAAAGGCAAATAGTTTGTTGAATACATGCTAACTGAGCAGTTTCTAATATAAGATGTAGAAACTTTGAAGATCACCTATCAATTTAAATAACCCACTCGGACAATTGAATGATCACACTCCATTTTTTTCCTGTAATGACCTAATCATAGGACTCTGGGGGATGGGGCCCATGTCCAAGTCTTGGTAAGTACCTCAAAATATTACCTATATGGTAAATCTGCCTTGGGCTGATGAGTTTAGTTATAATGTTAAGCTTCTCCTAATGACATGGGGGGGAAAGTTCATAAAGTATAACTTGACAATAATGTTGTTCTATCTTTGAATTGAATCAGATCAACACTACCCATTTCTCTCTCCTCCCTTTCACATTCCCTCCTGCCCTGCCCCCCAACACACACACAATGGGAATTCGGGATCTATGAAATATGAAGCTATAAAATTATTTATAGATGTAACAATATTGCCCAGGCTGCAGCTAGGTGGTGAAATGGATGGACTTCTAGGTCTGGAGTCAGGAAAACTTGAGTTCAAATTTGTCTTCTGATACTGACTAGCTATGTGATCCTGGGCAAGTCACTTAAGTTCTGTTTGCCTTAGCCTCTCAGCTAAAATATAGGGAAAGGAATAATAACTAACTTTCAGGGTTTTTGTGAAAATCAAACATGATAAAATTTTTAAGGTACTTAGCACAGTGTCTTGAACATAATAGGCACTTAATAAATTCTTTATTCCTACTTCTCTTCTCTTCTCCTTTCCTTTCCTTTCCTTTCCTTTCCTTTCCTTTCCTTTCCTTTCCTTTCCTTTCCTTTCCTTTCCTTTCCTTTCCTTTCCTTTCCTTTCCTTTCCTTTCCTTTCCTTTCCTTTCCTTTCCTCTCCTCTCCTCTCCTCTCCTCTCCTCTCCTCTCCTCTCCTCTCCTCTCCTCTCCTCTCCTCTCCTCTCCTCTCCTCTCCTCTCCTCTCCTCTCCTCTCCTCTCCTCTCCTCTCCTTTCCTTTCCTCTCTTTTCCTTCCCTCCCTTCCTTCCTTCCTTCCTTCCTTCCTTCCTTCCTTCCTTCCTTCCTTCCTTCCTTCCTTCCTTCCTTCCTTCCTTCCTTCCTTCCTTCCTTCCTTCCTTTCTTCCTTCAGTTCTGTGCAGGGCGATTGGGGAGCATTGTAATGCAAACATACTGTATCCAATCTTTATGAATGAATTCGGAACCATAAATCCAATAGCAAATACTGCCCCTTCCCCACACCCAAGTAGCAATGAGGGCAAAATAGCAAAGCAAATAGTAGTGAAAATTTCACCCACAAAGAAAGGAATCTCCCAGAGGTTCCTACACAATTGATCCAGGGGAACACTCCCTGGATAACTCATGCTTAATAGGTTGGGTCTCATTTGGAATACCCTTCATGCATCCATCTCTCAACTACTTCTTTATTCCCTCATTTGCTCTGACTTTTGTTCTGACTACTGACCTCCCTGGATTCCTTTAAAGTCTGAACTAAATGTTCATCTTTTACTTGAAGCCTTCCCAACCATTCTCAATTCTTGTACCTTCTCTATATTAATTATTTCCTATTTATCATATATGTGTGTGTGTTTCATGCTTATTTCCCTCATTAGATTATAAGCTCCTTGAAGGCAGGGACTGTCTTTTGCCTCTTTTTTGTAACCACAGTGCTTAGCACAGTGTTTGGAACATAGGTACTTAATAAATCTTGATTGATTAATTGAGTTGTGCTCCACTCTTGTCTCCTCAATCAAGAGACCTCCTTGTCTCTCAAGCTGCTTCTTACTGCTTCTCCAAAAGCTTGTTGCTATTATTGGCTGTTGGTGTTTTCTGCTGAGGTGATTCTGTCTATTGTTGGTATTTCCCACTCAACTGCTACCAACTATTTCAACTACTGCTGTTTCTTCTTCCTCATTGGGGATTTTTTTTTTTTTTGAGACTGGACTGCCTGGTCAAAATCCTACTGGGACCAATCAATACATTTCCAACTCTTTCATTAGCCTCATGGCCATGCCTAGCAGGCATAAGAAGGAAACCCTCAAGTGAAGATCCTTTTTCCAGTCATATTAGTTATTTCATAATTGGTTAATTTCCACAGAAATTTGGGTTATTAAGTTGCTTTCAAAACCCATCACGCAACTCATAGCTAGCACTAGGGTCATGCAAATTACTCAGGAGTTTCAATAAGTCTCCAGTCACGACTTACAAAGACTAAAGAGTAGAAATGTTGACCTCTGACTTGTATTCCTTCTGTTACATTCTGGTCACTTTCACCTTTACCAAAAGGAATATGCATGTTGAGGGAGATATGGAGTTTTTTATATTGTTAGTAACAAGATTCATTAATTTAGCAATATTATTGATAGTTGGGAAAATATTGATAAGCTTGACTCTTGTAAAAATGTCCCATTCTGTCACAAAAGTTCATTTGCCCAAATATGGGGGGGGGGCATTGATACCAAGGAAAGAATCAAAACATCTAAGTCAAGGGATCCATTTCAATAGAATCTATGAGCTTGATAAGGTTTATCTTTACAGAAGTCTTCGAAAAAAGCCAAAGACACCCTTTATTTTGTTTTCCTTTACTTTCCTTCCTTCTTCACCACAATCACTATTCTCTGCAGTAGGAAAGTTCATGAGATAGAGAGAGCTGATAAGCATTTATTAAGTACCTACTATGTGCCAGACATGGGGGATGCAAAAAGAGGCAAAAGACAGTCTCTGCTTTCAAGAAGCTCACAATTTAATGAGAGAAGTACACACACAAATATGTACAAACCAGCTATTTACAGGGTAAATAGGAAATAATTAACAAAGGAAAGACACTAAAATTAAGAGGGGTTGGGAAAGGCTTCCTGTAGAAGAAAGTATTTTTTTTTTTTGGTGAGGCAGTTGGGGTTAAGTGACTTGCCCAGGGTCACACAGCTAGTAAGTGTTAAATGTCTGAGGCCAGATTTGAACTCAGGTCCTCCTGAATCCAGGGCCGGTGCTCTATCTACTGCACCACCACCTAGCTGCCCCAAAGATAATATTTTTGTTGGGACTTGATGGAAACCAGGGAAGCCAGGAGGCAGAAATGAGGAGGGATGGTTGACAGCCAGAGAAAATGCCTGGAGCTAAGAGATTGAATGTCTTGTTCATGGAACAATACAGAGTTCTGTGTCACTAGATCAAAGAGTAAGTGGTGAGAAGTAGGGTTAAAGATAGAATGATAACTCTAAAGATCAAAAAGCATTCCATATAGGGGGCAGCTAGGTGGCACAGTGGATAAAGCACAGGCCCTGGATTCAGGAGGACCTGTGTTCAAATCTGTCCTTGACACTACCTGTGTGACCCTGGGCAAGTCACTTAACCCCCATAGCCCTGCAAAAAAAAAAAAAAAAAAGCATTCCATATTGATAAAAATGATATATTTCCTTTATATCAGATAACTCAATATTTCCTTGATGGGTAGAACTCACAGGAATGTCAAATATGCTAAAATGATTGCCTACCTCATGTCCCCTGCCCAAAATTCCTTCATTCACTTCCCATGATAATCCAAATTCTTACTATTGAAGTCTCACTTTTGGGTTAAAGAAAAGGCCCTGAAAAAGGGCATGTACCTTACTTTGGAAGACGAGTTGACACGGTGACATTTAAAATCTAATGTGTGGGGGCAGCTAGAGGGTGCAGTGGCCCTGGAGTCAGGAGGACCTGAGTTCAAATCTGGCCTCAGACACTTAACACTTACTAGCTGTGTGACCCTGGGCAAGTCACTTAACCCCAATTGCCTCACCAAAACAAACAAACAAGAAAATCTAATTGTGGTTGCCTTATTCCTGTCCCAAATGTAGGGAAAACTAGCTAGGGTTTACTTATAAATTAGAAGCTTTAGCACCAGTTTTGGGTATTAAGCATTCATTAGTGAAAAAGAGAACACCTGGGTCAGAAAGCTAAGAAAAAGCCTATCTCACTTGGTATCCTCAATTCCTCCACCACCTGCCTATTCAAGCAAGGAACTGCCCCAGGATTTTTCTTCCAAGTCCCAAGGAGAGGCAGTCCTTCCACCCAGCTTCAAGGTAATTGGTTAGCATCACCCAAATCCATTGGTTCACTGGACTTGAGGGTGGTTCTGTGTTGAGGTCAGAGTCCATAGCCTCTGAGAACACACCCTCTTCAGAGTCAGGCAGGTGTGACTTCAATTGAATTAACTTTAAGTAAGTTAATCAGTGAAGTCAGTCAATCTCAGTCAATCCAATTAGTACAAATCAATCCCAGGTGGGACCTTTGGGCGTTGGCAAAGCCCATTATTGTCTTACAATACCATTAGCCATCAGGAGCTACTAACATGTTAACATAAATCTATTTATTAGATTAGGGATTAAGATTAAGTAAGTAGACATTTATTAAGTGCCTACTATGTGCAAGGTGGTATGTTAGGTGCTAGGAATTCAAAGATAAAAATGAAACATTCTTTGCCCTCACAGAGCTTATATTTATACATACAAAATATACACCTTGAAAAGAGATCAAAGATCTATGAGGGGGCAGCTACATGGCGCAGTGGATAGAGCACCAGCCCTGGATTCAGGAGGACCTGAGTTCAAATCAGACCTCAGACACTTAACACTTACTAGCTGTGTGACCCTGGGCAAGTCACTTAACCCCAATTGCCTCACCAAAAAAAAAAAAAAAAAAAGATCTATGAGGATGAATCATAGTATCAAAAGTTTAAAAGTGAAAGGAATCTCAGAAACTGTAATAGCCCAACATCTTCATTTTACAGGTAAAGAAACTAAGACCCAGAATGTTTAAGTGAATAGGTCATACGAGTAATAAGAAGCAGATGTAAGATTTCATTGCTGGTCCTCTCATCTCAGATCAATTTCCTTTTCATTGTACCACATTGTCTTTGTCATGGGTGGGACCCACAACTTTGCTGCTATCAATTAGGCCTAAAGATGCCTATTCTTCCCTTGCTGAACAGAAAAGAACAACCGAGGCCAGACATCATCCCAGACTTTTCACTGTGCATATTTCATCTCTTTGTCCATTCCCTTCAATCCTTGTTTCCCCTTTCAGTCATAACAATCTGAGTTCAATCAGCTGAACTTTTCACCATAAAAAAAGCGTCCCCTCCCTCAAAGGCATTAAGTTATACATCTGATATTTTTTCTTTAAAAAGCTTTCCTTACACACTTTCTAATTTGTTTAGCCATTACTTACTTCTCTGTTGCTTAGGAATCGATGAAGTGATAAAAATCATTAAATCCAACTAGTTCTTAGACAAAACATAGATAATCAAATTCTTCCCCAAAATAAAATAAAATCTACCCTCAACTGAATTGAACGCTCTGATTTTTGCAGTGTAGTCCATATTGTAGTCATCAGTTTCATGTGCATGCTAGTACTTTTTAATCCCTTTTCATTTGGAATCAGAGAAGAAAGTTAAAAACAAGAATGCATTAAATCACTGACCAGAAAAAAGGTCTCATGCACCCCAAGGATAACATATGAACCAGGGAAATCAGCAAAGCAAGAGTTTATTAAAGTCTGAACATAAGGGCTCCTGGTGTGCGAGCCCATTGCACTCACATTGTGGATGTATCTGGCATGGAGGACTCTCACGATAGAGAACAGGAATCCCAGATGCATAGCTACAAAGCATACACAACAGGCTTGATTTATCATCTGCTCCTTTTCTTTTTTTAATATTTTTTTTCACCATTCCCTACATGGTCCAGTTGTCAGAATTCAGATTTTTTTTTTAAAGATTGTATTTAGTCAATAGAAAGAATATAAGATCATAGATTTTGAATTGGAAAGAACTTAGTAGGCGCTTAATAAATGCTTTTTTTAACCTTAACCAGTTTTTATGCAAAATTTATTTCTGTATTAGCCATGTTACAAAAGAAAACACAAGATAAAAACAAGAAATTATAAAAAGTTTTTAAAAAGTAAGCTTCAATATGTACTCAGGGTTCTTTCTCTGGAGGTAGATAACTTTTTTTTTTTTTTTGGTGGGTCAATGAGGGTTAAGTGACTTACCCAGGTTCACACAGCTAGTAAGTGTCATGTATCTGAGGCTGGATTTGAACTCAGGTCCTCCTAAATCCAGGGCTGGTGCTTTATCCACTCTACCACCTAGCTACCCTTAGATAACATTTTAATAAATGCTTTTTTGAATGAATAGGTGAACTGTTGGTCAAAAAGAGACTATTTAGTCAGAGAATTAGAATATCATAGATTTAGAAGTGGAAGGGCCTTCTAACCCAACTCCCTCATTGAGGAAGTAAGATTAAGTGACTTGCTCAAGATCACAGTTGCTTGTTGTTTAGCCTTTGTCTTTGAAGAGGACCAGTGATATCAGGAGGGTGAAGTCTTGACTTGCAAGTGAATTGGTTTTGAATGAGGCAGAGCTGTTCAAAGACACCAATTTTACTCTCTTCTCCAGAATCCTCAGAGTTCAGTGGCAAGATGACCCAGGATGTTTTCTTTTGATTCTTCTTTCACAACATGACTAATGAACATGATGACATACACACACATATGTGTATGATGTATATATGTATGTATAGATATAAAATGTATATGTGTTTGATGTAATGCAGGTGTTTATGTATGTATCTATGTGTATCTGTGTGTGTGTGTGTGTGTGTGTGTGTGTGTGTGTGTGTGTGTGTGTGTGTAAAATCTATTTCAGATTGCCTTCGTCTTGGGGAGTGGGGAGGGAAGAAAAACAGGAAGGGAGAAAAATTTGGAATTCAAAATCTTACAAAAACGAATGTTGAAAACTATCTTTACATGTAATTGGGGGAAAAACAAAACACTATTAAGAAGGAAAAAAATGGCCCAGGATGCAGTGGGAGACCTTGGCCTTGGTAAGCTAAGGTCTTTCCCAGGTCTTGGTTTGTCTGAGGCAACACCCATTCAATAATAAAAGGCTAGGTAAGAATAGAGGCCAAAGATGACCTAGTTTGCTTTCACAAAAGAATCAGTCTGGGAGGGAAGAACCCTCAGAGTTTCCAGATAGAACAGAAGCAATTGCTCTTTACACTCACTCTGAGCCATCAAAACCCAAGCAATTCCAAGGTCACAGATCAGTAAGTGAAAGAGGGAGGATGCCAAGTCAGCTCCTCTGGCCCTAAGTCCAACCTACTTCTCCCTTTGTTGCAGGGCCTCTGTTTTGAGATAAATAGCTCGCACTTCAGTACAATTTTGAGATTTCTAGAGAACTTTTCTGGGGACAGGCCATAGGCAAGGTATATGTGTTAATCTCTCCATTATAGGATGTTAAACTGAATATTTCAATTTTCAGTAGGATTGTTTAGGCATCTAATTCTCCCCTTTCTTTTTTATTTTCTTTTTTGAGGAGCAATGAGGGTTAAGTGACTTGCCCAGGGTCACACAGTTAGTAAGTGTCAAGTGTCTGAGGCTGGATTTGAACTCAGGTCATCCTAAATCCAAGGTCTGTGCTTTATCCACTGAGCCACCTAGCTGCCTCCTGATTCTCCCCTTTCAGTGGAGCAGGATCAATGGAATGGTCACAGTGGGTAGGGGTATTATGTAGTAAGGCTCCTGGGCATGGAGCTTTGAATCCCTCCCTGTATGACTTTGAGTAAGTCACAACCTCTGCACAATCTCAGTTTCATAGATTGATCGGATCATGGATTTCGAGCTGAGATATCTAGTTCAAGCTCTTCATTTCGCAAAGGAGGAAACTGAGGCTTAGAGTATGTGAGTGACTTGCCCAGAATTAGAAGTATCAGTGGTGGGATTTGAACCCAGGTCTTGCTAGATGATTAAACTTGCTTTACAATCACACTGGTCTATGCCCACCAAATTTGGTGAAATTCCTCTTTCTGCTCCCAGCATTCTTTCATTGTCTTCTCCACTTATGTTCTCACTGTATAGATGCATGGGTGATATTTGGCTGAGATTGCTACACCACTAATGGGGGAGGAGGAGTGTAAGAACAGGGGGCCACCTACATCATCTGATGCTTTTTCAATAAGGGTAGGAAAGCTGAATGAGATGTCAAAAGAGGGTGTCTTCTCCCTATTTTTGTTCTGTTTAGTCATTTCAGTCATATCTAACTCTTCATGACTCCATTTGGGATTTTCTTGGCAAAGATCCTGGAGTGGTTTGCCATTTCCTTCTCCAGCTCATTTCATAGCTGAGGCAAACAGGGTTAAATGACTTGCCCAAGGTCACACTGCTAGGAAGTATTTGAACTCAGGAAGATGAGTCTTCCTGACTAGGCTGGCTGCTCTATCCACTGCAACACCTGGCTGCCCTGTCTTCTTCCTAAGACTTCAGAAAAGTGAAACTGACAATACTGGTTGAGTGGGCACAAAAAAATAAAATAGAATATAAACTGTGGCTATTAGAATGTAAGCATCTTGAGGGCAGAGGAAGTTTCATATTTGTCTTTGTACCTAGCCCTGTGCCTAAAATAGAGTGTTTGTGAATGTATATATGTATGCATGTTTGTGAGTGTATATATATATATATATATATATATACACACACACACATATACATCTATACCTTTATATTATATATACTCATATGTATACATGCCAATATATACACATATATATATACACAAATATATATGTAAACACATGCATATGCATGTGTATACACACATATGCATAGTATAGCTATACTAAGGGAGTGTGTATATATTTCTATTTACTTATTCATTTATTATTCATTCAACTATATCTATCTATATATCTATCTATTACCCTATGTTCCAGGTACTGAGATAGGAACAAAGACAAACCTGAAACTGTCTATATACCATATACATACAATGCTTATTAAATGAATAGGCAACACTTTTCTGATGTGTTAGATGATTTCAGTTACCAATTTGGATCATGTTCCTCCTTCCCTATGAATCTGACAATACATGACGAATTTATTGTGTGTATGTATTAATTTATATAGGTTATCTCCCTCCGTGAAATGTAAGCTCCTTGAGGGCAGGGACTATTTTGTGTTCATTTTTGTACTTTAACATAGGTTAACAGCTCCTGGTTCTTAATAAATGCTCATTTGAATATGCTTCTTTCTTGTAAGAGTTTCACTTTTCTTCCTTTTTTTCCCCCAGTGGGGAGTGGGAGAAGTGAGAGGTAGGGAAAAAAATACTTATTAGTTGAAAAAAATAATTAAAATCATTGTTGATTGGTTGAATGACTGAAGAGTTAAAATGCTGTTGCTATACACAGAACTGTAACTTGTATATTTCTCACTTACGGTAAGTTTCCCAAAAGGCAACCCAAAGGAATTCTAAAAAAAAGGCCCTCATATTTTAAGATTAATTCATTGGGAGAGGAGGGGAAGGACAGATAAGAGTCTAAGCCAAGAACACTGGAGAGGGGATCTGAAGACCTAAAGACAGAGAGAAAGATGTTGGGGGAAGATTTTTTTTATTATTATTTTAATGAATTATTCTTTTAAGTAGGTGCTAAAGTCATTTGTTTCTATGTCCCTGAAGTAAGGTCTATCAATGATACCTAAATTTCAGTACCCTGAGACAAAACTCTAGGTAACCCAACTTAGTAACATCTTTGGCTATACAACTATACACACAGTAAGAATTTCACACTGAGGACCGATTGACAATTAAACAGTTAAACAAAAAATAGAATTGAATTTCTCCTTTCTCCCCCCTTCAAAAAATGAGGTTACTTCTGTTTGTCAGTTAATTAAACTATGTTAGTTTAATATCCTTGTATCAAACCCTACAAAAGATGGCTCCCTCACCTGCACTGTTTCCCACTGCTGAGTTTTCAGGATGAGGTTTTGGCACAACTGAGAAGGAAGGGCCTGATAAACGTGTTAGATAAGCAAATATATGCAAAGAGTCTGGCACTCACTGAGAAATGTGACCCCGTTAGAGAAAGGAATCAGATTTACATGTCGCAAAAATGCTGTTCGTTATTTTAATCGACAGAATTGGATTAGACTCCAGCATCCGCCTGCATTCCCCATTGTTTTCTTTTTATATTAACTACAGGAGGCTCATTAGCATTTCATGGATGTAATTGTTTCTGGGTTCCATCCTCCATTAATGACTGTAATTGAAGGCATATATGGAGCCCGGGATGACGTGACTGCAATTTAAGTGAGCCCCCGTCTGGATGTCTATTTACAATGTATTCCCCCACCTCCCCGCCACCACCACCCCTTTTTCTACGGTTGAGTATTTGTGTGGACCCAAACTCAATGCATTTCACAGAGCTGATGTCTCCATCAGCACAAAGCTCGGTTTGTTTTCCTGCGCGGGTTCCTAGGGCTACTTTGTCACTTTCCAACCCCCATAAGGGTATCTAAGCAGACCAGGATGTTCAGTTCAATTCTTCTGGGAGGATATGGGAGGGAGGAGAACAAGCTTTCCCAAAGGGGGAAAGCTGTTTCCACCGCTTCCATCCGGCACACACGTGGAGTCGCTTTCTGTCCAGCTGCTCTGCCCATATCTCCTGGGGCTACACAGCTTGGTGCAGGGTTGGGGTCCAGGGAGGTGGGAGAGGAGGAGGGAGGGTGGTCTATGAAAGCCACAGCTTTTCTTTGTAGTCTTTTTGTGGTCCTCGTTTCTCTTCCTCTGCAAGAAAAAAAGTGTTACGCTTCATAGGACTCTGGAAGCTCAGAGAAAGATGGGAGGGTCACAAGCAATGAATGAATAAGAAAACACTTACTATGTGCTCAGGGATCAGCCTAAGAGAACACACATGTGGTATTTTAGGTCTCAAAGATCTATTAAACCAGCAGGATAGAATAGAACTCATTCCCTGCCTCTCTCCAAGCAATGACAGCCAGCGGATTATGCAGAAAGAAATCTGGCTTTGGAATCAGGATACAGATTTGAATCCTAGGTCAATTTATGACCCATGTGACTCTGAGTAATTAATTCCCTTAACTTCTCTGGGACTCAGTTTCCTCATCTTTAAAATAAAAGAGTCGGAATACATAATCTCTAAGGTCCTTACCAGCTCCTGATCTTAATTCAATTCAATAAAGATTCATAAATCTCCTATTGTGCCATGTACCACAGCTAAACCCTGGGGAGACAAAGACCCAAATTAACCAAGTGAGGGGGCAGCTAGGTGGTGCAGTGGATAGAGCACTGGCCCTGGAGTCAGGAGGACCTGAGTTCAAATCCAGCCTCAGATACTTGACACTTACTAGCTGTGCGACCCTGGGCAAGTCACTTAATCCCCATTGCCCTGCAAAAAAAACCCAAACAAACAAAAAACCAAACAACCAAATAAAATTAACCAAGTGATCAATTAACAAACACTAATTTAACACTTACTCTTTGCCAAATATTGTGCTAGGCTATGGAGTATAGAGACAAAAATAAATCAATAAATCAATCAGCAAACTAAGAAAACACAAATACAGCCTCTGCTCTCAAACAATTTACAATCTAATGGAGGTAGCTAACCTGCACATAAAAGGTAAATACAAGGTACAAACAGAGTAGATGGGAAGTATTTTTAGGCACCTAGGGGCTGCATGAATGGGGAAAGGTCTGCTGTAGAAGGTGGTAGAAGGTAGTATATGAAAAACAATAAGTTGACCTATATCGCTAAACCACAGAATGCATAAAGGAGAGTCAGATGTAAGAATATGGGAAAGATAATAAATGACCCTTGGCCTCAGAGAGCTTATGGGAAGGTTAAACTTTGGGAACTATTTGGAGGTGAGATGTAGATATGAAATTCTAACAAGGGTGAATTACAGTCCACTTCAGTTTCCAAACATCATGTAACTGAGACAGTTTGCCAAACAAAAGAGGTGATGAACCAACTTTGTACACCTAAGTTAGACCACATCTGGGTTATTGCCTTCAGTCCAGGGTATTGACAAATATCCTGACATGGATATTTGTACACATGGGTGACCAGGTAACCAGGTAAGGAAGAGGCTGGCAACCAAGCCCTACAAGGATAAGTTTAAGGAATTTGGAATAATTAGACTGAGGAAGAATAGACTTAAAGGGGGAGTGATCCCCTGCCTTCAAATATGTAAAAGGCTGTTGCGCAGGAGACTAGATTCATTCTACCTGATCCCAGATAATAGAATGAGAAACAATGGGTGGAAGTAAGATATGCTTATTTAGGCTCAATATGAGGAAGAATAGCCTGGCTCTTAGATCTGCCTTCCCTAAATTGGAGTGGGTTGCCTCAGGAGGAACAGTGGGTTCCTTCTCTTTAGATGTCTTTAATCAAAGACTAGGAAATTACTTATGGGTGATGAATGTAGGGGAGATTCTTGGGTTATGGACTCTGATGTCCCTTTCCATATTCTGTGACCCTATGATACTGAGGGTTCTACTAAGCTCAATAGACTTCAAGCATAGTTTCAATAATGGGAAGGGGAGGTGGAAAGGGGAAGTTGAAGAAGAAAGAGGAAAGGGAAAGAGGAAAGGAGAAGGGAAGTGAGATGGAAAAGAGGGTGGAGGTGAAGGGAAGGGGAAAGGAGGGGAAAGAAGAAAGGGGAAAGGTGGGGAAAGGAAGGAGAAGGTGAAAAGGGGATGGAAGGAGGAAGGGGAAAGGGGAGGAAAGGGGAAGAGGGGAGAGAAAGGGGAGGAGAAGGGAAGAGGGAAAGGAAAAAGAAAGGGGAAGGGAGGAAAGAAAAGGAAGAGGGAGGGCAAAGGGAGAGGGGAATGAATGGAAAAGGGGATGGGGAAGGAAAAGGAAGAGGAAAGGTAAGAGAATAAGCATTTATATAGAACATCTGACGTGACAGTTATGTACTAAGTACTTTGCTTGAGGTCCTCCGTGACTACATCTGGACAGGCTAATTGCCAGGTTGGTCACAGGGGGGGTAAATTTATCAACGATTGTAACCCTTGAAGATTAATGAATGAAAAAAAATAACATTTATTAAGCACTTGGTATGTGCCCAAACACCATGTTGAGTCCTGGGGATACAAATTAAAAAGTGCAGACAGTCCCTCTAATCCAACAGGGGGAGAAAAACATGGGCGTGTTAGTTTGTAAAGTTCCATGTCTGTTGTATCTAAACAGAGGACTGAATGGATAGGCACATTCAGGTAGGAGCAGCGATGTTGATTTGATTTTAGTTCTAGGGCTGGAAAGGGCAGGAAGCCAAGAGGAGCCAAGGGAAGCGGGTGGGTACAGGCTTGGAGGTCAGGAAGCTAGTAAGATGACTAGGGAGTAAAGAGATGCACGGATAAGAGCCTCTCTAGCTATAATGAACCACCAGAGACAAACACTAGTCAAGACAGGAGAGTCTCAGGGCAAGAGTTCACCTACTAAGTCACAGAAGAGTTATAATCTGTGTTGGTGGAAGGGTCACTCCTACGAATAAAATCACAGAACCTAAAAAGGAATCTGGGAACTTGGTTGAGGTTGTCCTGCTCCTTTGGGGATCCCCTTTTCCTTTCAGAAGCTGCTTTTGCATCATCCTTCCCCAAAGGGTCCCATTGTCTTGGAATTTGCCCCCTCTAGTTTCGAGCTATCATAAGGATCACATTTGGCTCAAGGCCAGCACCACTGAACTACCCACACTGCCTATTAGACACCTGAATTTTGTTGTTGCTCATGCCTGCCACAGAAATGTCCTTTTCTTGTCCTTCGGACTCTGTCTCCCAGCTCTTCAATCTCTAGGCTTTGTTTCTTTTGCTATCTGTTCCTCCCTCCTATCTTTACCCCCTACACACCATCCTCTCTAATCCTCACTTAATCTCTGCCTAAAACTCATCTTCCCACATCCCCAGCTAAAACTTCCCATCTTGGAATTTTACCTCCTCAGGCTAAGGCTTTTTGTCTACTGCTGTGACAATTATTCAATCTGATCTGATAAATTAATGCAAATGGGCCAATAAGAGACTGAGAAATGTTTCCAAAGGCATTGCCTCCCATCTCAGGAAATATATGTGCATCTTAATGGGCCTTCTAAAGGGTAGGCCCTTCATCTCTATTGTCTATTAGAAGTAGACACCAATAATCAGAGGAGGACAGCAGATGCCAGCTGAGATCTGAGCAGCGGCAGCAGCAGGCCAGAGTCACCCCCAAGACCCAGGTCTGGCATGGAGGCCTCTTTAAGCCCTACAAGTTGTACCAGCACCACCCATAGGTCACTTCTACTGTCCCCTCCTCACCTCTTTTCCCGGTGAGGGCCAGCAGCAACAGACCAGAAAATTAACATCAAATGTCTCAAAGATTCTGAAGGGGGAGGGAAGTGAGTCATGGTACCAACCCACCTTACAACCCAGGATAGGCAGGCAAGACCTCAAGACCTCAGACATACCTCTCCATCTCCCATCTCCTTGCTGTGGCACAGGCCAAGGCCCACTCCTGGAAGGCATTCCCTCATAACCTCTGCTTCATTGAATCTCTTTTTTTTTTGGTGAGGCAATTGGGGTTAAATGACTTGCCCAGGGTACACAGCTAGTAAATGTTATGTGTCTGAGGCTGGATTTGAACTCAGGCCCTCCTGAATCCAGGGCCGGTGCTCTATCTACTGTGCCACCTAGCTGCCCCTAAACTCTCTCTTTTAAGATGCAGCTCAGGCATCATCTTCTACAGGGAGTAATGGTAAGACCTGCCCTTAAAGAAGTAGTTTGGCAAGAAAATATTTGTAGGATACGCTGGAATGGTGAAAGACTTGAGGCAGGTATCCTATAATAATGCTAAGGCAAAGAACTGAGGCCCATTTTCATAGAGCCATGTCAACCCTAGGTGGAGAGGACCAGATACCATCAGTCATAAATCCAGCTAGAGAATGGGTCCAGTTCCAAAACTGTAGCCATTAAAGAGGATGTTCACCAAATCATTAATAGATCTGAACTAGTTATATCATGTCTCTACATGACTCAAAGTCTCTCCAAAGCACTTCTATTATATATCATTGTGATGGTCCTAGAAATAGGCTCCAGTCTCCTCCACATAGGGAATCGTATCACATGTGCACCCTCCTCAATTCCCCATTTCCCCATTGTTATTGTTTGTTATAGTTCAGTCATTTTAGTTATGTCCAATTCTTTATGATTGTTTCTGGGGTTGTCTTGGCAGAGATACTGGAGTGTTTTGCCATTTCCTTCTCCAGCTCATTTTACAGATAAGGAAACTGAGGCAAACAAGGTGAAGTGATTTGTCCAGGGTCACATGGCTAGTAAGTGTCTGAGGTTGAATTTGAACTCAGATCTTCCTGACTCCAGGCCCCATACTGCATCCACTATGCCACCTAGCTTCCCAGTTCCTCATTACTAGGAAAGACTTTAAGCTTGAATCTGGATGTCATATTATAGGATGAAACCCACATTTTCAAATAACTTGACCTGCTCCAGACAAGACAAATAGAGCATTAAAGACACACAGTTGAGGGTCATGTCTGAAACCAACAAGAAAATTACTGATAAAGAAGCACTGAAGCTCTGAAATTCTCACGGCCAAGTCTTGAGAATTTATTTGTGGAAACGGAGAGGTTTAGAATGACAATTCAGGATTGAGTCATTGTCACCAGAAATTACAAAAAGATTATCCTTAACAAAAGTGTCATC
This sequence comes from Dromiciops gliroides, assembly GCF_019393635.1. NCBI lineage: Eukaryota > Metazoa > Chordata > Mammalia > Microbiotheria > Microbiotheriidae > Dromiciops > Dromiciops gliroides. Next base: position 268,114,969 of record NC_057865.1, on the reverse strand, counting down.
AATGTAAATTATGCAAGGAAACTTCAGAAAATGTTTAACACGTTATTGCAGGATGTACAATTTTACACTTGCCAAATATCTAGGACCTTGTGTCTAGAATCAGAAGATCATTATTTTGTCATGGATGGATGAATCACAAATCTTTAACCAACAGCATTTTCAATTGATGGAGCCATAGCAAATACCCTTAATCTCCAAACTCCATGGAAGGAAAAGGTTTTGAAACATAGATACCTAGGACAGGAGATAAAACTCATGTAAGAATGGGATGAGTGACATGGTGGGTTCAGGCTATGAGTTGCCCTGGTCTTTGTCTGGGCTACAAAGAGAGAATCAGTTTTTTTTTTTAAACAATCAAAGTAAAATAAAATAAAATGAGAGGGTTGGACCAGATAACCTCCAGAGGTACTTTGGACTCTAAATCTATTATCTAGTTCTCCTTCACAAATTTCAGAAGAATACATAATTAGATTCATATGTCTTTTTAAATATTTGCATCACAATAATGCAATTTGGTTAGTTAGATAAGCTTAAAACAAACAAGCAATTTAAATTGGAGGATAGTGGGGAGAGGAAAAAGACACTGATGTAAAAGTGAGAAGATCTAGGTTTGAGTTTTAATCTGACCCTGGGATGTGCTGGTAAACATTAACAATTAGCTCTCCTAAGTACTGAGACATGCTTTAAAATTTAATCTGCCTTATTAATATTTTATCCATCACTCTCTTAATTCCAGACATTCAGAAAAACAATAAATTAAGCCCCAACTTGTATATAGCGTTTGTCAATTTCTTAGGTCTCAATATTCACTCTGAAAATTTAACAATTGGTTCTAGCAAGCCTCTACTCTGAGCCTTCCTATCTGCTCAGTTGATGATGGGCAGTTAACTTTTCTTCCTTGGGACTCAGTTTCCTCAACTGTCAAGTGAGGGGTCTGGACTAGTCTCTAAATTCTCTTCTGGGTCTGTAGCTTCGTGGTCCAAGAGACTAGGTCAAAAGGGAAAATGCCTTACCAACCAGATTGAACAGATCTTGCAAAGAAGGCTGGGGGTGGGGGGTTGAACTTCGTCAACACTTCTGAAATGTGCAGTTATTCCTAATGGATGAAACCATCCATCCTATTAACAAAGTTAAAGCCTCAGAAAAAAAGCTATTAATTCAAGTTCTCTCCCCACACCCCAAGTATGCAAAGGACTTACTCAATTTTGATGAAGAAAGACTTCAATCTTGAGATAAAGCTGAGAATGTGGGTGTGACAATTTAGTAACCTTTTCACCATCATTTTATTTAAAGGGATAATTGCAGCAAGGTGAAAAAAATGAATATTCACTTTATTTTTCATAAGCAACCTAATTTCCTTCACACCTACCATGTCAGATTCAGACTCTGAGATTAGTTTCTTCCCTCAAGTGTATTTTAATTGGACAGGGTCATTTTTCAGAGCTGTGTGTGTGTGTGTGTGTGTGTGTGTGTGTGTATTGCTTTAAAAAAAAACTTTTTGAGCTCTATTGTCCAATTAGTCATATCTAGTGTGAACAAAAATAGAATGCAACCAGCTTCAAATATCTCATCTGGTAAATCACTTCCCTCAAACTACCTGGTAGGTCTCTGGTAGGTTTGGAATCTGTGTCATTGGTTACACAAATTTACCAACTAAAGATTGCCTACAAAGGTCAATTATTCACTAACCTTCCTCAAACTCGCCATCACCTACCTTTCTCTTGCCTCTCTTTTCTAAGGTTATGATTGTCCATTCACATGCATCCAAAGGAAGGGACAGCAGCTACAGTTTTTCTGAGTTCTAAGCCAAAGAGGGTGATGGGAGGGACTTTAAAAATTGTGATATAATGAGAAAAAGCAAGGGCTCCATTCAAGTACTTACTTTGCACACTTCCCAAGTATGGCACCTTGGACAAGTCACTCAGTATCTTGTAGATTCTTCATCAGTAAAGTCGGAATTACTACGTCATCTAGATGCCTTACAATCCCATCAAGGAACCAAAGTATCAATCTCATGGGACTCTTATCCTTTATGAGTAGGGACTCTATCATTTTACATTTTTAAGTCTTCAATAAGAACATTGAGTATAGTACCATATCTTGCATGTAGAAGGTATTTGTTGAATTACATTTATAGGCTCATAGATTCAGAGCTGGAAGTATCTTCAACTCATTTAGTTCAATATTCCCATTTTACAGATGAGAAGACTGAGGTCCAGTGGTTAATTCAAGGTCCCACAGGTAATCAGTATCAAAAGTAAAATTTGAACCCAGACCTTCTGACTTCAAATCCAGTATTTTCCCCACTATGCCATCTTTTCTCTCAGTTGAAATGAAATGAATAGGGATATTCAACTTCTATACATTGGGCAGCATGGTATAGTGGAAAAGACACTGACTGCAAATAGTCTCCTTCCTGATCCCTGTCTTTTGGCTTCCCTGGCTTCCTTCAAGTTCCAGCTAAAATTCTACCTTCTACAGGAAGCCTTTGCTGATACCTTTTAATTTTAGTGCCTTCTTTCTTCTGATTATTTCAAATTTATTTTCTATATGTTTTGCTTGTATGTAGCTGTTTATATGTTGTATCCCTCATTAGACTGTGAGTTCCTTGAGAACAGGGACTGTCTTTTACCTTTTTCTGTTTCATTAATGCTTAGCACAAGGACTGGAACATACTAGATGCTTAATAAATGTTTACAATAATAAATATTTATGATAATAAATGACTGCTTCATTCACTGAAGACATGGCTTAAATTTCACCTCAGACATTTGATAGCCATATGACCCTAAGCAAGTCACCTAGCTCTCTGCCTCAGTTTCCTCCTCTGCAAAATGAGAGAGTTGCACTTAGTGGCTTCTGATTTTCCTTCTAGGTCTAAATAATCTATGATCCTATGGATTGGCTCTATGACTCCAAAGGCTAACCTTAGATGCTGCTTTCTATATAGTTGTGCCATGGAATGATATAATAAAATTACTTTATCATGTATTATTTTATTTAACATTATCAGTCAGAGAGTCATTTTCATTTCCACCAGAGAGTATCCTTTTAATCCAAAATGATTTATAAAGACATGTTTTCCCCCTGCTTTTGCCATTTGTTTATAAGTTTTCTCTTTACATGCTGCATTTTGGAAATCTCAAAGATTGCATCTGACAGGGAATTCTCAGAGGCGGGGGGAGGTGACAATACCTGAAGTCACTGAGCTTCTAGCTATGATACATAATGATATAATGGCATGGTTCAAGGGCAGAAAGAATTGAACTAGAACTCTTTGGTTTGCCTATAGCCCATCTACTCAATCCATGTCAGCATGCCATGACTGACTCCATGGCATGACCATAATAGGATCATTAAGACAGATTCATATTTACAACTGCTCTAGTGGAAAGAACAAAAACCTGAGAATCAAAATACCTGAGCTTTAGTCTCAATCTGGCATTAACAAACTATGTGACCTTAGATATAAATTCTTTTTGTTTCACTTTCCTCATTTTTAAAACATGGGAATGATAAAAATAATGACATATGGAATTAAACCACACTAATATATGAACTATATTAGCTCATTTTATCTTTCCTAAATGACTATGAACACCTCTATTTTCAGTTTCCTAGGGTTATGAATGAATGAATAAATGAAAATGCATTTATTGAATTCTTATTATGTGTCAAGCAATGTACTAAGTCCCTTGACCATAAGGAGCTTCCATTTTTTTTTGTGGGGCAATTGGGATTAAGTGACTTGCCCAGGGTCACACAGCTAGTAAGTGTTATGTATCTGAGGTTGGATTTGAACTCAGGTCCTCCTGAATCCAGAGCCGGTGCTTTATCCACTGTGCCACCTAGCTGCCCCTCGGAACTTACATTCTAATGAAGAATATAACATATATAGTTTAGCAGTGGCCAGGGACGAGCTAATATAATAAAAATGACAATTCTACCTAAATTAATTTATCTATTCAGTGCCATACCAATCAGACCACCAAAAAATATTTTATAGAGCTAGAAAAAATAATAACAAAATTCATCTGGAAAAACAAAACGTCAAGAATATCAAGGGCATTAATTTTTTAAAATGCACAGGAAGGTGAGCTAGCCATACCAAATTTGAAGCTATATTATAAAGCAGCAGTCATCAAAACTATGTGGTACTGGATAAGAAATAGAGTGGTGGATCAATGGAATAGGTTAAGCACAGGAGACACAGTTATAAATGACTTTAGTAATCTATTGTTTGATAAACCCAAAGATTCCTGCTTCTGGGATAGTAACTCAGTCTTTGACAAAAACTGCTGTGAAAACTGGAAGAGAGTATGGCAGAAACTAGGAATAGACCAACATCTTACACCTTATACAAAAATAAGGTCAAAATGGGTTCAAGATTTAGACATAAAGGGTGATACCATCAATAAATTAGGAGAGGAAGGAATAGTTTACCTCTCAGATCTATGGAGAGGAAAACAATTTATGTCCAAACAAGAGATAGAGAATATTATGAAAAGCAAGATGGAAGACTTTGATTACATTAAATTAAAAAGCTTTTGTACAAACAGAAGCAGTGCAGCCAAAATTAGAAGGGAGGCAGATAACTGGGAAACAATTTTTGCAGTCCTCATTTCTGATAAAGGCCTCATTTCTAACATATATTGGGAACAAAATTAAATTTATAAGAATCCCAGTCATTTCCCAATTGAAAAATGGTCAAAGGATATGAACAGGCAGTTTTCTGATGAAGAAGTCAAAGCTATCTATTGCCATATGAGAAAATGCTCATGGAAATGGAACTATGCCCAAAGGGCTATGGGACTGTTGATACCCTTTGACCCACTGGTACCACTTCTAGGTCTATATCCCAAAGAGACCATAGAAAAGGGAAAAGGACCCACATATACAAAAATATTTATAGCAGCTCTCTTTGTGGTGGCAAAGAATTGGAAATCGAGGGAATGCCCATCAATAGGGGAATGGCTAAACAAATTGTGGTATATGAATGTAATGGAATACTATTGTGATGTAGGAAATGATGCGCAGGAGGAGTTCAGAGAAACATGGAAGGACTTATTTGAACTGATGCTGACTGAGAGGAGCAGAACGAGGAGAACATTGTAAACAGTAACAGCAACATTGTGTGATGAACAATGGGGATAGACTTGGCTCTTCTCAGTGCAACAATCCAACACAGTTTCAAAGAACTCATGATAGAAAATATTCTCAACATCCAGAAAAAAGAACTGTGGATTATGAATGCAGATTGAATCATACTGTTTCTATTTTGGGACTGTTTTTTTGTTTGAGGTTTTCCTTTGTGCTCTGATTCTTCTTTCACAAGATGACTAATGTAGAAATATGTTTGATGTGACTGTACATATACAACCTATATCAGACTGCTTTCTGTCTTAGGGAGAAGCTAGAGAAAGGAGGGGGGGAGAAAAGAAAAATTTGGAACTAAAAATCCATTGTAAACAAATGTTGAACACTATCCTTATATGTAATATGTAACTGGAAAATAATAAAATTTAATTTAATTTAATTTAAAAGAGGGGGGAAAAAGAGAAGTGGCCAGGGAAGGGATATGTGGTCTTGGGAGTCACAAAGATGGCAAGTCATTCCATTGGGCAATAGATTGGCATGCCCTTTCCCAAAGCAATAGTAGCATGGACTTGATTTTTGTGTTTAGAGCAAGAGGTGGACCAGAGGAGAGGGACATCAGAGTAATGCACAAATGTTATTAGGGTAAATGGGAAGATGTCCATCCATTTGTCTGTCTGTCTATCTATCTATCTATTATCTATCTATCCATCCTTCTGTCATCAGTTCTATCTATCTATTTTATCATTAATCTTACCTACCTATTTACCCATCCATCATCTATCTACTCACTTTTCTGTCTATGATTATCTATCCATCTATCTATCTTGACTCTAACAATGCCTTCATTCTGAGACTACTTTCTATCCACCTCCTATCTATGCAGTGTTGTTTGTGTGTTGTCTCCTCCATTAGAATGTGAAGTCCCTGAAGGCAGAGGATGTTATTTTTTAAAATTTTAATTAATTAGCTTACTCAGTTATTCATTCATTCATTTATCCATTCATCTATTTGTTTGAAACTTTGTTTATTTTACTTTTCTTTGTTTCCCCAAGGACTAATACAATTTCTGCTACATAGCAAGCACTTAATAACTGTTTATTAGCTTATTGATTGAATGTATTAACAGTTGACATCCTAGCTCTGCTACTTGTTACCTGTATGACCTTGAGCAAATCATTGAATTCTCTGGACCTCAGTTTGTTTCTCTGTAAAATGAAGGGGTTTAGACCAGGTGACACCAAGATCCTTTTGTAGCTCTAATCTATGACTCTTGGACCTAACAATATTAAGTTGTTCTTTTTAAAATAAGTAATAAAAAATAGAAACTTGGGCTTTCCTATTGTGGTTAAAATTAGAGAAACACTCCCTGAAGGGAGGCGAAGGGTGCTTCTGGTACGCTAGGCATCTTCTGGGACTTGGCCCTTTTCGGTCTTGGCCCTTGTGGTGGTGGTGTGTTAGCTATTCTGGCAGCTCTAGCAACTGTAGACTTTTAGGTTCAGTGAGTTAATTATGGAAAACCCTAAACTCCTTTGAACTAGCTTAATTGGAAATGGTCTGAGGATTAAATAGGTTAACCTTAGAGTTAAGAATATTTATCTGTATTTCTATTTTCCTATTTCCTTATCTTTGATTTTCATTAGTTTCACCTTTGTTGTCTAATTAATTCCCAAGTAATAAAATCTGATCCTATTGTGAACTAAAACTTAGAGGCTCCTTTCTTATTGGCCTGGGAAAAATATCTAAAAAGGGCAGTTCAGAGGGCAGGGTGAATCTAAAAGGTCCCTCATATTTCCAGGACCTCAATATTAAGGCAAGTCACCCAAATAATGCTCTGTATATCAAATTTTGGCCCTCACAATATAAAAGTCCCTTATTTGTTTTTTCTTCATGTTGTGAATCTCATAAATTTACTCAATTAATAAAGGCTTATGGAAAGCATTCAGCTGGAAATATTCTGACCACAGTTCTTTCAGGAAAGGCATGAAAGTTATCCCTGCATCATCCAGGTATTCAGACAGTAATAAGTTATGAGCTCCAGTCCAGGGCTTGTATTATTATTTTTTTTATTTTTATTTTTATTTTTTTTTAGTAAGGCAATTGGGGTTAAGTGACTTGCCCAGGGTCACACAGCTAGTAAGTGTTAAGTGTCTGAGGCCGGATTTGAACTCAGGTAGTCCTGAATCCAGGGCCAGTGCTCTATCCACTGTGCCACCTAGCTGCCCCTAGGGCTTGTATTATTAAGCACCCCAGTAAGTCATTTGAGTTACCGTTGCTTTAAAATAGACTTATGTAGTGCTGTATCCATCTAAGCAACTGTCAGAATTAGTTAATGTATTTACCATATAAAATATGGTTGGCATAGGAATGTGTAAATATTCAGATTCAGTTGTAAATATTTAGATGCTGTCATTACTAATATTTCAATGGGCTCTTGATCTCAACAGCGTGGGTAATTCTCTCCATCTGTGCGGCTCACAGCCCTTCCATGGGCAAGTCACCTCGTTTTCTAGGTTTTGATTTCTTCATCTATAAAATGAAGGTGTTAGGCTAGGTAACCTCTATGGTCTCTTTCAGACCTAAATCTATAATGCTCACCTTTTCATTTTGTGAGATTCTTATATGTACATTATTTTTGAGACTTTTTTGTTTAGTCATTTATGACACTTTGCAATTCCATTTGGGATTTTCTTGGAAAAGATACTGGAGTGCCATTGGTTTGCCATTTCCTTCTCCAGTTCATTTTACTGATGAGGCAAACAGGATTAAGTGACTTGCCCATGGTCACACAGGAAGTGTGTGAGGCTGGATTTTAATTCAGATCTTCCTGATCCCATCCCCAGCACTCTATCTGCTATGCGACCTAGCTGTCCATTTTTGAGACTAGGTCTCTCTATCTTGCCTAGGCTAGAAGGGCACTTGTGGTCCTGATTCTGTTACTGATTGGCACAGGATCTTTGATGAGTTCTATTCTTTTCCTAGGCTGGTTCAATGCTGTGCCTGTAGGCTCCTTATATTGGCACCAAACTCAATGTGAACACTCAATCTGCTTAGTCTACTGTAGCTTGGAACTTTAGAACTCAATATATCCACCTGTCTCAGTCCCATCTAGTAGCTGGGATTATAAGCATAGGCTACTATATCATCTTATGTCATTCTATAAATCTTCTCTAGATGCTCTTTCCAGGATGCTAGAGATCTGTCTCTGTCTCTAAACATGATAATCTTCTAAAAACACCAGTGCAGCAATCAGACTATTCTTTTTTAATCCTTCTCTAACTATACAGTTCACTGTACAATATTTTCCTATATGTCCAAACATTTTTTTCTCATTATGCATCTCATGGCATTGTCTTATGTATTGTTCCTTGCATATCTTGAACTGTTAGCAATATATGATAGCCCACCTATGTCCAAAGTGTATAGAGGCTTCTAGGTTCCATAGTGGATGGGACACTAGACCTACTGTCTGGAAGACTTGAGTTCAAATCCCATCTCAGGTACTGACTAGCTGTTTGATCTTGAGCAAGGCATTTAATTTCTCTCCAGCTCAGTTTCCTCATAATTAAAATGGAGATTAAAATGGTAGCTAGCTCTCAGGGTTATAGTTAGGATCAAATGAGAAATATATGAAAAGCACTTTGCAAACCTTATAATGTTAAGTAAATGCTAATTATTATTGTTATTTTCTTTGTTAGCCTTGTCACTTCCAACTTTTATTCTTTGAAAATCATAATGATCCACTGCAGTCCTGGTCTGTGTGAGATGGGAAGACCCAATCTCAAAAGCAACAAACTACAAAAATTTCCTCCCACCCCCACCCCCCACACACAACAAAAATAACAACAATCACAGGAACACAGAAACAAAACAGGCATATGCATTTGAGACCCTAGAGGAGGAAAGACTGACTTTTATCCCATTGAGGCAAAACCTATCTTATAAACAATAAACAGTGGAAGGGTGCCTTCTCCACACCTATCAATTTTATGTGTAACTATATCAATAGTTACAAAGCAATTATTATCAATTAATCAATTGTCCAGGTGGCTGAATGGCACAATGAATAGAGTTCCTGAGATAAGGAAGACTTATCTTCCTGAGTTCAAATCTGGCCTCAGACACTTCCTAGCTATGTAACAAGTCATCTGGGCAAGTCAATTAACCCTGTTTGCCTCAGTTTCCTCATCTGTAAAATGAGCTAGAGAAGGAAATGGCAAACCACACTAGTATCTTTGCCAAGAAAACCCCAAATAGAGTTATGAAGACTGGGGCAGGACTAAGCAACAACAAATCAATAGTCCATTATCAATTAATGTTTGTTGATAGTATAAATACTATGTGATTCTTACCACTCTGTCAATTTGCCCTTAAATAGTAAGTTCTTTAAAGGCAGGGACTGGTTTTGCTTTGTGTCTGTACACCCCTTGTTTAGAACAGTACCTAGTAAATAGTAAGCACTTAACAAACACATATTGATTAATTGATCACTGCAGAAGAGGAAGTAGGCAGCTCTTATTTTAATGTTTCATGGGTCAGCATAGTCAGATAATTCATCACTTAATGGCCCACTTGTTGGAGGTGATAGACCTCTCCATAGTTAGCTAGGCTTGTCCACAGTTTATTTCTGAGGACTATACTTGAAGCCCTTCAAGCCTGGTAGGAAGTGTTCAAGCTTTTTTTACCATCTTTGAAAATGCTGACTTGCCTCCCCACAATGGTGTCCATTGGAACATGACTTTGTAGAAGTGATGATTATGATTGGTGACGCATTGCAGTGGATAGTCTTTGAGGGCAGCAAGAACTAGGTCTGAGTATTGACTTCCCCAATGGTCCTTTTCAGTTCCCTTTTATCAGAATGTAAGCTCTTTGAGGGCAGGGATATCTTTATTTCTTGCTTGTAGTTGTTTCCCCAGCACTTAGTATAGTGTTGGCTGTTGACTATTAAGGAAACACCAGGAGTGCTCAGAGGATAGATAAACTTACCCAGGGTCAGAGAGTCAATATTTAGAAGTGAAACTTGAACTTAGGTCTTCATGGCTTTGAGACCAGCTCTCTATCCATTTGCCACTGTGGCCCAGTCTAATTGATTTCTATCTTCCTTCTCAATAGTTGTTTTTTTTTTGGCGGGGGGGGGGGGTAATGAGGGTTAGGTGACTTGCCCAGGGTCACACAGTTAATAAGTGTCAAATGTCTGAGGCTGGATTTGAACTCAGGTACTACTGAATCCAAGGCTAGTGCTCTATCCGCTTCACCACCTAGCTGCCCCCATCAATAGTTTGTTGATGTATGTGCTTGCTAGCACTGTTATACCAGAACTAAAACTGCCCCTGTTGTTTAGTCATGCCCACCTCTTCTTGACCTCATTTGGGGTTTTCTTGTGAAAGATACAGGAATGATAAACATTTCCTTCTCTAGCTCATTTGGCAGATGAAGAAACTGCGGTAAATAGGGTTAAATGACTTGCCCAGGGTGATAACAGCTGGTAAGTGTCTGAGGCCACAGTTGAAGTCAGGAAGACTCATCTTCCTGAAAATTGCCCATGCCAAGGTATTATTTAGTAGATTGGCACAACTGCTTTTGAGCTGATTTCTATACAGCAGTAAATGTATATTTCAGTACAATGTTCTATAATATGCATCCTTGTCTTCAAGAGAAGTCTCTGTGTGTTTGTGTGTGTATGCACACATGTATATATGTGATTTATTGGGTGCCATCTGCTGATGTAACTATTGCCAACATCAGAAATGTCTTCAATTTCCTAGACTAATTCTCCTAGACAATCTAGAAACTGATTTTCATAAGAACAGAATGTAGAATTGCTTTTTGATAAGTTGAACAAAAAATAGCTTATCACTTGCAGGATGAGAAGTGTTCTGAAAATCTCATATTCATATTTTTTTAAATCATCATCAGTGCCATCCTTATTATCATCCTTCCCATCTTCATCACCAAAGACAGAGAGGCAGGTAGTTGAGCAGATATTTCTTTTGTAAGAAAAATTATTGTACAGAATTTATGGCAGCCAAATTGAAAAAAAAAAGGTACTGTGCCTGTGATCTAGCAACAAGAATATGGAAATAGCTATTTTAAAAGAAACCCACAAATTTCTTCTTTGGATTTGTTATAATGGGGTTTCTACCCATAGAAGAGATTTTCATGTTTATGCTTATTGTACACACATAATAATCATCAACGACACCCCCCACAGTAGAATGTAAGGTCCCTGAGGGTGACAGTTGTATCAGATTTCATCTTTATATAGGGAAGTAGCCCATTATCAAGGAAATCACACAACATGGATAGAGTGTTGATCCTGGAGTCAGGAAGACTCATCTTTGAGAGTTCAAATCTCACCTCAGACACTTACTTACTGTGTGACCCTGGCCAAGTCACTTAACCTTATTTACCTCAGTTTCCTCATCTGTAAAATGAACTGGAAAAGGAAATGGCAAACCACTCCAGTATCTTTTTCAAGAAAGCCCCAAATGGAGTCACAAAGAGTTGGATAAGACTGAAACAACTGAACAACAACATATTTAACTTGTGTGACCTTGCACAAATCATAATTTTTTTCAAACTTAGTTTCTCTGTGCCTAAAACAAAGGGGTTGCACTGGATGTACTCCAATGTCCTTGGAGCTCTAAATCTAAGAATCCATTATCAATTTCTACCTATTGTAATTCTTGCTTTTCTCCATATCTAAGCTGAAAATTTATCCTAAATCCCTTCCTTTGCAATCTGAGACTTTCCAGGGTTGTGCTTAGGTAGACAGCATTACTTCTGACTTGGCTCAGTGTAACTCTGTGTGTGTGTGTGTGTGTGTGTGTGTGTGTGTGTGTGTGTGTGTGTGTGTGTGTGTGTGTGGTAATTGGGGTTAACTGCCTTGCCCAAGATCACACAGCTAGTAAGTGTCAAGTGTCTGAGGCCAGATTTGAACTCTGTTTCTCCTGATTCCAGGGCCAGTGCTCTATCCAGTGTGCCACCTAGGTGCTCCATAACTCTTTATAAAAAGGCACCTCCAGGGGACACTTTGTCTACATGCTTGCCCCCAGGCTTCCCTGTGGCACTTTCAGCTCCTAACTTCTTTTTTTTTTTTTTTGGCAGGGGAATGAGGGTTAAGTGACTTGCCCAGGTTCACACAGTTAGCAAATGTCAAGTGTTTCAGTCCGGATTTGAACTCAGGTCCTCCTGACTCCAGGGCTGGTACTTTATCCACTGCACTACCTAGCTGGTCCCTCCTAAGGTCTTCTAATGCTCCCTAGAACTATATCCACATGCCAGCTTTCTATCCTTTTTATAATGCAACCAAAATAGTTTCTCCATGGCCATCTCCCTTGTGAACAATTGAGAAAAAAAAAAAGAAGAACGAGGACATGGAGTCATGTGCTATATTTCTTTTGTTCATAAGCATTCTTTCTCCAATGGATTTTGAAAATCTGTGCCTTGACATTGCCCTCTTTAGCCAACTCACTCAATTAACTTCTGGTCTTAATCTGTTCTTTCCAGTCACTGAATTATCAATATTTCAAAACATAATCAATCAAGTTAATCATTAAACATTTATTGAGTATCTACTACCTGTCAGACATTGGGCTGGGTATACAAACACAAAAATGAAATAATTCCTTCTCTCAAAATTATTCTCTTACATTCTATTAATAGAATTGGGAAATGACAATTTGCATGCCTATAGGTATAAACAAAAAGTATGTGAAGTCAATCCAACATCATTTGTCAGAAAGGTACTAGGAGGGTGGGTAGGAGGGGGTTGGGAATCAGGAAAGGCTTCATGTAGATAGCAGACTTTGAGCTCAGTCCTGGAAGATGGTAAGGAGTGATATGAGAGAAGGTAAGAAGTTAAGAATCAGAGATGAGAAGAGAGCTCATTGCAGGTATGGAGGATGCTCCGTGAAGAGCCTGGAGATGAAAGGTGACATATGTAAGGCTCAGTAAGAAGACTGGTCTGTTCAGACTCCTGCCACATGGGGTTTTCACAAGGGCTACCCATTTTGAACCTTTTAAAGCTATTTTTGGACAAAAGAGCCTTAAACAGAGCTACTGTGTGGTTTCTCACAGTTCTGCAGTTATTTGGATTTGGCTAAAATTAGATGACCCTTCGGATCACATGAAACTTTTCTATGATTGAACAAAACAGAGCTATAGAGGTCCTCTGTTGTACTTCCTTTCAGATTATTGAGCTGGGACCCCTGGGCTCTAGAAAGCCCGAGGATATCCCTTAGTAGTGAGGAAAGCTAAATACTCACCTGTAACACACTGGGCTGGGAAATACAGGACCCAGGCTGTGCCAAGGATCTCTCCCAAGGCAGTGAAATACTAAAGGCTTCAATGTCTCAGTTTAGCTCAGTACAGAAAATGGATTGAGCAGATCAGTGAGAAAGTCAAAAATAAAGGAGAGGAAACAAATAGAGGAGAAAAATATATTTTATTGATATCTTTTGCTTTTATATCAATTTTTGTTTTTTTTCTGGGCTCCCTCCTAGACGGTCCTTCCTAAGAACAAAGAATAGAAGAATATAATAAAGAATTATAACTAAGAAAAAAAAAGGAAAGTGAATAAGCAAAACTAATTTGAAGAATCTAAGATTATATACATTGTTTGACACCCTGCATGCTTTTCTCTGGTATGGAACCGGGAGAGTTGTCTCATTGTATCTCTTCTTTGAGGCCAAGCTTGATCAATGTCATTTCACCAGCATTCAGTTTTGTGTTTGTTTGTTTGTTTGTTTTATTGGTGTGGCAATTGGGGTTGAGTGATTTGCCCAGGATCACACAGCTAGTAAGTGTCAAGTGTCTGAGACCAGATTTGAATTCAGATCCTCCTGACTCCAGGGCCGGTGCTATATCCACTGCACCACCTAGCTGCCCCTAATAAATTAGTTGAGACATGTATTTATTCATTCATTCATTCATTCATTTATTTATTTATTTATTTATTTATTTATTCATTCATTCATTCATTTATTTGTCTGTCTATCTATCTATCTATCCATCCATCCATTCATTCATTCATTTATTCACTTATTTATTTACTTATTTATCTATCGATCGATTTATCGATTTATTTATTTATTTATCTATCTATCTATCTATCTATTTATTTATTTGGCGGGGGGTGGGGGGGAAGGCAATTTGAGTTAAGTGACTTTCCCAGGGTCACAAGCTAGTAAGTGTTAAGTTTCTGAGGCTGGATTTGAACTCAGGTCCTCCTGACTTCAAGGCTGGTGCTATATCCACTGTGCCACCTGGCTGCCCCTCACAGCATTCCATTTTAATCTTTTGGTGGTAGTGGTGGTTGTACTTTCCATTTAGGTTGTCATGACGAATAGATATATTGTTCTCCTGGCTCTGCTTACTTCACTTTGCATCAGTTCATATTGGTTCATCAAGTCAACAAGCATTTATTAAGATCCTACTTTGTGCCAGGCACTATGCTAATTGTTGAGGAATGTTGATAATGATGATGATGATGATAAAGAGGCAAAATGAGTTCTTGTTCCCAAGGAGTTCATAGCCTAATTGAGGAGACAACATGAAAATAACTGGATAAATTACATTAATAATATATAGAAATGGGGGCAGCTAGGTGGCACAGTGGATAAAGCACCAGCCCTGGATTCATGAGGACCTGAGTTCAAATCCAGGACTTGACACTTTACTAGCTGTATGACCCTGGGTAAGTCACTTAATCCTCATTGCTCCACAAATTATTTTTTTAATTAAAAAAAATATATAGAGAGAAATAACATAAAGGGGCAGCTAGGTGGCGCAGTGGTCAAAGCTCCGGCCCTGGATTCAGGAGGACCTGAGTTCAAATCCAGTCTCAGACACTTGACACTTACAAGCTGTGTGACCCTGGGCAAGTCACTTAACCTTCATTGCCCTACAAAATTTTTTTTAAATTAAAAAAAAGAAATAACATAAAATAAAATTGTAATATAT
Source organism: Dromiciops gliroides (assembly GCF_019393635.1). Classification (NCBI taxonomy): domain Eukaryota; kingdom Metazoa; phylum Chordata; class Mammalia; order Microbiotheria; family Microbiotheriidae; genus Dromiciops; species Dromiciops gliroides. The sequence continues at coordinate 268,099,912 of NC_057865.1, read as the reverse complement.
AAATAAAAAATGAAATATATAGCACAAAAGAATACCTTTATATGTGTAAATATATTAAACATAATGTACAAATACATATATTATATACATAAGATATCTATATATAATAAATTAGATATAATTTGAGAAGTAAGGCACTAGCATGAACTTTCTTCTATCTCTATTAAAAGAAAATATTGATAAAAATCCAGAATGACAACTTTCTTTTAAGTTTACTCTAATTATATTATTTAAACAAAATTCATAGTTTTAAAAAAAAATGCAGCCATCAAATCCCATTGACATGTCCTTTCCCAACACAGGCTTTTTTCTCTCTCTCTCTCTCTTTTTTTTTTTTTGACTGAGCAAAAATGATTTTATTGAGTGTTTATTATGTGGGAAGTACTATGGTAAGTTATCTAAAATTAATTTTGAGGTTAGTGGTTTTTTTAAGCACATTATTATTTCTTTCTGTTTTCTAATTAGGACAACAAAAGAGAAGAAGAGAAGTTTCAGTTTAATAGATGTTATTCTATCCTGACATTTTGCTGAAATACTCCCAATTGATCCTGTGATTTTTATCTATTTTCTATCTTCTTTTAAACTATTCCTCCTCAAAAGTGTTTTACTTCTGACTGTCCTCTCCCCTACTCTGCACTCCCTTTTTTTTCAGCCTTCCTTCCTTATCCTCTTCCCCTCATACTTTCCTGTAAGGTTAAATAGATTACTCCTCCCAACTGGGTGTGAATGTTATTCCCTCCCTGAGCCCACTCTGATGAGTTTAAGGTCTTTGAGCTAATTCTGTGTTCCAAATTTTCTTCCTCCCTCTCTCCTCAACCCTCCCTGTGAAATCAAGCAATTCAATATGTCATACTTGTGCTGTTATGCAGAACATCTTTACCTTCCTCAAAAGTATTTAGCTTTTTACTGTTCTCTCCCTGAATCTGCCCTTCCCTCCTTCCCACCCCCTTATCTCCCTCCCCTCCCTCAGGGCAAAAATATATTACTATACCCACTTGGGTATGTATGTTAGTCCTTCTTTGAGTCAATTCTGATGATATTGTGGTTCACTCACTCCCCAATTCCTTCCCCCTTTTCCCCTCCCTTCCATAAGCTTTTTTCTTGTTTCCTTCATGTGAACAACCTCTCTCCAGACCATCTCTCCCCTCCCCCCTCCCCCAGTCTATTTCTCCTACACCTCAACCCTATTTTAAGGATGTCATTATGGGTTAGTTAGGTGGCACAGTGGACAATGCACCAGCCCTGGACAACACAGGCTTTTTACACCTTTGTTTCCTGTTGATACTGGGTTTCATTCTGTCATTCACAGAGGGATCTTGGAGCTCATATACTTTCTACACAGTCCAGTGGTGACTAAACCTGGAGTCAGTCAGCAAAATCCAGAGAACATTTGGAGACCAAACTGTAAAATATTGTTCTTCACATACAAACCAACCAACAACCACAATAACCACATAATCCAGATACTGAAAAGGAGAAGGAACACAGTAGGTCTGGAAGTTATTTTCCCCTTCATTCTTCCTCTCCCTCCTCTTCTTATTTCATTTAATTATCTAGATCTTATATTCCTTTAAATGAATTCTGTTATTATTTTGTCTAGCTCTATCCATTTAATTTGAGTGAAATTTGATAGATTGTTTCAAATATTTAATGCATTTTGCAATTATTTTGTATGAGAATTTCCATTATGACTTTCCTTCCAAATTTTGCAATTATATATTCATATATATATATATATTTGTGGGGCGTAGGGCAATAAGGGTTAAGTGACTTGCCCAGGGCCACACGACTAGCAAGTGTCAAGTGTCTGAGGCCGGATTTGAACTGAGGTCCTCCTGATTCCAGGATTGGTGCTTAATCCACTGCACCACCTAGCTGCCCCTGTAATTATATTTTAATGATTGTATAGAAATTCTGTTGATTTTTAGTCTTAAACTTTGCTGAACCTATCAATTGTCTTAATTTCTTTGCTGATTCTCTAGGATTTTCCAAAAAAACAACAAATCAAACCAAAACAAAACATCATGTCATCAGCAAATAGGACTAGTTTTGTTTTCTTTCAGCCTAACTTTAAGCCTCTGAATTTCTGTTGTCCTACTACTACTGCTAGCATTTCTAGAGGTCAGTTAGGTGGTGGAGTGGACAGAGGGCCAAGCCTGGAGTCAGGAAGATCTCCCTGAGTTCAAATATGGCCTCAGACACTTACTAAATGTGTGACCCTGGACGTCTCTCAACCCTGTTTGCCTCAGTTTCCTCATCTGTAAAATGAGCCAGAGAAGGAAATGACAAATCACTCCAGCATCTTTACCAAGAAAACCCCAAATGGGGTTGCAAAGAGTCAGCCATTACTGAAAATGACTGAACAACCAAAGCATTTTTAGAACTATTACCAAATAATATTAAGGAAAAGGGACTGGCTTCCTTTAATCCTATATTTATTCAGAAAAATTCCAGTATTTTCCTAGTGCATACAATGCTTACCTTTGATTTTAGATAGACATTTAAAAAAATCATTTAAAATCCTTCTATATCTATCCTTTGTAGAGCTTTTTAGCATAAATGAGTGTCGTAATTTGTCTAAGACTATCCCCTGTCTCCATAATAAGTATGAGTTCCTTCTGCCCAATTTTTATGTTATTGCCTTTGTATAGCTTGGCTTATTCTTCTTCTATTGTGTCTTCGTTTTAGAAGCATCTATTCATGATGAAAGTAATGATGGAGGGGGGAAAGAAGGAATAAACATTTATATAGACCCTAACATGTTTATTTATATAGCTCCTAATAAGTGCTAAAGACTTAACAAATATTATCTCATTTGATCCTCAAAAAAACCTCTTTGAAGTAGGTACTGTTATTGACCATATTTTAACAGTTCAGGTACCTGAAGCAAACAGAGACTAAGTGACTTGCTTAGACTAATATTTTGTTACCTAGCACATATACTTTGTGATGCTAGTGGCACATAGCTAGTGAGTGTCTGAGGCTGAATTTGAATTCAGGTCTTTCTGACTCCAGACCCAGGGCTCTATCCACTTCACCACCTTGCTGCCTCCTAGTAGGGAAGCAATACACAATGGTAGAAATTATCATGTGTCCCAAAGTGTACAGTACAGTTCTGTCCCTTACCCTTCCTATGATCATCCCCCTTCCCATTTTGCATGTGAATTCATCTTTGGGTTCAGGTCTTTTTAGCCTTCTATGTAACAAGTGCTCCAAGAAGCTATGATCTCCCTTAAATCAGTGTGTTTTCCATGAAAGAAGTATACTTTATCAGAGGAAGTGACTTTCAAACACATTAACTCCCACAAGTCAACCTGTATCAAAGTACCTATATCCTACCTCAGACATGTATCTTCCCCTTCTTCTTCTAGTGCTATGTAGTGATGCTTCTTACCCTACCTATTTCCCCCCCTACATTGAAACTTACCTCTTTAATTCTTTCCATTTGAACCCTCCATTCCTGTTACTTCTCCCATTCTCTTGCAGTCCATCTTATTGTTGATGGACCAAAGGAGTTATCATCTCTTCATCGTTCATCCTGGACTTGATAAGGGTATATTACATAATTTCTTCTGTTCTCTACTTCCCTTGCCCCATTTATTCTCCGTTCTATTCTACAATTGTGTCTTACAAAAAAAAAAATCAGTGGACAAGTTGTGGGAATTAGTCCTGGTCTTCTACCTTCACATTTCCTATTTATTTTGTTTTCTCTCATCCTTATCTCTTTGTGTACAACCCCCCCCCCCAAACAACAACAACAAAAAACAACAAAAAAACCCTTTCTTGACAATTCCTGTTTTATTTTATTTTACCTCTAAGATCAATATTTCTGATCCTTTGCTACTGATTCTCTGGAATTCTCCACTATTCCCCTAAGCAAGTCAGGTGTCATTGGAGGAATCACAACTATTTACATGTTCTGCCTTCATCCTGATTCATCCTCATGATTCCCTAGATGAGATCCTAGTATTGATTTACTAGCTGGTGCAATGGATAGAATCTTGGGCTTGGAATCAGGAAGACTCATCTTACTGAGTTAAAATCTGGCCTCGTACACTTACTAGCTAGCTGTATGTCCCTGGGCAAGTTACTTAACCCTATTTGCCTCAGTTTCCTCAACTGTAAAATGGACTGGAGAAGGAAATGGCAAACTAGTATCTTGGCTAAGAATATGCCAAATGAAGCCTCAAAGAGTCAGGCATAACTCAACAACAACAATAACAACAATAACAACAACAACAACAACACAGTAGGGCTGGGAGATGACCATAGCCAATTGAAGAATGAAATTTTTCCTTTATATGTCATTTCATCCTGTGTATGTTGTCTAAGAGCTTTATAGATATCAGCTGACCAGATTCCAAGCCTTTAATATCTGCTTCTACTGAGCATGAGGGGGTGGAGGGAGAAGCAAGTTCCTGAGAGGATGACAACACCATTGGATTAGGAAGGTCATCTGAATAAATCACAGCTAACGAGGTGTCTGCCATTAAGAATAAATCATCATTGCATTGTCACTGTGTAATTTCCCAGTAAATTAGCTTCCAGAGATCGCATCAAGACTCATCTTGTGTTCCTGGCATTGATGCTTTTGGATAGCACATGGGAACAGAACAAGGATAAAAACACTCAGGACACAATAGTCAGCAGGGAAGGCACCAATAAAGGACATCCACTCTGGCAGTGCCATTCTTTGCCATCCTGTGTGCTCCTGTATATTACCTAATGCAAATACTTTAAAACAAAGAGTGATAAATCCCAATATCCTTTTGGTGAGTCAAGACACATTTGGAGACAACACCTTGGTCAAGGGCATTTGACTATTAAATATTCTTCTTTGAAGGGCAACAATAACAATGCAGTCAATCGGCACCATTTAGAGAATTTGGGGCCGAATATAGCAATTTTATCTTAATTAAAATATTTCCCTGAAGGGATTCATTTTCTCTCAACATGATGTTCCTATGTGCTGGTGACATTATCTCCATAATAGTAATTAGACAGAAATCCCGTCAATATAGTTGTCTTGCTGATTAATTTATTGTCAGCTGCATATAGCCCCAGTTCCCTGGTGCGCTTATACCCAGGTTCATCTTCCATTTAGAATTACACAGAGCTGAACCATAACAAACAGGTATAGAGGAGACATAACTACACAAAGGCAGCTTCGGGTCTTCAAAAGTCTTGGGCATGCTTCTTTGGGTCTGTCAATGTCTTTGTTATCTTTTTTTCCCCACCTGTAGCAAATGCATTAGAGAAAATAATAGGCAATGAGACTTTTAAAATATAAAATTTCATCATGGCATCAGTAAAAATATATACATACACATATATACACATACACATACATATATATGCACCTACATATATTTACACAAACATATATATGTAAGAGGAGAGAGAGAGAGAGAGAGAGAGAGAGATTAAACTGAAATTTCCAGTCTCAGATTTGTTTCCTTACTATTAGGTAATCCTTCCAATTTCCCCTTGAAATAAAACACTAACTACATCTTGGATTTCATTGGCATAGGGAACTCTAGTGTGGAAACTCTACAAGTGCAACACAGTGGTGCTCCAGTGATTTATAGCCTTAAAGAACTGAGTCATTGAGGCAGAGAGAAGTGGTTAAAAGAGTGCTGAATTTGGATTCAGATGACCTGGGTTCAAATCCTAGCCCTGACCCATTCTTCCTGTTTGAGCTTGGGCAAGTCACTTGACTGTTTTATGCCTCATTTTCTCATCTGTAAAATAAAGGAGGTTGGACTCCTTTTAAAGTCTCATCCAATTCTAAATATTTGCAAGGGACACAGAAGATTTAGGTGACCAGCCAAGAGTTACACAGCTGGGATATGTCAGGGGTAGAACTATAACTCTTGAATCCAAGGCCAGCTCTCCATCCATTTTACCATCCATCCTCTCTCTGTCCATGCTGTAGTTGAAATTTGAGTAAATCCTTATCTTCAGTTAGTTTGTCCAAAGCCTCAATCTTTCCCCCAAATCTTTGCTCATGTCTCTGAATCTCTGACTATTTTCCTTAGAAAAGAATTCTTATGATGCTTGATTCTTCAGGATCAAAGAAATTTAGGGAAGCTCAGGGTTTTCATATCTTCATGTGAAATTTGAAAACAGGGATGCTTAAAGCCAGCAAAATTTCTTAGTGAACCCAGCGCTATAAATGCAGTGCTTTGCTTTTGAATGGTGGCCATCTTACTTAATCAGATACAGCACAGAGATTGTGTGGCTTATACGGTCTAAGTTCAAGCTTAGAAATAGGTTGATTGCAATCCTGAATTGGTTTCCTGCTCCATAGTTCTGTCTCCCCATAATAACCAAAAGGTTGATGAACAGAAAGGAAAGCTTTGCCCCAAAAAATGGATTCAAGCCAAGCTTTTCCCCAGTCATTCTCCAAGATCTACTGAAGGTAAAGGTTGGAAAAGAATAATGATTCAAGGAGAAAAGTGGTACAAGGTCATAGATTTTAGAGCTGGAAGGGACCATAGAGACTATTTAGGATAAAATCATTATTTGACATATGTGGAAACTGAGTCCCAAAGTGGCTAGATAACTCATTCAGTATCACAGGATGATAGATATGGTAGCTGAAGGAAGCTTAGAACCAATCAAATGCAACATTTTTGTGTTCTAGATGAGGAAACTGAGGCACAGAGAGACCAAGTGACTTGCAAAGGGTTACATAGGTAATAATTGTTTTGAACATTGGTCTCCTTGTTTTGAACCTGACTCCAAGTCCAATATCCTATCCAGGATACCATGTTCAGTCTTCATGTGAGTAGGAAGCATCAAAGGAAGAACCATGGAGAAAGATAATGAGATGGTGCTTTTGTATGGAGGTGGGTAGGAAGTAATGGCCATAGGGAGTATTCCATCCCCTCTCTCTTGATGGGCCTCAGTGCCCCATCTGTAGTAGAGGTGATTTGGGTGAATCACTTTTAAGGTTCCTTCCAGCGCTAACTCCCATTATCCTATATTCCTTTAGGTAGGAGATAGTAGTCAAAGTGTGGGCATTATTGAAAGAATGGCAGGGGGGAGGGGGAAGAAGGATGTATTTCCCTCCATGTCTCTACAGGAGTGACTAATTAGCTTGTCCTTGTTTTTCCCCAGTTCTAGAGATCTTTACTCTATTTGACTTTAAAAAACTTTTGTCTTTAAAGGAAAGGGTTTCTAGTGTTCATGAACATATTATGTATTCAGCCTCATTTGTTCTTTGTTCTACATTACTGTAAACCATAGAAATACTGGGGTTCTTTCTCCTAACTCCCACTCTCCCCGGCTGGTTGGTTTGTTTTCCAATGGCTAGCTTGGTTTTTTGTTAGAAAAGAATGGCTCCCAAGCTATGGTTTTCATTGTGAGCCAAAATTGACTTGTGATTTTTTTTTCTTTTTTTTGCTATTAATTAAATCCAGATGACTTAAAATGTGTGATTGGGTCTTAACATGTTTCCCAAGGCTGATAATCCCTCACATTGCTGGTTCAAACGCTAGCGTACCTGACTGGTGTCATTCAGGATGAAAGCTAGCCTCCTAAAGAGACCACACAAAAGAACTTTCAGGGTGCAGAATGTCACACTTTTCCCAGCTATGGCAGATGGATCCTTTTCTGAACAAGTTAAAGCCAAGAGAAATCATTATAAATACCATTGTGCAGTTTGGGATGTGGAGGTTGATTTGATAGTTTGTTTTGGTGACATTCCCTAAGGCTGTGTTTTGTTGAGAGTTTGGTATTAAGTGGTCTAATTGTGCCAGTGGATGGGGGCTTTTTTTCATTGGTGTAATCTCCTCCTGGGACTGCAGCTGCTAATTTGGTGATTAATTATCCATATTACACATTGTTTATTTGACCATGCCTAGATTAATTTCTCTTTCCAAGCAAATCACGTTTAGATATGAATTTGCATATCTTGATTACATTTTAATGCCTTGACTATCATTGTCTCTTCCCTGGACACCTCATCAGATTACAGAAGAGTGCCCAAGCAGAGAATGATGGAATGTCTTAAATGACATTGCACATCAGTGGGCAGATAATGCACATGACTTACTTTTAATGAAGAATGTGTTCTTTGATAATCAAGAGGGTTATGACATCTGCTATGCAATCCTTCTTGGAGGTTGTTTGATTAACATATTTCAAAAACAGCCTGCAGCACTTTTAGAAGTGTGGGTATAAAATATATTAAATATATACAAATACAGAGGCTTTAGATATTAATGTAATTATATAATCTATATCATATATGCATATTTTAATACAATAATTTATCACTCTAAATTAGATATATGTTCATATGTGTGCATATATCTGTTGTGTTGGTGGCACTCTGAGGGATTTCTGGCTGACCAGCAGGTATTCATAGCTCTGTCTGCCCCTGTCTTTGTCTCTGTCTGTCTGTTCCTCTCCACATATATATATGCAAACATGTATATGCATACACATAGAGATATACGAGTGTATATATGTATAAGTGCATGGACATGTATGTATATCTATGTATTCCATAGTCTAGTTATTGTATTGTCATGGAATAAAGATGTCTTTATTTTCAAACTCTTGTTCTCAAAAATATACAAGAATAATATGAAAGAATTATGATTTTTAGGAAAATGGATAGAACATGGTACAAAGGAAGGATGAATTTGGAATCATAAGTTACATGAATGTGGTACAGTATTTGAATTCAAGTTCTCATGACTAAGGTCAGCAATCCATCCACCATGCTGTGTTGTTCTGAAGGTATTTCCTCTCCTGACACAAATCACAGCCTCTTAACAATTTGGTAAATGCTCCCTTCCTGACTGAGACTATTTTATCAATTGAAAGGGATAGAAATAAATATAATTGTTAGAGAAAAGCAGCCCTAGAGATAAAAGATACTCAGAGAAAAGATGGCTTGAGTCCTGTTTCTTAACATATAATTTACTTATGTCAAACATGAAGACCTTTAAGACTCAAAGCTAGGGAGGCTAATACCTAGAACTTTTTGGTGACTATAGGACTACTTTAATTTGCCTGTTTGTGGCTTGGTTGACAGAAATATGATTTTTGGTTTCTAACTATAAGATAGACTCTAAAAGTGACATTTCACACAAGAGACCATGTTTGAAACAGTAATGTTCATCAAGACCCCTCCCAGGGGCAAGATCAGATATCTGAGTGGGCTTTAGAATACTATTCAGAGCTGGGTCACAGAAGTTCTCTAGTCTGCATAGCTACCTGCTTCTTGGAAGAACTGATTAGAGGAAGAGTTTTACTATTTCAAGAAGTTGATTAGAGGAGAAAGGCCGTAACTCTCCATTTTCCACCAGTACCTCTGCTTGGTTTTAACTCCATGGAACATCATATCCCCATTCTGTCTACCCCTTGTTGCCGCCCTGCCCCAAACCCAGGTTTCCGCTTTCTTTTCTGCGTTGTTTTTCTTCATAACATTGTGAGATACTTGAGGGTTTTGTTGTTGTTCAGTCATTTTTCAGTAGTGTTCAAAGTTGTGACCCAATTTGGTTTTTTTTTAGAAAAGATACTGAAGTGCCATTTTCTTCTCCAGTTCCTTTTATAGATGAAACTGAGGCAAACAGGGTTAAGTGATTTGCTCAGGGTCATATATTAATAAGTGTCTGAGGCTGGATATGAACTCAGCAAGATGAATTTTCCTGATTCCAAGCCCTGTATTCTATCCACTTGTACCACCTACCTGCCCTCCTTGGGACTCTGGCTGCTCCAGATAACCAAGTGGTATGTTACGTTTTATTTATATATGTCCTGCTTTCTGTTTATTACATGTTCCTGGTTAAGAATGAATGGGATCAGGGGCAGCTAGATGGCACAGTGGATAGAGTACCGGCCCTGGATTCAGGAGTACCTGAGTTCAAATCCGGCCTCAGACACTTAACACTTACTAGCTGTGTGACCCTGGGCAAGTCACTTAACCCCAGTTGCCTCACTAAAAAAAAAAAAAAAAAAGAATGAATGGGATCGGGGCAGCTGGGTGGTGCAGTGGATAAAGCACTGGCTCTGGATGGAGGAAGACCTGAGTTCAAATCTGACCTCACATACTTGACACTCACTAGCTGTGTGACCCTGGGCAAGTCACTTAACCCTCATTGCCCTGAAAAAAAAAATGAATGGTATCATCTAGGTTGATTGGTTAATTGGGAATCACACCAGTGAAGACTCAGTACTATAGTTCTGGTAGTAGAAGTGTGTTTTCCTCACCACAGTTACTTCCAGGACCCCAGGAGTAAGATATAACAGCATGATCGCCCCCATTTGTGACCCCCCTTCCATCCCCACTTATTATCGTGAGTGCTTTTGGGTATAAGCAAACCATCATGGAGAGCAAAGGAGAGAGAAGACAATAAAGGGACTGTTTGGCACGTACCCACATCCTGCAATAGGCTCATTGATCTAAAGGTGCAAGATACCTTGAGGCCCCTCTCATTTTACAACTGAGGAAACTGAGTTTCAGAGAGGTTATGTCAAGGGCTTTGTAAACTCTAAAATGCTGTGTAATTCCTTTTTTTTTTAATCTAATAAAGTTAGTTATCTGAGGAAATTGATTTAGAAAGGCAGTGACTAGAATGTTATACACAGCATCAGGAAGGCTTAAATCCTATCTCTGTTACTGGCTGAATGACTACATGAAAGATTTACCTGAGTCTCAGTGTCCCTATGTATAAAAGGGGATTAGCAGCTATATCAAAGTGTTGTGAGGGTCAAGTGAAGCTAATTACGTTAAAGTGCTTTGCAAACCTTAAAGTGAATTATCAGTTTGAAATAAACTCACTTTGCAATAAATATTTTGTTGTTCAGTCAAGTCTGACTCTTTGTAAGTCCTTTTTCTGTGTATGTGTGTGTCTATGGGGGTTTCCTGGTTAATATACTGGAGTGGTTTGCCATTTCCATGACTAGCTCATTTTCCAGATGAGGTAACTGAGGCAAACAGATTAAGTGACTTGCCCAGGGTCACACAGTAAGTGTCTGGGACAGGATTTGAACTCATGTCTTCCTGACTCTAGCCTTGGCACTCTATCCATTGCACATACACACCTCGAACTCCCCTAAAATAAATGTTACTTTTATTATTTCACAGTGTTTCCCTGAGGACCATATGAGATACTCTAAAGTATTTTTGAGACATGGATGGATTCCTTTCCCCCAAAAGATGGTACTGTGTGTAATGTATAGAAAGTTGGCTTTAAAACTTGGAAGACTTGGATTCAGTTTCTGCCTTGGAAGCACAATTGGCCATATGACCCAAATCCTCTAATATTATAAATTGCAGAGAAGGCGCTGACCCAAAATAGTAAAAGAAGGTCCTCACCAGGAGCCACTTACATCAATGAAATCTCAAGTCCAATCTTACCTAGGAATTACATGGCACAGTAGATAGAGCACTGAATCTAGGATCAGAGAAAGCTGAGTACAAATCCACCCTCACCCTGGACAAGTCATTTAATACAACATCTGCCTCTAAAACAGAGATAATAATGGCACTGACCTTCAAAGGTTCTTTTTCTTTCTTTTTTTTTCCTTCCAAGGTTCTCATGAGGACTAAATGAGATAAAATTTGTCAGATGCTTTGCAAACTTTAAAACTGCACATAAATGCAAGCCGTTATTATCTTTATCTATTGACTGACCATTTGTTAGATATCTTTTAAAGGACCCTGGGAAAAAAAATCCCGGTGTGGAGTTGTTTTCCTCTTTAATAATCGTTATGACAACAGAAACATTCTGTCTTTTATTAAATGTGTGTCTGTTCCTGGGTAATGATAATATCTTTCGAATATAAATTGTTCACTATGACATAGTAAAGCAGAGCCCCAAACTGTTTGGGGGAATAGTACATTCCATAGTGTTTGACCGTAAAAAGAAAACAGAAAAGTACATCCCGTTCCACAAACTTTTAATTTTTCAGCTGTCTGCCAACTGGAAAGGAAAGGAAATTAACAGCACAAATATTTCATCACATCATGCATTGGGCTTTAAAAAGAGACCATTCCTTCTTAGAAAAAGAAATCAAATAAAGGACATCATAAATTCTAGGATTTAAAGCCTAGTAAAGATAGGTCCCTCACAGACACATTATGTATACAGATGGCTATGTGTGTTTGCATATGTGTGAACCCATGAGTGCTTGGGGAGAAGGGAAGGGAATAAGCATTTTATACAGCACTTACTGCTAAAAGCCAGGAATTGTGTTAAGTTTTGCTGTTTCTTAAACAAAGATTATCTCATTTGATCCTCACAACAACCCTGTGAAGTAGGTGCTATTATTATGGAAAATCTGAGAGAGTTGATCTCAAAGCTACAGGGACCTGTCTTCTAGTCTCACCTCTGACAAGTGTTGGCTGTTTGACCTTCAGCCTGCAAGCATTGATTTGGAGATGGGATTTCTCCATTTAGGGAAGAGGACTTAGTGAATCTCAGATTTGAAAAAAACCTCAGAGACCATCTAGTTCCACTCATGCCCAGAAAGAATTCTTTTGACCACAAACCCAACAAGACATTCATCAACTTTTAATTGAAGACCTTTTGTGAAGAGGAGCCTCATTCCTCACTTTTAGGTAGCTCTAATTGTTAGGAAGTTCTTCCTGCTATCAATCCCAAGTCTGAGCCAAGCAGTACAGGCTGGGAAAATGCTGTCATGTCCCTCTGAGTCTTCTCCAGGGTAAATATCACCAGTTCCTTCAACTTATCTTTTCTCATATGGCCCTTGACCATTGTGATCACTCTACACTTTGTCAACTAATTTCCTAAAATGTGGTATCCCCAACTGGTACCCAGAACTCAATCTAATACTCCAGGTGGAGTCTGACTGGACATATCAGAGCAGAATTATCTGAAATATCATAAAAATGCATATCTCAATACAATGTTTTCCCAAATCAAGTCAGAATTTTCCCCTCTTTTTCTGTAAACACAGTACTATATCTTCAGTTATTTTGGCTTAATCTATTTTAAGGCAACTCTATTTCCACTGGCTATCTTCCCTTTACCCTCAATTGCCCTTATTCCTTTAATTCCCATTTTTCATAGCCTTGGAATTTTGCTTATGACTTCCTTTTTCTTGCTTATATGTAGTTTGGTTTGTCTCTCTGTCTATCTTCCTCCCTCCTTCTCTCTCTCTCTCTCTGTGTGTGTGTGTGTGTCTGTCTGTCTGTCTGTCTCTGTCTCTCTATCTCTCTTTTCCCATCTAGGTTAAGTACTCAAATAATCTCTTCCTTTCCCCTGTTTGATGTTTTTTTGGTTTGTTTTCTAGGTTTCTGAATTTCATTTTCTGTGTCTTCCTTTAATTCCTTCCTTCCTTCATTCTATTATTTCTCTCCCCTTTCTGTCCATTCCAGACCTTTTTTCTTTGACTCATGTCCTTTATGTTTATTTAGTTTTTCTTTATTTTCTTCTGTTGTATCTTTGTTTTATAAATACTAATTTCTACAGATGATAGAGAAGATATTGCCTCATGGTAGGAATTTTCTTTTGTTCTTGACTGTGCAATTCATTATTGACCATCCTCCACATCATCATTTTTTCCCCTCATTTTCTTTCAGTCTATGCCCTGGGACCATGTTCTCCCACTTCTTTGGGTATCAGTTGCCCTCAGGAACTCTGTCCTCCTTCTCATGAGGCAGGAGAAGTGGTCTCTCTGAATACCAATCCCTACAGATTATATTTATTGTAAGGTTCCTTTCAGCTAGATGATACAGTGGATGGATAGAGTGCTAGGCTGCAAATCAGAAAGACCAAAGTTAAAATTCAGCTTCAGACACTTACTAGCTGTGTGACCCTGAGCAAGTCACATAACCCTATTTCTCTCAGTTTCTTCTCCTGCAAAATGAGCTGGAGAAGGAAATGATAAAGCATTCCAGGATCTCTGGCAAGAAAGTCCCCACAAAGGGGCTTCAAAAAACGAGTCATGGTTAAACAACGAGGTCCTATATCCTTTTATGGAATATCTCTCTTATCCCACGGGAATATTTATCACTCCCACTACTGAAGTAAAATTTCCCCATTTCTTTCCCCCATTTTCAAACCCTCCCCTTGCCTCATCTCCCATTATCCTATACCCTCTCTTCTTCTTCTTCTTCTTCTTCTTCTTCTTCTTCTTGTGAGGCAATTGGGGTTAAGTGACTTGCCCAGGGTCACACAGCTAGTAAGTGTCAAGTGTCTGAGGCTGGATTTGAACTCAGGTTCTCCTGACTCCAGGGCCAGTGCTCTATTCACTGAGCCACCTAGCTGCCCACTTCTATGCCCTCTCTTCTTCCTGAGAAACTACAGGAATAATTTTCCCTTCATTGTTACTTTTTTGATTTAAGGTATAGTACATATTACCTTCTATTTTCTTCCTTCTCTCTCTCCTTTTATTCTCCTTCCCATTCTGAAATTTAGTCCCACAAAAACAAACAGAAACAAAAGCATTGATTCACCTGTAGGTAGAATATTGTGAAATTTAATCCATTATGTTTCAGACATTTGTAAATTATCATTTCTATTTGACTTTTGTCTTTCCCCATGTACATTTAGAAGAAATCTCTTAATGGTCTTTGTTGTTATTTTGATATTGCTGTTCTTGGTTGGTGTATTTTTTATGTTTTTTGAGATGTTTGAAAAACAAATAATTTCTTCAGATCTGTTTTTCATTCTAGGATTACTTCAAATACCTCTTTTTTATTGGATGTCCATCTTTTTTTGTTAACATTTAAACTTAGATCTGTAGAGTGTGTCATCTTGGGTTGAATCTTAAGTGTTTCTGCTCTTTGAAATACTTTATTTCATTCTCTTCTACAGTTTCTGGTGAGTGCTGAATGGTTTTTTGTTCTATGAATGCCCTTTCTTTATATTTGGAGATCTTTTTTTCCTGGACACTTGCAGAGTTTATTGCTTGTCACTGAAACTGTTAAATTTAACTAGTAGATATACTAGAATTTACAGCATAGGTTCTCCTATCCCCCCAAGACAATCTGTTAATTTTTTTAAATTGGTATTTCTTTTTCTGTTTTCAAAAGTTCTGGGCAGTTTTCTTGTATTGTTTATTGCATTATGCTGGTCACTCTTTTTTTTTTTCTAACTTGCTATGTTCTTCCAGGACACCCATAATCATTAAATTATTCCTATGCATTCTGTCTTTGGGATCTATATATTTTGTTTGTTTGGAAATAATGTTGTTTTTTAAAAGTTATCACTTTTTGCTTTTCTTCTTCATTGTCCTCCATTTCTATATATTTTCATTCCAAAAATGAATGAAACTCTTTTGGTTCTTTGGTGCCATCATAAACTCAGATTTTTCTTATTCTACCAATTATTTCCACTGACAAACCATAGATTCTTCTTTCACAATTCTTATTTCTGCTTTAGGTCCTTCACAGTTATCCTTCCATGGTCTCTTGGGAATCCACAGGCTCCTCTGTCTCATCAGGTATTGGTTAATTTTCCTTTGTCTTGCAATATCTATTCATAGATGTGTGAATATTTTCACCTTATCTGGAGACCATATTCCCTTCTTTATTAATATGCTCCCTGTTGTTTGATCTCCTTATGTTCAAGGTATTTAATTGAAATTCCTTCTCCTGAAATTTCAGTTTTTTTCCTTTGCTCCCCCTCATGTTTTCCCCATTGCTCATTTTCTGACTCCCTTCCCTTTAAGGACAATTTCCCTGGGGGTTGGATCTCTGATTCTAAACAATTCACAGTTCACCAGCCTTAGTGTCTGCCCCGAAGTGATTCCAGTGAGATGCTGAGAGCTCTTTCCCTCAGGCTTAGTCCCATGGCACACAATCACACACATGTTCTGTCCCAGTTTCCTCTGTTCCCCAATTTTCTGGTGCAATTTAAGAAAGCACTATCTTTTGTTGACTGCCACATCACATTTGTCATTTCATAGAACTTGCACTGCACCAAAAGCCGCAGGACTTTTTTCAAATGGAGTTGATTTTTTTAATGTGTAAGACATGTTTAATTCTATTAAATGTCATTTCATTATATTCAGGCCAGTATTCTAAACCACGGAAACCCTTTTAGATCCTGACTATTCTTTAACTTGTCACATACCTAAAAGGTCTCAAGATCTCATTCTGAAAACTTGCAACATCTTTCCATTTTTAAGTTTTCTAATAGAATAACTTCTTGTTTTCTGTTATAGCATAGTAAAGTTTTGCATTTTAAGGTATTTTTTCTCTAAAGACATCACTTAGGAAATAGCAGGTAGATACAACAAATATATAATGTATCCACACACACAAACACATAAAAAGTAACTAGAATAATGGCTCTTTTCTTGGTGGATGCCATTCTGATATTGTTATTAAAGGAAACACAAAAAGAACCTGAGTCCAAAACTGTCATTCTTTCCTCAACTTCCAAATTATAACAAGGATTATGAACACCAGCATATCCCACTAGTAAATATAATCTTTCTAAATACAAGCAGATAAATAGGAAAGACCAATAACTGTAACTTCCAACATCTAGGATGCTATGATAATCATGTTGATGTACAGGATTAGGAGTCATGTACACATTCTAAAGCATTTCTTGTCATTGTGAAAAATATTTTATTAATAATAATATCCATGTATATAGTACTTAATGGTGGATTGCTCTTTGTCTTCACAATCATCCTGTAAGTTGTAGGGGCCAAATTTAATATGTGGAGAGTTAATTGGGTGGCTCGCCATTATATTGGGGTTCAGAAAATAATGAGGGACCTCTAGGTCCAAAACTTCTTCCCATCCAAACTGCTTTTTTAGCTATTTCTCCCAGGCCAATAAGAAAGGAGCTTAACAGCCTCTTTTCTACAAATGAATCAGGTTTTATTAATGGGAATAAAATACACAGCAAAGGCGAAATTAATAAAGTCAAGGACAAGTGAATAGAGAAAAAGAAAAATGGATAATCCCCCTAACTCTAACAAAAGCCTGTACAAACCCCAAACTCACTTCCAGCTCAGCTAATTCAAAGAGCTGGGCACATTTTATTAACTCACCACCTGGGGGTCCATAGTTTCAATGGGAGACAGTTGTGTAGCCAAGGCCCACAGGACAAAATGGCCAGGAAAAATCTCCTCCACTCCTGGAAGCTCCCCTATCGGAAAAAAACAGAGCTCCCCTCAGCAAGCGTTTACTCTCCCTCCCCCAAAAGGGACGTCCTTCCAACTGCCTGTGGAGAGTGATTCCCCTGCTGACTTTAGCAGATAGGTCACTCAGGGCAGGCCAGGTGCGGCCCATCTCCAATCATCCCTAGTCAGTTTTCCAAGCACTACTAGATTCATTCAGGTGGGACCCCTAGGCATCTGCCAAATTCCATTATTTTACCACAATTTGATCTAAGTGTTTTTCTCCCAGTACAATTCCTTCCTTGGGGAAAGGGACTATTTTTCATGTTATTCAATATGTCAATACTTGGAGTGGGAATGTGTGCCACAAAGACAGATGATACGGCAGAATCACAGCAATAGAGAATTGGAAAGGAACTCAGCAGCCATCGAGTCCAACATATAGGAAAGGAAGCCCCACTATAGGTTACCTGACAGGGTTGTCAGCCTCTGCTTTTAGACTGCTAAGAAGAGAGAAGAACCACCACATTTTTAGGCAGCCCATTCCACTTTTGGACACCTCTTAGTGTGAGATTGTTGTTTTTTTTTTAATAAATCTTACAATGACCCCTTTGCAATGTATACTTATTGCTCCTATGTCTGCCTCCTGGGGTCAAACAGAAAAAAAAATATCTGATCTTCTGTTTTCATATCCTCAGCTCCTAGCATTGTAGCTTGCAAAAGTAGGCACTTAATCTTCTATTTAATTGAATTATTTTTCTTGATTTTACAATAAGGAAACAGAGACTTAGAGAGATTCAGTGACTGGTTTCAAGAAACACACCGAGGGAATGTTGGAATTGGTATAGACAGGATGAGGGAGGAGGTAGCACAAGGACTTTGAATGGTATTCTAACTCTTTGCCATATGACCTCTGTGACTTCTGGGTTGCCATTTAAAGTTTGTTCCTTGCTTCTTTTCTTGCCTTATCTCTTTATTCTTATTTGTTTTTTTATTCATTCATTCGTTCATTCATTCATTTATTTATTTGCTTACTTACTTACTGCACATCTTTCTCAGAAGTCTCTTAGCCAATGCCTTCCTATGGATAGGAAACATCACAGGCTTAGCTGTCTCTCAACCAATCAGAAGTCACGTCTCTCTATGTGCTACTTGCAATATCACAGAACTGTCCTTCAGAGAATTGAGAAACCCACCTGGACAGAAATGGAGGGTCACATCTTATTAAATGATTTATTGCTGGAATGCATCTTAGAGGTCACTAAATACAACAATGAGGAAGCTTGAATAAAGGCTAGAATGTTGGACTTCAAGTAAAAAAGTCATCCAAGTTTCAATCCCACCTCTCAGATACTAGCTAGAGTGACCCTGGGTAAGTTTTCCTCATCTGCAGAAGAAAATGGGGATAATGTAAGGATATGATTAGGTAATAAGTAAATCACTGTAGAAAATGTTAACTATAATTTTGGGGGGGTTGGGGCAATGAGGGTTAAGCGACTTGCCCAAGGTCACACAGCTAGTAAGTGTCAAGTGTCTGAGGCTGGATTTGAACTCAGGTCCTCCTGAATCCAGGGCCTGTGCTTTATCCACTGCACCACCTAGCTTCCCCAACTATAATTTTTTTTTCGTGAGGCAATTGGGATTAAGTGACTTGCCCAGGGTCACACAGCTAGTAAGTGCCCAACTATAATTATTAACAAATATTTATCATATCATACAAAGAAGATTGATCAAGATCTTTGTAGTGCACTACTCTACTTTGTAGAGCACTACTCTAGGAACTAAGGTAGAAATGAAACACAGCCTAAGGCAAACCTTCAAATATTTAGAATGCTTTGGGAATGATATATTGAATGATATGGTTAGTTGAACAGTTACCGGGATACACCTTTTTGTTATAATCATTGTTGCTGAAAATCTTGGTAAAATGTACAGTGAGTTGAATATAAGCGATTTTTTTTTATCTTTGAGGATCTTGTATTGCCTGAAAATCAACATTCTGAGTAGCAATCTTTATTAAAAGACAACATGATGTGGCTAATAGATAGCTATCCTTTTCTGACATTTACCCCCTGAGTGACCTTGAACATATAACAAACTTGCTGAGCCTCAGTTTTTTCACATGTAAAATAGGAATATAAGTATCTGTAATACCAATTGCCCGTGTTTTGTTTCCAGGCTTAAATAAGGTCACAGATTCTAAACATATTGTAGACATTAAAGTGCTATATAAATGGCAACACTCTTTTATTTTTGTACTATAGATATTAAAGGGTCAAGAAGGATATAAGGTCAAATCTCACGAGGTCACAGATTTTCTAGGAAATATTGTACTGGGTGATTGCACACGACTACATGTGTTTGGTTAACTAAAGCTATAGTGACATACTTTTGCTTACCTCTCCCTCCTAAAAGTGGTATGATTTTTGAAACCTGATTTACTGGAAAGGAATGGAGAGAGAGAGAGAGAGAGAGAGAGAGAGAGAGAGAGAGAGAGAGAGAGAGAGAGAGAGAGGGAGGGAGGGAGAGAGAGATGAGAGATGAGAAAAGAGAGGGATAGAAGGAAAGAGAGAAAGGAAGAGAGAGGGAGAGAGAAGGACAGAGAGAGAAAAAGAGGGGGGAGAGAGAGAGATTTAATAAATAGATTTTATTCTATATGGAAGTTTTCAACTGCCTATGAGTACACATACAGAAAGATGACTGGTGTCTCTGTTAAAGTATCTTGCTATGATTTAAGAGCTTTCCATTCACTGATAGGCTCTTTCCTTTGCTATGAAGGAAATGCAGTTTTATTAGAAAATTCACGAACCATATGATTTTCTATAGATGGTCCCTAGCTTATGCACATTGCATTAGAATACTTCAAAGTCTATGCTAATAGAATCATTAAGCCCACTCTCCAGTCTAGCTCTACTTGTAAATTTCCTGAGTATCCTTTTAACTTTCAGGATCTTCTGAAGTGGAAAGTGGACGAATACTTGGATGCCTTTTAAAGGCTCATTTTAAAGCTGCATCCATTCGGATGTGGATTTTTTTTTATTTCCCTCCCTCAAAAAGACTTTTTATTAGTTTAGTCTAAACTCTATCTTCCTTTTTAATCTATTCCATGTATATAAATGTGGAGAGGGTAAAGTCTTTTGGCACAAAGTAAACATGTAAGCCAGCAGAAATTATATGTAATTATACATACACATATAAATTTATATATACACATATGGGAATCTTCATGTGCATATGTACATATGCATGCATCTATGCATACACAGTGGGAGGAGTAGGTGACATTATTATCTATGGGTAGGAATAAGTTCATGACCAAAAAAAAAATAGAGACTCATAGAAAATAAAAGACACTTTTGTTTACATAAAATTAAAAAGGAAATAATTAACTGGGAAAAATCTTTGCAGCAGGTTTCTCTGATAGAGGTTTCAATTCCAAGATATAGAAGGAATTGATTTAAATTTATAAGAAATAGTCACTCCCCAGTTGATAAATGACCTAAGATTATGAAAAGAAAATTCTCAAAGGTAGAAACCCAGGATCTTTACAGCCATATAAAAATGCTCCAAATCACTAATGATTAGAGAAATTAATGCAATTCTAAGATTTTACCTCTCTCACCTATCAGAGAGGCAAAGGTCACAAAAAAGATAATGATAAATGTTGAGGGGGGAAACAGGTGCATTGATGAACTGTTGGTAGACATACAAATGGGTACAACCATTCTGGAAAACAATTTGGAATTATACACAAAAAGTTATTAAATAATACGTGCTCGGGGGCAGCTAGGTAGCACAGTGAATAAAGCACCAGCCCTGGATTCAGGAGGACCTGAGTTCAAATCCGGCCTCAGACACTTGACACTTACTAGCTGTGTGACCCTGGGCAAGTCACTTAACCCTCATTGCCCTGAAAAAAAAAAGTCCTCTTTGAATCAATTATACCACTGCTAGGCCTATAACCAAAAGAGATCAAAGAAAGGAAAAGGTCCCCTTATATCCATTTTTTTTTAACAGCGGCTCTTTTTTTTCTGCTGAAAAACAAATTTTAAAAATTGGGAAATAAGGGGATGTCATTAATTGGAGAACTGCTTAATGATTTCTGATATATGAGTGGGATGGAATATTATTATGCTGTAAGAAATGGGCAAATAGATCATTTAAAAAAGACAAAGAGGGGGCAGCTAGGTGGCACAGTGGATAAAGCACTGGGGCCCTGGATTCAGGAGGACCTGAGTTCAAATCTGGCCTCAGACATTGACACTTAGTAGTTGTGTGACCTTGGGCAAGTCACTTAACCCTCACTACCCTCTCCCCCCCCCAAAAGGAACAAATGACATCAATAAAACATTTTTTAAAAAAAGACATAGAAAGACTTTGATCAAGTGATGCTGATTGAAGTGAGCAGAACCAGAAGAACAATGTAAATAATAACAACACTACTTTTCCCTATTTCATAGATGAGGAAAGTGAGGAAAGTGAAGGCAATGGCAATTAAATGGTTTGCTTATGGTAAGACTAATAAGAGTCTCATGTCAGTTGAATTCAGTTTTTCCTGACTCTAGATCCAGCTATCTAATCCTCATCCTGTTGCATACTGGCCTTGAGCCTTCAATGTGTACATTTAGAGAGATGCCCAGGGGACTTGGAGGGTGTAGCTTGCCCAGAATCGCTTGCCAATCTTCATTGATAGAAGTATGCTTTATAAACCCATAAAATAACAGATCAAAAAAACAAACAAACAAACAAACAAAAATCCTCCCAATAGAGTATAAGCCTCCTGAGGGAACAAACTATTTCCTTTTTTTCCCCTCGTGATCAGCTGACACATACTGTAGTAGGTGATTGATAGACGCTTCAGGGTTTGGATGAGGAAAGAGAGAGAGGATCATTGGGGGATAAAGGTAGGACACTGAAGTTCAGAAAAAGAATATGAGTTTAATTTGAAGAGAGAACTGAACAGTGTTTTTGCCTTTTATTTTTTTTCCATATCCCCAGCACTTTGCTCAGTGACTCAAAAATAGTAGGTGCTTAATAAATATTCATTGACTGACTAAGTCATTCCTAGTGCTAATATTTTGATGCTTTCCTCTACATTTTCATAAGTTCATTTACTGAGTTAGTGCTAGAGAAAGGATTTTAAAGGTCATCTGGTCCAACCCCTGCACTTTAGATAAGAGAAAACTAGGGACCCAAAGAGATGGGGGTGATTAATCAAAGGTCACCACAGCAGCAGAGCTAAAAGTGAGACTCAGGTCTGCTAAATTTAAATTTATCCCTCTTAGACAGCCAGGTGGCAAAGTAGGTAGAGAACCAAACTTACACCTAAGAAGACCTGAATTTTGAATCCTTCCTTGGACATTATGACCCTGGGCAAATAATTTAACCTCTCTTAGCCTCAGTTTCCTCATAAGGGGCTGGCATCAATGGCCTCTAATCATTCTTCCAACCCTACATCCATCATCCAATGAACCATGATGCCCACCTCTTGCTACTCTATCTTTTTCTTTCTTTCACATCTGGCTCCTCTTAGGAAATCCTTGGCTTATCTACTCTGCTGCCTTCCTCAATTACTCCTAACAGTTAAGTCTAGCACATAATTTTCCCAAAGCAGAATATATCCCCATACACCAGGCCCTGCCTTGCCCACATCAATGGAACCACAGACTCCTGTCTTCAAACCTAATTACTCAGTGCCTACTGTATGTCTGCCTTCATCCTCCCACTGTTCCCCAGCAAAGATCAGAACGGAGGAATTGCCCCCGCTACACTCAGTATTCCTCTGCAAATGCATACTCCCTTGAAACCCAAATAAAAAGGGCTTAGGCAGAAGACATAGAATATATGTAAATCCCTCTAAAAACAAACATTGAAAACTGTCTTTACATGGAACTTGAAAAAAAAAAAAGAAATACTATTAAAATAGAAGAAAAAAACACAACCCTTTAACAGGGGGTCTTCACTTGGTTACCATGAACATTATTTTTAACATTTTGAAAAAAATGGATGTTAATATTAATGGTTTCCCTTGTAATCCTGTGTATTTTACTTTATAAAAACATTATTCTGAGAAAGGGTCCATGAACCTTTCCAGGCTGCCCCAGAGGTAAAGAACCCTACTTTTGTCTCAATCCCCAATTCTTGTTAAGTTGCTTTCTTATTTCTAGACATCTGATCTCATTTGGCTTTGGCCTTCTACCATCGGGACCACTGCTTATTTTCATTCAGACCCGAGAGACCTGTTGAAAGTAACTGTCAGGGCTGGGCACATCCAGTAACCATTGTTAATGTAAGAAGACTAATTTTTTTTCAGCTCTTGCCCATCACATTATTTATAAAAGAGCAGTCAAAAGGAATAGCTGGAGTTATCAAAAGTGCACCACCCATTTTGTTCTTGCTGAGGGACAGTGCCCACTGGTTATTATTTAAACCAGCTCACACCCTATGTCTATGTGTGTTCTCCTGCTGAAATGGAATGTTACTCTCTTGGACATGTAGGGTTTACAAATAAAGCATTTTGGTCTTTTGGGCATATACCCTGTTATTTGGTCATATCCATGATCAAGAAGCCTTCAGAGAGAGTCTGTGGATACAGCAATGCTTACATGCTCTAGAAGAAAAGGCCAAGAACAAATGAGAATAGGTTTGTGTCATGTAAGTCCAGATTTAGAGTGATAACACTGTATCTGGTTCTTATGTATACTACCAAGCTTGGGAACACATCTAGTATATGATTCCAAGGTAGAGAGAATATCCTGTGGGGTTGAAACTACCTAGGCTTGGTTGAGCTTAAGCTAAATGTCCTTCATACCTGATCTTTTGCTTAGAGACTACATTTAAGCTACAGTCTTCCTCTGAAACACCACTCCCAACCAAAGACACACACATACACACACACACACACACACACACACACACACACACAGACTTTGGCTCTTAAATAGACATCTTTTCCTATATATCTGATCACTTCCCAAGGACTGGGGAGATTCATGGAGCCAATGTAGTCATTCAGCCAATGACTCTTAGGGATGTATTCAGAGACTGTAAACTTCTATCTTTGTGTACCTTTAAACCAAGTGTATGCAATCAAACCAGCCATGAATATGTTTCACTGGTCAGGCTTTATTGTTGCTTTGCCACTTTTCAGTCTTGTCCAACTCTCTGTGACCTCATTTGGGGTTTTCTGGGTAAAGATACTGGAGTGGATTGACATTTCCTTCTTTAGCTCATTTTCCAGATGAGGTCAGATTTGAACTCAGGTCTTCCTGACTCTGGGCCTCACTCACTGTGTCACCTAGCTGCCCATTAGTCAGACTACTGGAGACCTGACACCATCTCCCTCTCATGTGTCATTTACAGTGTTCTCTGGGTAAGAGAGTGGGGTGAGATGAATCGGAGGAAACCACACAGACCATTGCTTATTGTCATTGGTTGATTGTTTCCCTTCATTTTCTTTACTTGGTTAATAGTGTTTTCTAGTCATTTATGATAATTCAGATTCATTTTTTCAATTCTTCAATTATTTGTGATGTCCCTGGTATGGATGCCTCCTTCAAATATTCAGATTGCAGCCCCTTTAGACCTTAGATTACCTAGAATTTAGATGGTCCAGATGGTCCTTAAAAGTTGGTGAGGTTGACATATTCATTACCCCGCAACCAGTCTAGTGATGGTGGATCTCTCTGAACTTGGCTAGGCTGGACCTCATATTTCACACACACAAATACATATTTACACACATATATGGACTGAACGTGTGTATGTATCTGTATATTATACATACACTTATACATAAACTACACAAACCCACACACACCATTCTCCATCTCCTACAAAGCTCCAAGTGACATGAGGGGTGTGGCATTAGTGGATAGAAGTTATAATTAGGTTGATGGCTGTATTGTCTCCCCATCAAAATCTATAAGGTGTCATTTTTTCTTCCCCTCTAGTTCAAGGAAATAAGCATACATTAAGCACCTACTATGTGCTAAACATGGTTCTAAGTACTGGGGATATAAAGAGAAGAACAAGTCAGTCTCTGACATCAAGGAGTTTATATTTGGGGTGAGGAAAGTGGTGTGGTCAGGGGAGTGGGGTATATAATGTATAAAAATCAGCCAATACAAATAAATTTCCAGAGAAAGAGAACACTATCAGGGGAAGGTGGTGATCAGTAAAGGCATCATATAGGAAGTATCAACTGAATTGGTCCTTAAAGAGATCTGGGGAGTCCAAAGAGCAGAGGAAAGAAAGGAAAGCATTTAAATAATGCTCCAGAAGAGATCTCCAAAATGGAGACTGTGGACTCCTGGATGACCCCAAGGACTGGGTAACTAAACACTCTTAGGCTGGGAAGATGGCTTGCATCCCTAGATGGCTAATCATCGCCCATTTTCTATCACAGTTACACCACCTCCTTCACCCATTATTGCTCAGCAACCCACCGCTATAGCCTCTTCCATTGGTAGCCTCCAGCTCAGGGTGTTGGTCCTTGTTGGTTATATCCTAAGAAGGGCCCAAATATCCAGAGTGGCTAATTAGGAAAAGTCTTCCAGATAACCCACATTCTGACTCCTAAACAATATGGTAGTGATAGGTGCCCCTTAGCACAGTTGCCCATAATAGCTTTCCTGCCTTCTTTTAATTTGGGGTGGAAAAGAATGAAGAATCATATATGTATCGTGATGTCTTGCCATTCTACTTAAATTACCTTTTCCTCAAATCCATTCCTCTTCCAGTCTTCTCTATTTCTACTGAAGGTGCTATCTTACATCCTTGCAGTCACCAAGGTTCACAACCTTGGTGTCATTCTCACCTCCTCATTCCTATTTAAATACCATATTCAATCAGTTGCCAAATTTTAACATTTTTGTATCTGTCATCCAACCTCTTCTCTGCACTCATATTGCCACCATATTTGCTCAGAAACCTATTTACTTCTTACTCATACCAAAGCAATGGCCCCCTAATTAATCTCCCTGTCTCAACTCTCTTCCTTTCCCAATTTCTCCTAACTAGGTCTGCCAGGTGATTTTCATAAAGCACAGGCATGGTCCCTATTCAATGAAATTCCAGTGGTTCAATATTCACTCCAGGGTCAAACATTTCATCTTTATCTCATATTTTAAAAAACTCTAATTTTGCACATTATCTAAAGCACATGGCTTTATAAAACATAGAGGCAGCTAGTAGGTAGAGTGGTGGACCTCTGGACAAGAAATCAGCCACAGACATTTACTAGCTAGGTGACCCTGAGCAAGTCACTTGACCTCTGTTTGCCTCACTTTCCTTGACTATAAAATGGGAATAATAAAAAACAACCTAACTTCTTGTGAGGATCAAATGAGATGTTTGTAAAATGATTAGCATAATGACTGGCATACAGTCGGTGTTATATAAATATCTATTCTCTTTACCTCCCCTCTCCATATGATTTATCAATCAATCAATATATGTATGTTAGGGTTATATACTTAAAAAGCTTTTGCTGAGCATTGTGCATGATCAAGAATATTTGGAGATAACAGTATAAGACCTATCTAGAGACGCCTTGTCACCCATCATCAATAACTCCATTATATCTCATCTTTAGCTTGGAATCTTGCTTTCAGTATTTTTTCAGGGTATAGCTGAGTTGTTGTTGTTGTTGTTGAATTTGATCAGGATTACAAAATTTAAAGCTGTAAGAGGACTTAGAAATCACCAAGTTTAACTCCCTCATTTTTCATATGTGTAAACTGAGACCAGAGATGTTGGGTATTTTCACCAAGTTAGTGCAGCTATTAAGGTGAAAAGTGGGGATTGAAACTCTGATCTCCTAATTCCAAATCCCATACTCTTTTCACTACATAACACTGTGCCCTTTCTCTTGTACTAGCTTGGGAAATACTCTAATGATCATTAGCTAGCACCCCAAAATATAACTTTACTATGTACTTCCAATTAGTAATGTATGACATAAAAAATAAACAAATAAAATAGAATTTATGCACTTGGTGTTTTTAATAGCTCACAGTTTCAACTTAGTGCTCTTGAAAAAATTAGCATGTATTTAACTAGTTTGACATGCATAGATAATTAGAGCAAAACAAAATACCCCATAAATTGTAAACAAAAACAAAATTGGAAATGAGAATGGCACAAAAATTAAGCTTGAATTATGCTATGATTAATCAGTCTCGAATTCCTTTTTTGTGTGTGAGTGTGGCTACATCTGCTAAATAGAGCCCATCAATGCACTTTGTTATTAGATTTTAGTTGTACTTCTGAAATAAGTCTTATTGAAAGGCTCATATTTAAAAAGGGCAGGAGCTTGTTTGTTTCCAGAAAATGAATCTGCTTCTATAAATGTCTTATACTGGGAACACATTTCAATTGATTAACAAAAGAGAAATGTTCCTTGTGTTTAGAAAAAAGGAGGGGGGGGAGGGAGGAGTGCAAGGATAAAAGTGATTCTTTAAAGTAAGGGTGTTTAAGATAAGAGTATGTGGCTAGATTTCAGGGGGTCAATGAACTTGTATGGGAGCAGGAAATGACATCTTTATTTCAAAATGAATTTTTTCCTTGGTGATCCTTTGTATATGGTTTTATGTATCTAGCAATATTATTCTGAGAAAGGTTTGATTGGCTTCACCAGATACCAAAATAATAACAATAGCAATAATAATCATCATAATAATAAATACCCAGATCATGGTCCATGATGCAAAAAATAAATAAAATAAAAGTTTACAAGTTCCTGTTTTAAGGAATAAGGGTCCATCTTGCATCTGTGTCCTTTATATGGGAAGAGAAAACCTAGAAATGTTTTACCCCAATGCCCCCAGAAATGTGTTGCTAAATCATTATTAATTGGAAACACTTCAAGAATCTACTTAATATTAATGTACTTCTCTCTAGACCATTAAGCAAAGGCCACATTAATTTCTATCCCCTGTGTAATGAGCGATAAACCTTGTGTATCAACTGAACCAGAGCGTTAAAAACTAGAAGGTATGTTGAGAGTCCTGGAAGCTTAATATCACACACCCAGATATAACTTCTGGTAGGACATTGAAATGAGAGCTGGAGGGCCTGAGGTCAAAACCCAGTTCTGCTCTCTAGTACCTGGGTGACCTTAGAACTCAACATGCCTCTTGGGATCCATTTCCTTCTCAATAAAATTTGGGGGTTGGATCCAATGGCCTCTGAGTTCCCTACCATCTCTAGGTCTGTAGCTTTGACCTTGCTGGGTCTCAGTTTCCTCAAATGTAAAATGAGGAGTGGTACTCAATGGCCTCTGAGGTCTCTTTTAGTTCTAGGTCTACAAGACTATGATGTGGGGTTATGGTTTTCAAGTTCAAGGTTATTCTTTAAAAAGCAGAGAAAAAGCTTCTATAACCTTCCTTAAAAAAGTTATTAATTCAGTTTGATTCAATTCAATATGCATTAAGCACCTACTATTTGCCAGGTACTAGGGATGATACAAAGGCAACAATTATTTGACCTTGAGGATCTTACATTTAAAGGGAAGGAGAGATGCAAGACAGACACAAGGTTCTATTAAGGAGGTTGGAGCTGATGACTTCGAAGGTCTGTTTAAGGTCTAAATGACCCCATGATCTTTGCATATAAAGATACAAACATATTTACGTATATACTACTTACACATATAAACTTGACTCTTTCTGTGATTCTAGACTTGTTCAATTTTTATTTGACTCCACTGGAAAACATCCTCCGTTCTGAAAGGCAGCACCATCAGCTGTCAGCTGAGCTCAAGAGATAACCTACCAAGAGTCAGTCAAGATATCCTTCCCCCAACCCCAGATTGATTTCTGCAAATGGAATCACCTTCTGGCAGCTGAAAGTGATAACTTCAAGATGATCTCCCCCCTCCTGTTTGTCACTGATCCTTCCTTCACGTGCCAACTCATTATCTAGTGGGACAGAGGGGAATGGAACCTTGAGGTAATCCATGGTCATCTTTCAAGGGGGGAGCAGAGGAGGGAAGGAGAAACTGCCTGGCATAAAGCATTGATTGGCAAAGCTATACAGCCCACAAATCAATGCATGATATGCTCAGGTGGAAAGAGAATTGCTTATTCATGGGATAAAATTACATTTAAATATCATTAAGAGCATGGAGGAGGGGGTTGGAGGAGGTGGTAACTGGGAAATTCAATATTAACTCATTCTAACATGTAAAACAATAATCATGTGTTAACTTGGTTTTCTTTGGCTTCCACTTTGGCTTCCTCTTCAGATTTAAGGCAATTTAATTCCAATTTGAGACTTTGCCCTGCCTTGGTGCTTTTCCAAGGGCAGATTAAAGACAATTCAGGGGCTATGGAATGCATCACATTTACCCAAGTAGGGACCTGATAATTGGTATGAATGAGCACATTTACCCTTGGCACAGTATGAGATAACAAACAGGTAAAACAAAAATGGTTTTTAAATGGATGCTTTACCTCTTTGAATAGAAAGTTTGTAACCCCAACATCTTGCTGTGAGAGGTCATTTCTGCGTTCTGTAGAGATTATCATCATACCTCTGCTTTGGGTAGACTGGAGTAGAAGTTGGCTGATAACATGCAGTCTTAATGCGTGTCTGCCAAAAGACACTTTTTGGTTTCTGTACTGAAGAAAACAAAATGTCAATGAAACAAAAATTATTGTATTATACATAAATGACTACCAGATTCAAGTTCTGGCTTGATAAATAACAAATCTCTTATATATGCAAAGAGTAACCACCACTACCACCACCACTACCACCACCACTACCACCACCACTACCACCACCACCACCACCACCACCACCACCACTACTACTACCACCACCATAACCATCACCATCACCACCACCATCATCACTATAACCACCACCACTACTACTACCACCACCATAACCATCACCATCATCACCACCATCACTATAACCACTACCACCACCACTACTACTACTACTACTACCACCACCACAACCATTACCATCACCATCACCACCACCACCATCATCACTATAACCACCACCATCATCACCATCATCACTATAACCACCACCACTACTACTACCACCACCATCACCATCACCATCACCATCACCATCACCATCACCATCACCATCACCATCACCATCACCATCACCATCACCACCACCACCATCATCACTATAACCACCACCATCATCACCATCATCACTATAACCACCACCACTACTACTACTACCACCACCATCACCATCACCATCACTATCACCATCACCATCACCACCATCACCATCACCATCACCACCATCACCATCACCACCACCATCATCACTATAACCATCACCATCATCACCATCATCACTATAACCACCACCATCATCACCATCATCACTATAACCACCACCACTACTACTACCACCACCATCACCATTACCATCACCACCACCACCATCATCACTATAACCACCACTATTACTACTACTACCACCACCACAACCATCACCATCATCACCACCACCATGATCATTTCTTATTAATAGACTATGTTAATACTCTTCTTTCTTGGCTTCTCCTGACTCCATATCTTCTGCTTTCCAAACCCATGTCACCTTCTTTCTCCATATTTTCTAAAATGTCTAAAGAAAGGAGTCACATGGTCATTGGGTAAGCAAAGTAAGAAAGAGGATAAAAACAAGTTCTTTCAATATATTCCTATAAGGAACTCCCAGATGAGAAAATTCCTTCTACTAAGCCAGGACAGCATATTCTCTGCCATTTATAGTCTTAGAGCGTTGTATAAAGTACTGAGAGGGTTAGTGATTTGCCTTGAAACACATAGTCTACATGTATTAGAGATAGTACTTAAACCCAGGGCTCTGGCATCAAGGCTGGCTCCTTATCCATTATAACATGCTGAATGCATAAATGAGCCAATAAAAATATTTTTAAAAATTTATTTAAGAAGTAGATTATTGAGGCTTTTCCTCCTTGGCCATTTTTTTCAGTTCATTTAAAAAAGAAAAAAAAACCATATAAAGGAGAATGATAAGGGTGATGAAGTTCACTGTAAGTCATTTAATGGCACTTTTAAAATAGAGTGCCCAGAATGAAACACAATATTCCACATGTGCTCTCAGAAGGGCAGAGAACATTTGTTATTAACACCTCCCTCATTTGGGACTCATTGTTGTGCAGTTATTTTTCAGTCATGTGACCCCATTTGGGTTTTTTTTTTTTTGGCAAAGATACTGGAGTGGTTTGGCATTTCTTTCTTCAGCTAATTTTACAGATGTGGAAACTGAGGCCAACAGGGTAAAGTGACTTGCCCAGGATCACACAGCTAGTAAGTATCTGAAGGTGGATTTGAATTCAGGAAGATGAGTCTTCCTGACTCCAGGCCCAGTATTCTATCCGCTGAACCACCTAGCTGCCCACCTTGGGATTCAATGCTCCTATTAGCATAGCTTTATATCTAATTAGATTTGTTTTTTTTTGTTATCATGATTTGTTTTTGGGTACCATGACACACTTTGGAATTATATTCACTTTCCAGTACACACTAAAACCCCGAGGTCTTTTTAATTTAAATTGCTGTCTAGTCATTCTTCCATTGTTCCCTGTATGTGACATGATTTTTTAAACCCAGGTAGGATTTTGCTTTTGTCCCTATTAAGTTTCACCTTATCAGATGCCATCAATCAAGAAGTATTCTCAGTGCTACAGCCAATGCCAGGTGGCTAATGTTTGAAAAACAACCTTCCAGGCTGCACTTCTATAATCACTTCTCATTGTCATTGCTGCTACCCTTATAGCCGAATGTTTATATTTCTGCAAAATCCTGTTAACTGCCCTCCTTGTCTCTGGTCTCATTCATCTCAACCCTGGGCTGAGAAGATCCCAAGTTTCTAGTGCAGAATAATATTGTTTCTGCTCCTCTCCAAATAAGTCATTATCTTCAAGTTTTCAAGAAATCATCTGGTTCCTAAACATTAATAAGAGAATAGCAACTTTTTCTTTCTGCCTGCTATCTGATGGGAAGAGGGCTGTATGAGGAGGTAAGACCATTGGGATCCAGTCTTGGCTCTGGCACCAGGCAGTTGCAGGACCTTAGACAAGACATTTATGGGCCTCAGTCTTATTTCTGGAATGACAGTGTTGGATTAGATTATCAATTCTAAATCTATCATCCTATAATCCTGCAAATCTAGAACTTCTGTGTGGTACAAATCAGTCAATGTCACTGTACATTTGCATTAATGTATGCGTTAGTGGATTTGATGTTGACAAAATAAATGATCCCTTTGTTCAGTCGGGTCCAAATCTCCATGACCCCATTTGGAGTTTTCTAGGCAAAGATGCTCTAGTGGTTTGTCATTTCCTTCTCTGGCTTATTTTACACATATGGAAACTGAGGCAAACATGCCTAGGATCACATTGTAAGTTTCTGAGGTCGGATTTGAAATCAGGTCTTATAGACTCCAGGTCCAGAACTCTATCTACTGTACCACCTAGGACTTATCTAAAACTCATTTAAGATCTCTGATATTTAAGAGGAGTTATCCAGTTGGTGATGCTAACTATTCATTCCTCTCAGTTCTCCTTGTTCTTTTGTTGCTTCATTGAGACCATTAGAAAGCAAATGACTTGAATCTCACTCTCATTCAATCCCCTAGAAAATGCTTTCATTGACTTATGGTTTAATACCATGCCCACTGCAAGGCCCAGGCTAGCCAATTGAAGAAAATTTCTCTAGTCTTTTATAAAACTGTGTTTGAGACTCTTGTTTAATCTGCCACTCTCTACCAGGTCCTATACAATGAATTCTTTCTTGAATGTAGTTCTAACAAAAATAGCGTCTTGACTTAGGAATTCATATGCTTTCCCCTATTAGGAAAATAGCAACTATAGACCACATTTCTTTTTCTGTTATAATTTCCAGAAACCTTAGAGATAAATTGTGGACCAAATATTGTAATTTGTTCAGATTTGCTATTGAAAGCTATTTTGCCTCCTTCAAAGATATTATGCTGTTTTCTTTCTTTTTTTTTTTTTTTTTTTGGTGAGGCAATTGGGGTTAAGTGACTTGCCCAGGGTCACACAGCTAGTAAATGTTAAGTGTCTGAGGCCGGATTTGAACTCAGGTCCTCCTGACTCCAGGGCCCGTGCTCTATCCACTGTGCCACCTAGCTGCCCTAGAAGCCCTCAATCTAATGGTTGAAAGGGACCTTGGTGGCCATCTAGTCAAAACTGTACCTGAAAAACAACCCCTACTACCATAATCTTGACAAGTGGTCATTCAATCTTTTCTGAGACACCTTCAGAAATGGGTAATCCAATACCCCCCAAGGCAATAGTCATTCCAGTTTGGGAATCTTGTATTGTTGTTTTGCTAATGTAATGGAGGACTGGCCTTAGCAGTCCTTATGAGTGTGCTCAGAGTTCTGCAGTGATGTGATCCCCAGGTGGCATTTGGAGCATGTGTAACTGGTTCTTGTCTGATTGCCATGGGGTGAGGAGGAGTCTCTTTGATTGGTTATGGAGCCAGGGTATAATCAAAATATAATCAATCCAGGCCATTCCCTTTTGCTATGATAGCATTAGAGAAATATCCCCTTAATCTCTCATGGGTACTTTTAGAACCCTTAAGTAGAGATATAGCAGAACTTGCTTTGTAAGTAAAGTTCGAATGATACACTAATAATATGATCAGATGTTCTAGGACAGGGACCATGCATTACTTTTGTGCATCTCAAACTCACCCGGTAGAAGACCAAATACCTTATGATGATGATAAAGATGACCTATAATTTTAAATACTTGTACATCCGTAATCTAATTTGAATGTGTGGTAGGCACTAAAAGCTTATATGTTGAATGAAATACCTTAGACCTCAAAGAAGGGGAGGGCAAGGGGATGGCTAAGGATTTGAGGAGGGGTGGGAATGGGAAGAAGCCAATTTTTTTTCTCTTAAAAAGTACTGAAAGACCTCCCCATGTGTTTCTCTCTCTCTCTCTCCCTCCCTCTCTCTCTCTCTCTCTCTCTCTCTCTCTCTCTCTCTCTCTCTCATTTTGGTGAGGCAATTGGGGTTAAGTGACTTGCCTAGGGTCACACAGCTAGTAAGTATTAAGTGTCTGAGGCCGGATTTAAACTCAGGTCCTTCTGAATCCAGGGCTGGTGCTTTATCTACTGCACCACCTAGCTGCCCCCCCCCCCCCCCCCCCCCCGCCCCATCCTGTTCTTTAGTCCAAAAGTTGTCAAATAGTTGGACTCACCTCCTGGCTTCCTTTAAGTTCCAACTAAAATTCCAACTTCTACAGGATTCCTTTTTCAATTCTTCTTAAAACTCTAGTGCCTTTCCTCTCAATTATTTCTTA
The DNA here is from genome assembly GCF_019393635.1 of Dromiciops gliroides. NCBI lineage: Eukaryota > Metazoa > Chordata > Mammalia > Microbiotheria > Microbiotheriidae > Dromiciops > Dromiciops gliroides. The sequence continues at coordinate 268,065,498 of NC_057865.1, read as the reverse complement.
TTTGTCCTTATAGCTGATTTGTATATATTTGTTTGCTTCTTGTCTTCCCTATAAGACTGCAAGATCCTTGAGGGCAAGGACTGTCTTTTTTTGTGTGTGTGCTTTATCCACTGCACCACCTACCTGCCCCACAAGGACTGTCTTTTATCCCCCACTTTTTTTTTTTATTCATAATGTTTGGTACAGCGTGTGGCTTATTAGATACTTTGTAGGTACTTAATAAATGTTCATTGACTGAAAAATTAGGTTGCTTATTTTGATTTCAAAATATCAATATGTTCAAAGACAAAAACATCTGGCATTTTTATTATGGTTATAGGATCCTAAATTTAACATCAGAGGTGACCTTAGAGGTCATTAGGTCCAGCTATCCCATTTTACAGATGAGGAAACAGATCTTGAGACATTCACGGACTTGCCTGGGCTAACACAACTAGTGTTTGAGGCCATGTTTGATGACAGGTTCAGTGCTATATCCTCTAAACCCCAATGAGTTTCCTCACTTGGAAAAAAAAAATATGGGGTTGGACTGAATGACCATTGAAGTTTCTTTCAGCTCATAAGTTGTTATGGTCAGAGTCAGAGTTGTGTGGTCCATAGAAGACTGGATTGGGAGTCAGGAAGACCTGGGTTTGAATCCTGTCTCACTACCCATGTGGTCCTGGGCAAATCACTCAATCTCTCCGGATACCAGTTTCCTCATCAATACAACATTAGAAGTTAAACTGGAAAGCCTTCACCAGCTCCAAATGGGAGCCTATCAATTATTCCATTTTATAACTGTCAGAAAAAATTCTCCATAATTTAATTCTTTGTCCTAAGCACCCCCACCTATCACTTCTAATTCTGTACATGCATGGCTCATCATTTCAAATCATACATAAATTCAAATAATCTTCAACCTTTCTCTATTGCTTCTCCCTTTTATTTTTTTAGGGGGAAGAAAGAGAAGGGGGAGAGGGAGAGACAGAGAAGGAGACAGAGAGACCGAGAAAGAGACAGAAAGACACTTCTTCTGCCTTAAAAAACAATTTCATCTCCTTCTTGGAGCACTGATGAGAAGCTGCTTTGATTTACCAGCTTACAATTTATCCTATATCTTCTCTATCACTTCAGGAAATCTGTAGAAATATCTAAGAGTCAAATGTATTGAGATGTTTAGAGTCTAAAACAGAAGAAGAGATAAATCTAAGGCTCCAGGTAATATTGGATAGAAAAATTTATTTTCAAATAAGATATTTGGAATATGAAGACACCAGTTTAGGTGTCTATGAATATTGGATTTTCCCTATGTGATACAAGAGGACTTTGATGACTCTGGAGGAGAGGAGAGAGGCTGATGATATGGCACATCTCTGCCTCACTTAAATCCAATTTACGAACAATTCAAGACATCACCCTCCTGATGTGATTGATTCTGTTTGAGGATGATGAAGAAGGAGAACAACAACAACAACAACAAGGAGAAGAAGAAGGAGGAAGAAAAGGAGAAGGAGGAGGAGGAGAAGAAGCAGAAGAAAGAAAGAAGAATTTGGCACAGGTTAGAACAAAGTGTTTTAATATTTGGGGTGTCATTGACTCCTTTGAATTTCTGCTGAGGTACATGGACCTCTTCTTAGAATTATGTTTTTAAATGCATAGAATAAAATACAGAAGGTTGCAAAGGAAATAATTTATATTGAAATAGCAGTAAAAATTTGTATTGAAAGAATAATAATTTTTTAAAAAGAAATTACACTGCCCCCAGATCAAGAACCCTGGCCTAGACAGTGGATTTAAAACTAGAAGGGACCTTAGAATCATATGGTCCAACCCTTTTGTTTTCCAGATGAGAAACTGATACCTAGAGAGGTTTAGTGGCTCGGTCACAGAGATAGTAAGCATTGGGGGAAGAATTTGAACTCTGGTACTCTGACTCCAGGGCTGATGATCCAGGTGAAGGGTAAGCTTTCAAACTTCCCAAAATGAGAGAGATGACGTGGCAAGATGGCTGTTTGGGAGACCTGGGTTCAATTACTTCCTGTTTCACTCCTAGGAAGTCATTTAACCTTTTTAGTATTTGAAGCAGCTCTTTAAAGAAGTTGCAGGAAAAAAGTGCCAACCTGCATTGAAAGAGAAGGTTTGCCACCTAGGTATTCTCAGTACTAATGAATTTACAGGTCCAACTCTGATTCTTCTACCCTGAAGACTTAGATCTGACTTCCAAAGTTTTTAAAACTATTGTTGTTTAATCATTTTTTTTCTGTCATGTCTGATTCTTTGTGACCCCAATTGGTATTTCCTTGGCAAAGATACTGAAGTGATTTGCCACTTCCTTCTACAGCTTGTTGTACAGTTGAGAAGACTAAGGCAAATAGGGTTAAGTGACTTGCCCAAGGTCACATAACTAGTATATGTCTGAGGCAGGATTTAAAATCAGGAAGATGAGTCTTCCTGACTTTAGGCTCACTATGCCACCTAGCTGCTATTATTGCTCATCAGAAAATGAAGGGAAAGAAGGAAGGAAGGAAGGAAGGAAGGAAGGAAGGAAGGAAGGAAGGAAGGAAGGAAGGAAGGAAGGAAGGAAGGAAGGAAGGAAGGAAGGAAGGAAGGAAGGAAGAGGTGATCTTCATCAGGTCTTTTTTCTTTTACAACTGAGGAAACCAAGACCAAGAGAGCAAAGTCAGTCTTTGTCTCTATTATACCATAGTAGCTGTGAGAAGGAAGTAGATTGTTCCCTCTTAGGAAAAGATAGTCCTTTAGGTTATACGAGGAAATACTATCTGGAGCATAGACATCTATACTCTAGGGAATGCCATAGAAAAATCTCCCAGAAATTACTGTGATACCCTCTCTCACATACACCTTGCCAACAATAACTTGGTTCATTGGGTGACAGGAGCATAGACTCAAAAATGGTAGGAAATTATACAGGTCGTATAATCAAATGTGTCAAATGAAGTCAACACACATTTATTAATCACCTAATGAGTGCCGGGCCCTTTGTTAAGAAAGGCAAATGGCAGTCTCTTCTTTCAAGAATTCAATTAATTCTGCACAGATGAGATATATACAGGATAAGTTGGAGATGATTGACAGAGGGAAGGCACAAGCATTATGGAACTCTGGGAAAGATTTCTTGCAAAAGGTGAAATTTTAGCTGAGATTTGATGAAAGTGCTGGAAGTCAACAGGTAGAGTAGGAGAGAGAGAGAGAGCTCCAGGCATGGCGACTAGCTATGAAGGTGCAGAGAGTAAGGGAGCCAGTGCCACTAAGTCAGAGGGTGCAGATCTCTCCTTTTATAGATGAAAAAGGGAAGGTCAGAGAGCTGAAGTCACTTGAATGGGGTCACACAGTTAGTGATCCTCAGGGCTGAGATTTAAATCCAGGTCCTCTGATTCTAAACCAGCACTGTGCCTTCCTGCCACACTGTGACTATGTTTCCCTCTCCTTTTCTTACCCAATGTAACACTCTTTTCTTTGTTCTTGAAGGAGAAGATGAATCAATTAAGAGTCACCTGAAGTGAACTGGACTTGATATTCAATCATGAGGATACCCTGTCAGCATCAGGTAAAGACTTTACTTTCAAGATGCTACAGTCTTTTATCCAGGAAGCAAATCCCTCCCTCTCCACCACCATCTCCACTCCCATGAAGCCTGACAACTGCTTTTGTTGGTGATGCAGCCACAGTTGATTAGAGACAGCTCCATCCATCCACCCATCCACCTATCTATCTATCTACTATCCATCTAACATCTATCTATCATCTATCTGTCTATCATCTCTATCATCCATCCATCAATCTCTCTATTATCCATCATTCATCTTTATCATCCATCTGTAAATATATATCTAGCATTCATCCATACATTTCTCTATCTCTCTATCACCCACCAATCCCTCCATCTATCTCTATTAGCCATTCATCTCTATTAGCCATCCATCAATCTATCTTTACTTCCATCCATCCATCCATTTCTCTATTTTTCTATCATCCACCTATCTCTATCTCTATTCCTCTAGCTTTCACCTATCCATTTCTCTATCATCCATCCATCTTTATCTCCATTTCTCATGTGTCCATCCATCCATCAGTCCCTCTATCTTTCTATCTTGACCTATCATCCATTCATCTCTCTATCTCTTATCCCTGTCTTCTATTAACTATTCATCTATTTATTTAACCATTTGTTTTTATTTAGTTATTCACTCATTCATTTGCCCATTTCTTTGTTTGCTTACTGGTGATACATTTTATGGATGTTATTTCTGAAAAAAAACCCACATTTTTGTTTCAAAGAAAATGAACTTGAAATAAACATAATCAATAGAGGGACATCTGAGAAGAAAATACAATGTTCTGAGTTAGCATTCTCTGCCCTCCCTCCCCCTTAGAGCTTAAAAAGATTTGAGAGACCTAGAGAGTTGAGTGAATTGGCCAACATCACACTGGTAGTTAGTGACACAACCAGGCATCAGGCCCAGAGTCTTTGGCCCAAATTTCAGCACTCTTTCCACTGCACTATACCTTAAGTTATTAGATTTGTAAGTGCAAGAAACTTATAGGGATGGGTTACTTGGTGCTATTGACAGGCACATTCTAGCTATCACTATTTTCTAATTCAAAGGCATATGGCTCTCTGCAGGTAAGGCTTTCAGTGGGTCATAAAATGCTAAAACAGATGGGACAGTGTTATTAGCATGGATAATATATTTTCATTGTATTTTGATGGAAAGTGATTTTTGAGATAATGGCCTAGACAAATGTTTGCAGAATCTGTCTGGCTAACTCTTCCCAAAGGCAGTCTGAGTTTTAGAAGCAAGTCTGCACATTGAATAAAATAAATGACTATTACATCATAGAAGAATTGCAGTTTGCTTTATTGCAAAAGATGGCATAATTAGATTAGCATTAATATTGTATTAACCATTGACAATACAGAATTCTATTTTTGGGACTATTTGGGGACTGTTTTCTGGCCCCAAAGACACACTTCTGATTTCCAAGATTGCATCTTCAAATTTCAATAGGTCATAGGGACTTCAAGCTTATATTCTGTAAGAATGTAAGTTCCTTGAGAGCAGGACTTGTTTCAACTTTTTTTAAATCCCAAACATTTAGGTCAATGTTTGATACATGGTAGACATATAATGATTATTGATTGATTGGCTCAAAGTTGGAGGGTTATTCTCTAAGGCACAATATGATAGAAAGGAGACAAAAATTAGCCGAGGTGGGTATTCATTACTATCCTCTTCAGGTTTTGTTCCTTAATGAAGCTAAGGGTGGACTCTGATTTAGGACAAAATTTAAAGGTAGAAGGAGCAAGAATAAAAAAGATCCAGACCCAATTTATTCCCCTTTACAACTCTTCACCCCTTAAATATCAATTCTTTGGCTCACAATATTTTTTTGATTATTGTTGCTATTTCTGTTGTTATTCTCATCTTAAATCTGGTTGGAATTCAAGTAGAAACTGACATGGAGCCTGGTCACTATCCTGCTATTATTCTGTTATTTTTAGTTTTATTCACACTATGATGCCAATGGATAAAATGATTGTTTTCTCTAATGAGATAAAATATTGGGAAATAAACTCATCTTCTTTGGGTTCAACAAAATCTTAAGGAAAGCTCTAAATGCTAACAGGATAATGGGAATGACATGTTCATTATGCTATTCCCTCAGAGATTTGATTCCTTTTTACTTGAGAGGAACCTTGGTGGCACAGTGACTATAGTGTGTGGTTTAGAGCAAGATCCAGCCTCAGATACCTACTAGGTATGAGACCCTGAGCAAGTAATCTCACTATTACGTGCCTTCCTCATCTATTCAAAGAGGATGATAATAACACCTACCTGACAGCGTTAGTGTAAGGATCAATTAGTCAGCACATGTAACATTCTTTGCAAACCTTAAAATACTGTATAAATACTAGCTATTATGATTATATTTTGAAAACATTCATTGGCATCCTCTCCCTTATCAATAAACTACATTGGATAGATGATCAAATTTACCTAGAGGATCAAACATAAATTCTTCTGTCTGACATTTGTATTTCTTCATACCTTGTCTCCTTCCTATCTATTTAGACTTCTAATGTTACCATCCCACATGCACGCTACCAAGGAGACAAACCAGCTTACTTACTAATCTTCAAATAAAGTACTTCACTCCTCTCCCCCCTCTTCAAACAACCTTATAATCATTGTGCCTATATACACTCTCTCATCTTAGTAAGTTAAAAAGATTACATATGTGTATATATGTATGTGTGCACACATATATAATATTGTATGTATGTAGTTGGGTATATATGCATGCATGCATGTATGTATTGCAATCTTCCCCATTCATTTGCAAACTTCTTGAAGACAAGTTCTGTTTTTTTTCTTGTCTTTGTATCTCTGAAACATATGCCTGGCACATTGTTGTTCAATTGTTTCAAATGTGTCTGACTCTTGGTGACCCCTTTTGGGGTTTTCTTGGCAAAGATACTGGAGTGGTTTGACGTTCCTTTATCCAGTCATTGGCACACAGTAGGTATGAAATAAATACTGTTTGTCAATTGATTAATGTGGCAAAATTTCTTGGAAAATCTTATTTTTAAATTTATAAAGTGAGTATAGCAATAATGTGAAAGGAAACAATGTTTTTTAAATCAAAAGTATGTTATTATTTTCTGGTTACATGTTAGAGATAGTTTTCAACATTTATTTCTATAAGATTTCCAGTTCTAAATTTTTCTCCGTCTCTACCCGCACCCTCTCCCATCTCTATCCGCACCCTCCCCTCTCTCCAAGACAGAAAGCAATCTGATATAGATTACATATATGTACAATCACATTAAACACATTTTTCCATTAGTCATGCTGTGAAAGAAGAATCAGAACAAAAGGGAAAAACCTCAAAAAAAAAAAAAAACAAAGAAAGTAGAAACAGTATGGTTCAATCTGCATCTAGATTCCACAGTTCTTTTTTCTGCATTTGGAGAGCATTTTCCATCATGAGTCCTTTGCAATTGTCATGGACCATTGTATTGCTGAGAAGAGACAAGTCTAATCATAGTTGATGAACACACAATGTTGTTGATACTGCGTACAATGTTCTCCTGGTTCTGCTCATCTCAGTCAGCATCAGTTCATGTAAGTGAAAGGAAACAATGTTAAAAGAATCTGTACACTGATAAAAGCAGCTGAATATGAGGAACAGCAGTAGCAGCAACAACACCCCAAACCCAAACCCAAACCGAAAAAATTAAAAAAAAAAAATTAAAAACCTGATGATGAAACATACCTTCATCCCCTTGGCAGAGAAATGATAAACTAGAGGTATGGAATCAAGCAGGCATTCTTGGAAATGACTTATACGTTTATGTGATTTTTCTAACTGTATTTATAATAGGGGAACATTTCCACTTCTAAGGAATCTTAGAGAAGGTGGCCCAGTGGGTAGTAATAGAAATAAACAAAAAAGAAAGAAAAAATGTTTGGTGTTTTATTCAACGAAATAAATTTATTTTACTACAAATTATTAATAATGAGTTTAGAGTGTTGTGGTCCTGGATGATACTGTTTAAAATAAAGCATTTAAAAAAGAACATTGTATTTAGTAGATGACAAGTTTTCTCTCACCTCCACTGTGTTGTGCACTTTCTACTGGTTCCTTGTATAATCTTCATTGATCAATAAGTCTAAATTCTTGAAAGGATAACCTTGTTGTCATTTCTAGTGACAATGACTGTGTCTTAAATAGCTCTCATAAACACCTCCATTTCTGCAAATTTGTTCAATGTTTCTTTGCGGATACAGTTTTGCTTGATTTCACATGGATATCACCCATAGTTGTTGGGGGGTTTTTGTACCATATGTGTATTTTAGTCATTTTATGGGCATGATCTAAAGGTTGCATTAGGTCAGGCATTCTTATCATGGCACCCTCAACTGGCTTTCAAAATTGTGTGTGTGTGTGTGTGTGTGTGTGTGTGTGTGAGAGAGAGAGAGAGAGAGAGAGAGAGAGAGAGAAAGTATATACATAGGGTGGGCCAAAAGTCATGAATATTTAATAACTCCTTTATTTTTTGTTTTTAATTTATAATACCATGACATCATATATAGTATATACAGGAAATGAATTTACATTACATGTGGAAAAAATAAAATCTCATAAATGGTGAAAAATAAAGAAAAAATAATTTGTAAAAAGGTATTAAAACATCAAACCCCTTCATGACTTTTGGCCCACTGCATGTTTGGGTGTAAAATTGTGTGTGTGTGTGTGTGTATTTATATTTATATATTTATTTATTTTTATATATATCAAAATAAACAAAATAATTTGTGTGTACATATATGTACGTGTGTATATATACCTAATTGTGTATACATACATAATTGTGTTCTTTTGCAATTCTTTGTGTCTCATTTTATGCATTTAAAAACATTGTTTCTAGAACAGGTCTAAAGCTTTACCGGCTGACAAAAAAAACCATGACACATAAAAGGATCTGAAACCCTGCATTAGATAAAAAAAAAGGTGTAAACTTACCACCATCCTTTACTATTGCTCTGGGAAATGTCTATTCCAAAAGTATTTCTATAAATTTTTAACCTGTTTATGTGACCTGACTACAGTTATCCTCCTTCCTTTTCAGGATGAATGTATTGATCTTTCTAGAGTTGTTTGGGGTTAATGGATCCTGTGCTTCAGTAATGTTGGACAGTTTTTGTTTGGATATTAAAAAATAATGTCACTTATTGTTCTTATTACTATTGTTGTTGTTGTTGTTATTATCCCTTCACTGAATTCTCTGATTTTTCATCATGTCATGAAAGTAGTTGTGGGTTCTTTGATTCTGTACCAGAGAAGTACAGTTTCTAGAAGAACCTATTAAGCTGGACAAGCTTATAATATATGTGTGTATGCATGCATGTATACATATACACACATGTACACACATGTACACACATATATGTACGCATGTGTGTGTTTCTACATGTGTTGCTTGTGGATCAGCCCACCTAAGTGGGGCTTATTACAAGGTTATGTTGGATAGATTTTCTTTTTTAGCTACATCAGTTCTCACGTACTGTCCACCATGTTCTGGGGGTTGCAATCTGTGCCAGTGGAGGGAGCATCCACAGCAAAGGAAACCATGGATCCTTGAAATAATAAGTAAATATTGTTATTATTACCAGGACTAATAACATCTTTCACAGGATGCTTAGCAAACCCTCTCATTTCCTTTTGGCTTGGTAAGCTTGCTGCCATCTGTTAATTCTCTTCAGCCCTTCATTTCAAAGATATCCTTAACTGAGGATGGAAAAGAGAATGAAAGAACATCAATGAAAACAACAAATACCCCCATAATAAATAAAATGGAGCACATGTTTTATCCTACAGCTTCTAAGAGAGGAGGCAGAAAATATAATTTATATGGGCATCAAAAGAGTTTTCCTCTGTGTGTGTGTGTGTGTGTGTGTGTGTGTGTGTGTGTGTGTGTGTGACATGTAGTCCAACTAATCCGGATTGGGAGGAAGGCCAATCTAGATTTTAAAATCACCTATTTAGAAGTGGAAGGGATGGGGCAGCTAGGTGGCACAGTGGATAGAGCACCGACCCTGGAGTCAGGAGTACCTGAGTTCAAATCCGGCCTCAGACACTTAACACTTACTAGCTGTGTGACCCTGGGCAAGTCATTTAACCCCAATTGCCTCACTAAAAAAAAAAGGGGGGGGGGGGAAAGGAGCTCAGAGATCCTCAAACCCATGGGTTCTTAACCTTTTTTGTCTCATAGACACAAAGCTTTGAAAGCTGATGAAACATTTTCAGAATGATTTAAATGCAGAATATAAAATATATAAGACTAAAAGGAAAACAAGTTAAAGTGGAATACTATCATCAAAATATTTTTAAAAAAATAATAAAGCTAACATTTGTATAATGCTTACCATGATTGAGACACTGGGATAAGCACATTACAATGATTATCTAACTTGGTCCTCACAATAGCTCTGCAAGGGAAGGGTGACCCCCCCATTTTACATAATAGAAAACTGAGACAAAGAGTCAAAAAGATTTGTTATTGTTTCGTTGTTCTGTCCAACTCTTTGTGATCCAGTTTGGGGTTTACTTGGCAGAAATACTGGAGGGCTTTGCTATTTCCTTCTCTAGCTCATTTTACAGATGAGGAAACTGAGACAAACAGGGTTAAGTGACTTGCCCAATATCACACAGCTAGTAAGTATCTGAGGCTAGATTTGAACTCGGGTCTTTTTGACTCCAGAACAATCCACTGACCACTCAGCCACCTCCAAGAGTGGGTAGTAAACTCTCACACTGTTAAAGATGGAATGCAGTCTAGTTTTCAAGGGCTTTAAATGACAGGATTTTTTTTTTTTTAAATAAGATTTCAGAGGTAACAGGGAGTTCTTGCAGTGTATTGAGTGGCATGGAAGGGAGTTATCCTACATGGTCAGATAAGGAAATTGAGACCTAAAAGATTTATTTGATAGCACATAAAATCATAGATTTATAGCCAGAAAAATTCAGAAGCCATGGGCTCCAACCTCCTCATTTTACAAATGAGGAAACTGAGGCTCAAAGAGGTTAAATGATTTAAGGATAATATGAACAACAGCAAGGACTGGGATTATCATAGCATGTAAGGGCTTTTAAGCACTTGCCATATGCTATCTCATTTGATCAAGATGACTCAGAGAACAAGATTTGAACCCAGGTCTTCTAACAGCTAGCTTCTCAAATTGTGCATCGTGACTCCAAATGGGGTGGTGTAACTGAATGTGGGGGTCATGAAAAATTTGGTAACAGTAAAAGGTTATGCCTACCTATTTTATATACATGTATACCTGGTGTCCCATAAAAATTTCTTGGGCAAAAAGGGGTCACGAATAGAAAAAGTTTAAGAAACCCTGTTCTAACAAACAACCTTGCTTCTTTCAAATGCTTCAAAGATGCCTCTCCTAGCAGAAGTGGGATTCTATCCTAGGTATGACTTCATCTCCCATTCATTATCTCTAGGCTTCCTGCTCTAGAAAGTGTGAATTATACAGTATTTGGACAGAACTTTTTGTTTTGTTATATTTTAGGGTGTATATAGTAATTATGACCAGGCTAAGTGGGGCAACTAGGTGGCACAGTAGATAATGTGCCAGGCCTGAAGTCAGGAAGACTGGTCTTCCTGAGTTCAAATCTTGCTTTGGACACTTACTAGCTGTGTGTCCCTGGGCAAGTTCCTCTTTGCCTCTGTTTCTTCATCTGTCAAATGAGCTGGAGAAGGAAATGGCAAACCACTTCAGGATCTTTGCCAAGACAATCTCTGATGGGGTTACAAAAAGTGGGATACCACTGAACAACAACAACAAGGAAAAACTTAATATGGATCTTTAGGAAACCTACTTAGAAGTTTTAATTAGCATATCAATTACTCATGCATAAATAAATGCTTGAGGGTATTTTAAATCAGTGAGTTCTCTTAAGTGGTTTGATCATTGCTCCCAATCTTGTTTATATTATTAGTTTACTTAGAAAACCCTCTTAATTACAAAAGCTACAGTTGATAATTTTGATTACATCAAATTGAAGAGTTTGGACATGAACAGAATTAATGCAACTAGGATAAGAATGGAAGTGATTGAATTAGAAAAAATACAAATAAAAAACTTTAATAAGGCTTTGATAGTCAAGCTATATAGACAAATAACAAATATATGAGACTTAATTTTGCTTTGTTGTTCAGTCATATCTGACTGTTCACGACCCCATTTAGGGTTTTCTTGGCAAAGATCTTAGAGTGCTTGGCCATTGACCATTTCCTTCTCTAGCTCATTTTACAAATGAAGAAACTGAGGCAAACAGAATTCAGTGACTTGCCCAGGGTCACACAGCTAGTAAGTGTCTGAGGCTTGATTTAAACTCAGTAAGAGGAGTCTTTCTGAGTCTGGAGCTGGTGCTCTATCTACTGTGCCACCTAGCTACCCAACACACACACAAGAAATATATCACCTTAATGCTGTAACACCACCCCATCTTCACTCTCCCCTTATGAATGTCTAAGGAGACTTCCAGATGGGATGGCAATATTAATGATAATGAATCATTCATTTAATTAGTACTTAGGAAGTTCATACTTCACATAAGACACTGTTTTCAGGAACAGGAGATACAGCAACAAAATTATTAAAAAAAAAAAACCTGAACTCTATAGGAAGTATAAAACACATACAGATAAAGAAACACAAGATAATTTGATGAGGGAGAAATCGCTAATAACTGAGGGCATCAGGAAAGGGTTCCTTTGGAAGGTAGCACCTGAGTCAAATAATGATGATAAACCAATCAATCAAGAATTCAATAAGTGCCATAATTGATAAGGCTGTGATTGAATCAGAAAGACCAGAGTTTGAATCTGCCTCATGTAAGCTGTGTGATCTTGGGCAAGTCACATCCCCTCTCAGTGCTCTAAGGCCCTGTCTTGAGACTTTTAAGTCATAGAGAAAGTGCTGACCTACATGGGCCAGAGTTATTTCCTGCGCCAAAATGATCACAGACTTGGCAAAGAAAAAAAAATGAAAATTGAACTGTTTATAAAGCATTTTTACAATCATCTCACTTGATCTTCCCAACAACTCCCTGAGGAAGGTAGATCTTTTTACTGCCCACTTTATGGGTAAAAAAACCTGAAACTCAGAAAGATTAAATGATTTGTCTAAGGTCACAAAACTGGTGGGATTGTGGAAGGGGAACGGGGTCCTCCCAGTTCTTCCAAGACTCAACCCAGGGCTCCTACCACTATATTGAGTTGTGTCTCAGTAACAGGCATACTGAAGGGTTGTTTTTTCTTTTTCTTTTTTTTTTTTTTTTACACCATTAAATAAATCCCTTGGAGTGTCTTGTGATCTGGAAAATACAATAACTACTCTATCATTTTTGAAAGAATCCAATTACACGAGTCTTATCTAAAGACTATAATATTTGCTATATTTTGGATCAGCTGCCGGCCAATCATATTGGGTTCAGACTGAGACTGGGGATCATTATTTTCTGAATTGAATTTGCTTATCTACATTTCACTTGATGGGTGATGGGAAAATATGTTTGTTCTGCTTTTGAGAGCTCTCAGCTGGGCCTGAATTCTCTTGTTTCTGAGCCTCAAACAAAGGACTTAACTGAGAAACATATTGGTCTGGAAAAAATCACTTCCATCCCAGACAGGGACTGCTATTGTTAAGACCTCCAAGTCTAGTGGGAAAAAAAAAGAAAAGAAAAGAAAACCCTTAAGCCTTTTGGGGGGAATAAAGATAATATTTAATATCTTTTTTTTTCTTTGCGGGGCAATGAGGGTTAAGTGACTTGCCCAGGGTCACACAGCTAGTAAGTGTCAAGTGTCTGAGGCCAGATTTGAACTCAGGTCCTCCTGAATTCAGGGCCGGTGCTTTATTCACTGCACCACTTAGCTGCCCCCTTAGTATCTTTTTTAACAACTCCCCCCAACTGATAATTATAGTTTTATTCAGTTTCTTTTTAGAAATAATAGGCATTTAAGCTAATTTTTATTATTTGTATTGAAGTTCATGTTCACAAGAAGAAGAAGAAGAAGAAGAAGAAGAAGAAGAAGAAGAAGAAGAAGAAGAAGAAGAAGAAGAAGAAGAAGAAGAAGAAGCATTTGCCATACGATGAGTGCTCTACTAGATACAGGAATACAAATATAAGCAAAAAACCACAAAGATAGTCCCTGACTTCAAGGAACTTGCATTCGGAGGGGAGAGAGGGTGGGGGGAGGATATAAAAGGGAGTTGAAAAGGAGGAGGAGAAGGTGATAGTGTTGGAATCAGGAGTGGAGTCCCAAGAGGCTTGGGCATTTTCCTTAAAATGGAAGCTCTGGGAAGAACCAGTCAAACAGAGGAAGGTACTATATTGGGATGGAGAAGGCCAAAGGTGAAGGAAACTTTCAGGGTAGGGATTTCACTATGGGATAGTGGAGAACATCTTAGTTTCCCCATCCTTACCAATGTTGTCCCTCTGGGTCTTGGTTCCATCTTCTTCAGGAGAGCTAGGTTGGAAGAACTCTAGATTCAAAATCCCATTCTTGCTAACTGTTTGATCATGGAAAAACTTTCTAGATTCTCATTTTCCTCATCTGTGAAATAGCTAACTGCCATGGATACAAATCCAGAAAGACATGCTCTGCCCTCAAGAAACTTGCATTCTAATGGAGGGAGACAGTAGAGAAAGGGGGGCCTGAAGGAGAGTGCTCTGCATAATACAGAGATCTTCTAGAAGTGGTAGAAGCCTGATTCTCTCGGGCAAGATAAGGCAAAAACTCAGCTAAGGGGACAGAGGGAACAGGCCAGATTTTGGGATAGGTGAGAAGAGGATGATGGACGGAATGTAGGCAGCATGTTGAGGAGATTTCCTGGAAGAGTTAATATAGTTAATTTGATTTACAGAAGTTAAAGTGCTTTATAAATATTAATTATCATTGAAGGGTTTGGGAGGGTTGACTATGCTTGCTTATTTGTTGCCTTTCAGCCTGACATTCATTCTCATTATTCCCTATTAATTAAGGTTATTATTTTTATTTTGAACAAAGCTGTCTTGAATGCCATGGGTCTATCATTCTACACAGTCATGCATGCCCCATCCTAGGATAAAATGTAAGCTCTTTGAGGGCAGGTCTTTGAATTTTGCATAGACATACATAAAAGAATGAGTGATTTCATTGGTTCTTGGTGCATGGTAGGTGTGTCGAAATGCTTGTTTATTGATTGAATGAATGAATCATGCTTTCTCCCCCACCCGCACCCCAAGTAGTTGGCAAAACTCAAGGCACCATATATATGCCAGTAATTATCATTATTATTATTAACATCAAATCAGTGATTGTTGGGTCCCATGTATTGGCACCATTTGACAGCCTAGAAAGGCAACTGATAAGAGAGAAAAAGAGATGACTCTGTGAGTTGGTGCCCCCCCCAAAAGAAGAAAATATTAGAGTAAGGTATATATAACCAACCCATAATCAATGTACTTACCCTCCCCCCTACACACACACACACACACACACACACACACACACACACACACACACACACACACACCTCTCATCAAGGCAAAGCAGATGTGACCACCCTCAACTCCCTCAGGCTGTGCTTGCCCTTTTGTGAATTCTTTTTTTTCCCCATAAGGTTACCCTTAATGTTTATTTTAACCTGATTTCATACATATAAATATGTTCATGGAGGGTATACACAGAGTATGATTTGCCCCAGATCCCACATTCCACTCAAGATGGCCTTGGGTGTTAATACCAATTTTTAATTAGATGCCATGAATAAACAGTAGGAAATGAAAATCTTATGCATTCTGACATGAACCTACATGTAACTGTTATTCCAAGAAAATGAAAATTTATCCATGTTGAATAATTGGGGCAATTTGTTTTAGCCACTGTTCTATTCATATGTTTTGTTTGTGTTTTTATAAATCTATTCTTTAATCTGTTCTTGAGTGAACTAGAATATGTATCATTAGAAAGTTTGTCATTTCTAGAATCTAATTAAAATGGGACTGGAGAAATATAGGTAATATGTATACACAGAAAAAATGTGTGTATGTAGGTTATATATAAAGGTTATATGTTTGCAAATATATAAAGTATGAGCATATTTATACTGTTGAAAGGAAAAATTACTCATTTGGGTTTTTCAGGCTGGTTAACAGGCAAAACTCAAGACAAAGAGAACTATAAGGATTTTATTATTAATTAATTATTTGTTATTTCTTTATTATTATTTATCATAAGTACATCAAGGTGGCAAAATGTTAAAGGGTTGATCACTGAAGATCATAGATGGCTTCAAAGTGGCGCCATATGTCAGTAATTACCACTATTATTTTTTGGGGGATGGGGCAATGGGGGTTAAGTGACTTGCTCAGGGTTACACAGCTAGTAAGTGTCAAATGTCTGAGGCCAGATTATTACTATTATTATTAACATCTAATCAGTGATTTTTAGGTCCTGCGCATTGGCTCCATTTAACAACCCAGAAAGGCAGTTTTTATAGGTAACTTTATTTTATTATTTTTTTTTTGTGGAGCAATGGGGGTTAAGTGACTTGCCTAGGGTCACACAGATAGTAAGTGTCAAATGTCTGAGGCCAGATTTGAACTCAGGTACTCCTGAATCCAGGGCTGGTGCTTTTATCCACTGTGCCACCTAGCTGCCCCTATAGGTAACGTTAAGACAACTGCGATAGGTCCACCTAAGCAGAAGAGGTTGGGTCCTTGCTTCTCAGTTCATCACCAATGTGACAATTTGTGGGTAGGGGTATATGACAAAGAACAGGTGATAGAGAAAATTGCAGATTTGATGTCTCCTTTTTCACCAGAGCCTCTTCCAATACTGGTTGATAAGCAGGGTTAAGAACAATGGCATGTTGAGTCATCATAACTTTCAACAATAGTATGTATAAAGATTACACACACACATATATGTATGTGTTTATGTGTGTATGTATTACATATGGGCAGCTAGGTGGGGTAGTGGAGAGAGTGCCAGGCCTGGAGTCAGGAAAACATCTTCCAGAGTTCAAATCCAATCTCAGACACTTACTAAATATATGACCCTGGCAAAGTTACTTAACCCTCTTTGCCTCAGTTTACTCATCTGTAAAATGAGCTGGAGAAAGAAATGGCAAACCACTCTGCTATATCTGCCAAGAAAACCCTAAATGGGGTCACAAAGAATCAAACAGGACTGAAAAGACTGACCAATGACAACATATATACATATATTCATGCATGTATATGCATGTGTGTATACATATTTATATATGGTAAAAGGACACACACCTTTTACCATGTAACTCAATAAATAAATGAAACCTCTGGATAGAGTCCTACAGAGGACAGAGTCTCAGACTTGGAGTCCTTCAAATTCAACTTCCAACGCTTACTAGCTGTGTGACCTAGTCAAGACACTTTCTTTCTCTTTTAGTGATGGTATATGACTGTGAATTACATGCTAGTATGCTTTTAGGAAAAACAAAATGTTAAAACACTCTTAGTATTCCATTAATACTTCTGAGAAGAACTAGAAGGGATCACAGAATGTATTGATTGGATCCAGTTTGGAGAATTTATGGAAAGATATAGGTACATGTTAGGTATTTTTATTATTTTTATTATTATTATTATTATTATTATAGGTGTTGCTGTTATCACTATTAACTGAGATTCTGCAGTCTTAAAGAATTATTTCAATTTTACAAATGAGAAAGCTGGGGCTTATACTAGTGATAAGTATCAGAGGCAGGATTCAAATTCATGTATCATCCCAACTTCAGCACCCAGTTAGACTAAATGAGTCTTATGTCCTTTCTAACTAAATCTTTGGCTTTTGTACCATATCTTTCAGTCCCAAGTAAAGAGGCCTTTCCTCTCTATCACCAGTTTTCCCTTATTACACTATCTTGATAAATGAAAAATGATAAAATATTACTGAAAAATGATAAAATGAAATTAATATAAAATAATAAAATATCAAAAACTTAGAGCTAGCTTTTTGTATTTTTATTAAAAGGTGCTTAATTCTCTAATTGGATGTAATATTAAAAACGTTATTATTGGAGGCAGGTAGGTGGCACAGCAGATAAAATACTGGAGAACCAGAGTTCAAATCCTACCTCAGACACTTGACACTTACTACCTGTGTGATCCTGGACAAGTCACTTAACCCCCATTGCCCTGGGGAAAAATGTTATTATTTAAAATGAATTGACTACTTTCCTCTCTTCTTTGAAGAGACTAATAGAGTGTGGCGTGTATAGTGTTGTACTTGGTTGATATGTTAGCTTCACTGGATGATTTTTTTCCCTCTTTTTAAAAATACTGTATTGAAAGGACAAGGCCTCTATGGGGGAGAGAATGAGAGAAATTCTTCCAATTTTACATTGGAAAATAAAAATGCGATAAAAATAAAAGATAAAAAAGGTTTTTAAAAGAAATGACTTGTCCAAAATACACCTAATTTCCTCTGCTTGTAATTATGTCTCCATGTCTTTTATGTGATTATCATACACCCTTTTTAAAATAGAAGAGATAAAATATATTTTATTATAATGTATTATAATATTATCACATTATGTATAATGTGATATTATAAGTAAATGTGATAATATATGTACACATACACATGCATATATGTGTATGTGCATGTGTATATATGTGCATGTGCATTGCATGTATGTATGCATGTATGTGTGTATGTTTTGGCTCGGTTTGTTGTTTTTCTTACTCTTGGCAAAGGGAAATGTTGAACTGATGAGTCCATAAACCATGAGGTATCACTGAATCATAGATTTAGGACTGGAAGGGATCCCAGAAGCCATCTGGTCCAATCCCCTTTTTATACAGATGAGGAAACTGAATCATAGGGAAGTTATGTGACTTGACCAAGGTCACACAGACAGTAAACATCAAAGGTGATGCTCAAGGGCTCCTAGATTTAGGGCAGCAAGGTACCTCAGGGGGCATTTAGTCTATCTCACTCTTTGTAAAGATGAAGAAATTGAGGTTTATGGAGATTAAGTAGTTTTCCCAAGGTCACTCAGAAAGTGTTAGGAATGGGATTTGAATGTAGGTCTTCTGACCCCAGGGTCTTTCCATCATGCCAAAATGTCCCTGCTCCATTCTCCTCTCCTTTGGTACCCTGGGCCAAATGGGTCTACCTACTATAGTTAAACAGATACGTATTTAACACAAGTATTCTAAGCAAAACTTTGTTCCTTAAAATTTAAATTAAAAATAAAATAAGATAGAGAGAAAGGCAGCTATAGCCAACAACCCTTCATCTTCCATAGGGAAAGATGCCCTGAGCCCAGAATGGATCCTAGAGAAGGACAGAGCCTCATTCAGAGTAGCCAGGTGGGCCATGTTCCCTTGGAAAAAAAAAAACAAGTTTTGAAAGCAAGTATCAGATAACACTGAGCAGGAATCAGACTGTAAATGATTAAAAGCACAACGGATCACTGGCCAGTTGTTTCGTCTGTCTAGAATCATTATCCCTAGAACAGACGCTCCCAGGCTAGGAATAGGCAACCCTTTGAGGCCCATGGCCTGTGAAACAAGAAGAGATTAAACAAAGAATTGCCCACCCCCACCCCAATCATCTACAATATATGGGCAGAGTCCCATGCCATGTAGTCTTCAAAGAAAATAGAGCCTAGAGCTAAAATTGGAGAATTAACAAGACAGAGATAAAAAGGGACACAGAGACAGAGAGATAGACACAGATACAGAGATAGATAGAGAGAGGAGAAAGAGACAGAGAGACACAGAAAGGCAGATACAGAAGAAGGCAGAAAGAGAGAAAGAGAAGAGAAAGACAAAAAGACCAAGACACAGAAACACAGAGACAGAAAGAGTGAGACAGGAGAGAAAGAGGAGAGAGAAAGAGCCACAGAAAGACAAAGGAAGAGACAGAGACAGAGAGGAAAGAGGAAAGAGACAGAGCCATAGAAAGACAAAGAGAAAGAGACAGAGAAAGACAGAGATTTAGACAAAGACAAAGAAAGAAATGCAGAAAGACAAAGAGACATAGATAGAAAGGAGGAGAGAGAGAAGAGGAGGAAGAGGAGAAAAGGAAGAAAGAAGAAAAGGAGGAGGAAGAAGAGGAAGAGGAGAAGGGAAGGAAGAGGTGGAGGAAAGTGAGGAGGAGGTTTTTAAAAATTGTTGCTGTTAAAAAATTTTTAAAATTTTAAATTTTTCTTTAAATTAAATTTTTTTTTAATTGTTGTTAAGAAACACTCTGAGCATATGTTTAAAATCGAGGTCCAAACAAACACTGCTCTCTTACATAATCACCCTTCTGGGGGTACACTACAGCTTCCCATCAGATAGAGGTGGGAGGCATTTCTTCCCTTATTAATGTTAGTAGGAGCCTAGCAAAGGAAATCTATTCTGCAATGGCAGCCTGTCTCCTAAGACCTCCATTTTCCCTTTTATGGTAATGCTGAACAAAGGAAGTGTAGCTCATCTTCTGTCAAGGATGCTGCTGTTCCAGTCCAGCTGGTGGATAACATACGTAGCTGCTGTAGATGATACATGTAGTGTAAAGCTTTAGACTCCAACCACTTATTTTCCCATTAAAAGATGTCATTAATATTGGCCTAACCTAATAGGCTGGAGTTGTGGAGCTGTGTGGGGGCATACACGATTGCTTCCTTTTTTGTTTTTGTTTTTGTTTTTGTTTTATTAAAAAGAATCCTATTAGGCAAATAAATAAACAGATGAATTAATAGGTAGATAGATGAATGAATGAATGAATGAAGAAAGCAAGAAACCCAGGACACAAAGCTAGGTTTCATTACTCAGCAGCATTTCAAAGGAGATACTGTCCCACAAGACAAAAGTCCATTTATTCTCCCCATCGACAACTAAGATAAATTAAAGCTGGTGACATATATAGGAAGATACTGATTGTGGACTGGTAAGAGGTACATTTGACCAGTGATTTCTAGGGCCATTTCAACTTTTTTCATGGCTTTAATGAATGTTCTAGCTATTAAACTGCCCTTGGTTTTTCTAATGTCCCTGCATATCAAGTCAGCACTTAATAAATGCATTTCCTTCCTGCCTATATTTGTCTATGCATGCATTCACATAGTCTTGTAAAAATAATTCCCCACATTCCCTCCCCTCACCCAGCACAGAATGTCAAACTGTGAAGAGACCCTTTCATTTGACAGATGCAGAAACTGAGGTCCAGGGAAGGGGTTGTCATGCCCTAATTTGCTCAGACTGGAATCCACAGTGACTGACTTGTGTTGTAGACTGGGAGGGGCCTCACTGATAATCTAGTAAAATCCCCTCATTTTTCATATGAACACAATAAAGCCAAAGAGATTAGATAACTGGCTTAAGGTGGTATACCTAGCAAGTAACTGAGCCAAGATTTGAATTGAGATCCTCTTGTTCAAACCCAAGAGTCTTTTCCATCCTGTGTTGATTCCTAGGTCACTAATTTATCCTGCTCCTCAGTGGAAGAAGTTAATCTTCAAAACCCTGGAATAACACTGTCAATAAACACTCTCTTTAAAAAAAAAAAATTCATTATAAGACTAAAAGCCAGATTAATGGATAGAGGCCACGCCTGAAGTCAGGAAGGCCGGAGTTCAAATCCAGTCTCAGGCACTTACTAGCTGTGTGTCCTTGGGAAAGTAATTTGCATTCTGTTTGCCTTGGTTTCCTCAAGTGAAATATGGATATAATAAGAGCACCTACCTGCAAGTGTGTGTGTGTGTGTGTGTGTGTGTGTGTGTGTGTGAGAGAGAGAGAGAGAGAGAGAGAGAGAGAATCACGTAAGGTAATATTTGTAAAGCACTCAACACAATGTCAAGCACATAGTAGGTATGATATAAATGCTAGTGGTCATCATTATTTTTATAATCAATGAAGCAAACATTTCTAATACAAAAGAACTTTTTTTTCCCTTGGGAGATTGTAAAAACTTGGAATCAGAAGAGATTTAGATCTACATTTAACCTGTAGGACCTAGTGGCTACATGACCATGTAAAAGTTAGTTAAACTGTCTGAACATCAGTTTCCCTATCTGTAAAAAGAGGCTAATAATACTTTAATTATCTCCCTCATGAGGAACATGATATAGAATGCTTTGTAAGCTATTCAGGACAACACGCAGTCCTGCTCTTGTTATTATCTTCACCTTCATGTATATATCCACATACACAGATGGACACACAAATGCCCAGAAAGCAGGGTTGTCTTAGGCGATGGGTACGCCCACAAAATGCTGCTAATTTTGCATTGGAAGCATTGCACGTCCTCCACTTAGCTACATACCCTCCTTCTGTTTTCCAAAAAGCTGAATAAGGGAAAAAAAAAGTCACCTCCCTCCTAGAAATACACAAACTGAGATTTCCACAAAAACAAGAAAACAAAGAAAGAATTGAAAGGAAAAACAGAGCATATAAAATTTCTTGCAGACTTACTGCCAGACTGTCATTAGGAGTGTCTGTCTGATTTCCAGCCTAATGGCTTTTAGGCCCTGGGCCCATGAATTGTTGTGCATTGCCTATTTTTAAGGCTATCCTCAGTTACGCTTCAGCTGCGGAGGATCAGCGGGTTGACAGTTTGGGCTGAAGTTACCGATGAATTCAACTGTTCATGCAAACAGACCAGATGCCCATGTTTTCATGGAGTTGATGGGCTGGTTGACTCTTAGTGAACTGCCAATTAGCATGGTGCCAAACATATAGTTGGCACTTAATAAATGCTTATTGACTTATTTTATACATCGTGGATGTAGTGTGTCATAGTGGAAAGAATGTTTGCCCTTGAGTCAAGAGACCCCTATTCATTTCTTCCCTCATGTATTTATTTGCATCATGACTGTGGTTAAGGCATTGAATTTCTAAAGTTCTGTTTTTTCCTTTGCAACAGGGATGATACCTGCCTCAATGGGGTACTTGTAAGGAAAGCATTTTGTAAATGCATCTTTCTCAGGGTTGTTGTGAAGATATAATGAGATAATACTGATAAAGTGATTTGAAAACCTTAAAGAGGGGGCAGCTGGATGGTACAGTGGATGGAGCACTGGCCCTAGAGTCGGGAGTACCTGAGTTCAGGTCTGGCCTCGGGCACTTGACACTTACTGGCTGTGTGACCCTGAGCAAGTCACTTAACCCCAATTGCCTCACTAAAAAAAAAAAAAGAAAACCTTAAAGAATTATATAAATATATATATATATAGGATTACATAAATAGACATGTCATATGTACCATATATTATTAGATATATCACAGTATAATATACCATATATCTATTATAGATATATTATATTTGTATAATAATATATTGTTGACATTATATCTGCTATACTACAGATATATTATATAGATAATATATAATACAAATACATAATAACGAATAAATCTGCATGTAAATATATAGAATAGTTTAAGTATAAATATATATATATATACACATCATTATATAAATATAAATTTAAACCTAAAGTGTGAGCTATTAATAAACAAAGTCTTGTTTCAAAAAATTGTACTTTCTGTTCTTGTCATTAGCATAGCTAGGTGGTACAATAGATGGAGTGTCAGGCCTGGAGTCATGAAAACTCATTTTCATGAGTTCAAATATAGCCTCAGACACTTACCAGCTGTGTGGACCTGGGCAAGTCACTGAACCCTGTCTGCCTCAGTTCTCTCATCTGTAAAATCAGCTGGAGAAGGAAATGGCAAACCATTCTAATATCTCTGTTAAGAAAATTCCTAATGGGGTCATGAAGAGTCAGACTCTCCTGAAATGACTTAACAATGACTACAAAAATTCTTGTCATTATTGTGGCAATATGTTAAACATGCTGATATTCAGAAAGGATAAATGTAAAATGATATATTTAGGTTGAAAAAAATCAGTTGTACCAGTTTAGGAGAGAGAAGATTTGACTTGAATGTAGCTGATGTGAAAAAAAATAATTTGCAATTTTTCATAGACGGACTCAAAATATGTCAGCATTGTGGTATGGCTAATTTAGTCTTAAGTTTTATTAATGGAGATATTGTGCCCAGAATGATAGAGAGCATAGTTTTACTGACCTTCTCTCGGATAAAGCCACATTTGGAGTATTGTGTCCAGTTCCATCTGCCACCTGTGGAATCATGGATAGAATTCTGGACTTGGACTCAGGCTGACCTGAGGTCAAATCTTGCCTTGGAAAGTCGCTTAAGTTCTTGTGCCTCAGTATTCTCAATTATAAAATAAGAAAGCTGTATTTGATGGTTTCCAAAAAACTCTTCCAGATCTACAGCTTTCATATTACACTCCTATAAGAAACACTGCTTAGTGAAGAGACATCCTTAGGAGGGTAATCTAGATGTTGAGGAGACCAGAAACTATGCTACATGAAGATTAGTAGAAAAATAGGGTTATAATTAGCTTAGAAAGAAGATGGAGGAATTATTTGAAAAAAATCGAAAATTGTTATGTGCAAGGATTAGAAATTTTCTGTTTGGCCCTAGTGGGCAAAAGTGGAAATAATGGGTGGAAGGTAGGTACAGTGAGGCAAATTTTTGTTCATTGCTGCAGGAAACATCTGTTTGTGCACTATCCAAAAATGGAATGGATTATATTCAGAGATAATGAATACTCTTTCACTAAAGATATTCAAACAGAGATTAAATGTCCATGTTGATCCTATTGTAGATAGGAATGTTGAACTATTTGACCTTTGATGTGCTTCCCATCTTTATGATTTTATATATATATATATATATATATATATATATATATATATATATATATATATATATATATATATATACACACACACATACATACATACATACATATATGTGTGTACACACACATATAATATTTAATTTAGTGCCTTCCATTTTTATGTCAACAGGTAAACATGTAAGTATAACCAATAGACATATGGCATATAACATAGTCTATCTCCATAGTCCCCCATCTATTTACTGAGATGAGGGAAGTATATTTCAACATAAATTCTCTGGGATTGAAAGTAATCATTACAGTTAACCAGTGTTTAACTGACATTCAGAATTATTTTCACTTATATTATCATAATTTTTTTGTTTATTGTTCTCCTAGAATTATTTATTTCACTTTGTATCAGCTCATGCAAGTCTTCCCATGATTCTGTGGATTTGTCCTATTGTCATGTCCAGTTATTATCACACACATACATATATGTCCATATGTATAGATAAATATATTAAATGCACTCATGTGTATACACACATGTGTGCATCTATGCACACATGCACACATGCACACATGCATCTCCCATTTTCCCAGATGATGGGTACCTAGTTTGCTTCCAAATTAATATAATATATAATCTAATAAAAGGATATTCATACTACTATAAATATTTTGGGATGCACACAAAGTTTTTCTTTTTTTTTTTAACTTCTTTGTGGGTTGTGCCTAATAGCAGAATTACTGGATCAAAGGGAATGATAATTTAGTAATTTTTCTTACTTAATTTTATATTGTTTTCCAGGAGAGTTGGACTAAATCTCGGCTCTGCTCATGTTGTATTATTGTTCCTATTTTGCCAAAAACCCTTCTAACTTTGACTATTTTCCATCTTTATCTTCTTTGTCATTTTGAGTGGTATGAAATAAAATTTCAGAATTATTTAAATTTGCATTTATCTTATTATTAATGACCTGGAGCAATATTTAATATAGCTTTGATAGTAATTTCCAATTATTCCTTTGGAAACTGTTCTTATCTTTTGTCTGCTTAAGTAACCAGGAATGACCCTTGATATTATATATTTGTGTCAATTTATATTTTTTTATGTCAGACAGTTAGAAGATATATTTGATGCAAAGATGTTTTGCCTCTTAGCAATTTCTCTTCTTTTCTACCTGCTTTGATTTTTGTCTCTGCAAAAAGCTTTTAAAATTATGCAATAAAACCCATCCATTTTATCTTTTATGATCCCTTTTGTCCTTTATTTGGTTTAGAACTTTCCCTCTAGCTATAGTTATGCAAGACACTTCCTTCCATTCTCTAGATCACTTATGCATTAGTGTGTGCACATGTTTTCATGTTACCTCTTATATAATAGATAGCACATTGTTTTGGAGCTAATTGTGTTATGTAGTATAAGACTATGATCTAAATCTACTTTCTGACAAATTATTTCCAGTTCTCCCAATATTTCTTGTTGAATGGGTACTCCTTCCAAAAGTAGCTTGTGTTCTTGGGTTTATTGAACTCCAGACTATGATATCAATTGCTTCTGTGTCTTGCTTATCTCATTTGTTCTGTGATTTTTTAAAAAGTAAACTTTATTATTACTGCTTGTTCTTAGTAATTTTGCTATATTCACTTGTGATTGTTTTGAGATTGTTGTTCTTTCCATTCACACGGTGCTAGTCCCTGTGGACATTGTTTTCTTGTCTCTGCTTGCTTCACTTTTAATCTGTACATATAAGCCTTTTCATGCTTATGTCTATTACTTGTGTACTAATTACAGAATTATGAAGGCAATATCAGGGCTGCACAATGATACTATTCTCCTCATATAACTGCTATTCTTCAGTATCAGTGTTCACTTTTTTTGAGAAATGTCTCTTTTCCTTTGCACTGCAAGTAGAATGTCTTCTAACCCACATTAATGCAAAATGAGAGGGAGAGAAGGATAAAGAAAAACAAAAAGAACATAAACAAGAACAAGAACAAGAGGAAGAACAAGAAGAACAAGAAGGACAAGAAGAACAAGAACAAGAAGAACAAGAGGGAGAACAACAAGAACAAGAACAAGAACTAAAACAAGAAGAACAAGAACAAGAAAATGGTGATGATGAAGAAGAAATAGAGAGGAGAGAAGAGAAGAGAAGAGAAGAGAAGAGAAGAGAAGAGAAGAGAAGAGAAGAGAAGAGAAGAGAAGAGAAGAGAAGAGAAGAGAAGAGAAGAGAAGAGAAGAGAAGAGAAGAGAAGAGAAGAGAAGAGGAGAGGAGAGAAGAGGAGAGAAGAGAAGGGGAGGGGAGGGGAGGGGAGGGGAGGGGAGGGGAGGGGAGGGGAGGGGAGGGGAGGGGAGGGGAGAGGAGAGGAGAGGAGAGGAGAGGAGAGGAGAGGAGAGGAGAGGAGAGGAGAGGAGAGGAGAGGAGAGGAGAGGAGAGGAGAGGAGAGGAGAGGAGAGGAGAGGAGAGGAGAGGAGGGGAGGGGAGGGGAGGGGAGGAAAGAGGGAGAAAGTGAGAATAAAGGAAAGGAGAGAGAAGGAAAGGGAGAGAAAGAGGGAGAGGGAAGAAGGAATAATGTTTGAGGGTTATGAGAGAGAATGGTTCAGAAAAGGCTTTTGTGTGTCTGTGTGTATTTTGCAAAAATTATTTGTTCATGTCATCTATAGTCCAGCTTTGTCTTGACCACAAATCTCTAGGCTCATTTGGACAAGGTGTGATCTCTGGAGTTGACCCCAAATGTTCGTATATTTCCTAATTGTTCAGGTTAAAGAGATTTCTAGGTTCAAGAGATTTCCAGGGTGAAGCATCCTAATCTTTTAGTATATCTTGCTGGGGGAAGTACTCCTCCCACGAATCTTGTCCATGATTGGTATTCTCTAGATCATACAACAGAAGTGACGTTGCCAGGAAGAGCCTCAACTCCGAAACAGGATATGAGTGAATGATATAGAATCAGGTTGCCTGTGCCATGGGAGTAACAACTTTTTAAGCAGCTCTCTGGCTCCCAAGACAAATGGCTCTTCCAAACGGATACTATGTCTCAAGTCTAGAACCCTACACTGAGAATTGGAACTTATCTTGTTTATTCAAAAACTTTTTCATTCAGTAAGTGTTTCATATAATAAGAAATTATATTTTTAGGTTATCGTTTCAGAGGTTTTAGTGAATATAAAAATAAGTAGGAGACATGATTCCTGCCCTCAGGGAACTTAAATCATAAGATCATAGGTTTTATAGCTGACGAGTACCTTAGAGATCATCCAGTCTCAATCTCCTTATTTTACAGATAAGGAAATCGAAGGCTAGAGCATTTATTTGACTAACTCAAAATTGTATGATTAGTAAACTGGTATTTGAACTCAGGTTCAGGCTCCAAATATTTTCGTCTACTTAGAAAGGTCCAAGAGACACCCAGTAAGAGAATCATTACAAAGAACCATTCAACTACAAGCAAGTTAACATCTCATGAATTGAAAATGGAAGCACTGAGTGAGCATGGAGTAAAAGGGTGATTGAGGGGAAGATAGGAGTTAATCTGAGAGGGCTTCTTGGAAATGTGAAATGTTGAATCAGTTCTCAGAGTGATGGCCATAGATTAATGCAAGGAGGTGTAGAGTTTTTAGGATGCAGTCAAGGTCATATGCATGCAACCCAAGTGGACTACTGGGTATCACGAATGTTCCTTCAGGTCAGGTCAGGTCCCCTTTTGTCTTTGTTTACCCAGGTCCTTAGTCCAATGCCTGGTTTATAATAAACCTTTAATAAATGCTTGTTAATGATTCCATAAGACATAATTCTCCAGAAAGATTGTCAAGTGAATTAAAAGTAAAGAGTTTTTGGGGTTTTTTCTGCCTTACTTCTATATTACCTATTACATTGTGAAACCCATAGCATGAATACAGTGAATATTTTTTGGAATTGAACAAATCTGACTTAAATCAGTTTTTCCAAGTAATTTTTTTCAGTTTAAAATATAACCAACTGTGTGTGGCTCCCCTCCTCTCATTCAGATCATCTTTTCAAATAGCAGTTAAAAGGTTTTTTTTTTTTTAACTGTTGCTGCACAACTAAAAACAAATCTGTTTCTTTGGATAAATGTTCAGTCCATATGTCATCCTGGACATCTTTCCTGGTAGCTGAAGGGAGTGCTATGAATCTGTCATTCAATTCCCACTCTGGAGATTCAGCAAACATTGCCACCCCACCCCCACCCAGGCACCATATGCAATACATCGTGGGTGGGAAAGAACAATATCCTTATAATTTGACTTTGTCCATAGCATCTTTTCTGACTGAACCAGGATTTTCAAAGGGAAGAGAAGTTGGCGGGAGGGAGGCTTTGCAGAGAGTGTGGGACGGAGTGATATAGAAAGAGCCATTTAGTTTATTTGGTTATTGATTGTATGAGGGACATTGCACTTGAGGAAATATGAACTAAGGCAAGGAATTAATGCATCGATGCTTCAATGTATCTATGATGCCAAGGATTTGAGTAATTCCTCCACTTGTGTACACATACACACATTCATGAATGAATAAATTTTTAAAAAATGATTAAACTCTTGATATGTGCCAAGCTTACATACTTATTGGGTGAAACAATACACATAGGAGGGGTGAGCTGTAAGTTTTAAGGGAATTTCAATGAGGCAAAAGACAGGGCCCTGGAATCATAGATTCATGGGATCATAGTTTGAGAGAAGTGAGGGATTTAGAGCACCATCTATCCAACCCTATTTTGTTTTTTTTAACCAATGAGACTTAGAGTGGTCATGTAACTTAGCCAGGCTCACAAAATTAGCATTTAACTCAAGATTTTAATCCAGGTCTTTCTAGCTTCAAGAACAATGTTTTATCTACTATCTCATTCTGTATCGGCAGGTCAGAAGTAAGTGTCCAGCAGTCCAAGGAACACAGAATAGAATTGAGTCAGATGGTGGGACCCAGAAGACCTGAGAATGCAGGGGCTGGAGATAGAGTAAAGTATGTTGGTCCTTCATCTCACCAAAAGGATTATGCAGATTTCAATCCAACTCCCTCATTTTACCTATGAGGAAACTGAGGCCCAAAGAGATTAAATGATTTGCCCAAGCAGGCACACAAATAGCACTTGAATGTGGGTCATCTGACCTCAAGGACAATCCCATCCCAGGACCAAATGTTTGATCGGGGTGAATTACAATACTGCATTTGCAGAGCTTTCCATGCTATGTTCAAAGTGAAATGTGTGGGGAAGAAACTCTCAGGATTCAAATGTCAATTTAAAAAAATGTCAAAGAAAGATTTGTTGAATGTCAGTGCATGAATCTCTTGTGAACAGAGAACAGAGAGTTTCACAAGGCTCTAATTGAAATATAATAACCCCTTACAGTATTTTTTTCCAGCATAATCATTGAGGAGTAATTGTTCACCACATTCCACCCCAAACCAAATGGGTAATGAAGTCAATGTTCCTAGAAGGCGTTAGGAATTCAAGGAAATGTTTCTAAAAATATTATTATTGATTGTTCGTTTCCTGTCTACACTGGACCTCGGGCAGTGTAAAACCATGGCTGGGCCCTGGGTATTCGATGAAACCTGGATTCCATTTACACCAGCTTGTGCATGTTAAGAAATAGAACAGTACTGGCCAAGAAAGCAGTATTAAAAATTATTTATTGGTAGTCATTTGTATTTTCTATGGCGAGCAGAGCTCTGAAATCAGAGATGTGGGTTTCTTTCTTTCTTTCTTTTTTTTGTTTCTTTTTTCTAGCACCACAAATACATCAAAGGAGACAGGGCAAGTACAGGGAGAGATGGCAAGCTCAAAATTCATCAAAGGAGTCATCGAAACCTTTTATGGTGGAATGAGGATCAAATCAGTTCCGAACAACAACTAATATACTTAAGAAAACAAACAAACAAAACCAAAAGTAAAGTAAAGCAGTTTTCACTTTGGGAGAAAGAATTTGAGAAATACTTTGTGAAACAAAGGCTCCAAAACTCTTTGAATCCCCAGAGATTCACTCAATAAGCTTTTATTAATTAATTGCTTACTACATTATAGGAACTGCAATAAGAACATCAAGTACAGCAAAAATTACCCCTGCCCTCAAGGATTTTGCATTCAAACAGGGGAGACAAAAATAGGAATGTACTATATATATGTGTGTATATCCATGTAACAGAAATATAAATGATAGAAATATAAACAGAAATATAAATATAATATCTAATGTGCATTAATATATAACATATAATAAGAATATACTACACATGCATGTGCATATATATAGCAATGTAAATAACATAAGTAGAATATATAATAGCATATGATGTATAATATAACTAGGAACATACTATATATTATATATGTATACATAATAGTATATTTTTACTTATTTACATTTATATACAACCTATTTATATTTTGTTGTTGTTCAGTCATTCAGTTGTATCTGACTGTACCTAACACAATGGATAAATTTCATGGAGTTTTCTTGGCAAAGATACTGGAGTGGTTTGCTATTTCTTTCTCCAGTTTTAAGCAGGGGTTAAGTGACTTGTATTGGGTCACACAGCTAGTAAGTTTCTGAGACCAGATTCAAACTCAGGAAGATGAGTTTTCCAGACTCTAGGCCTGACATTCTATCCACTGTGCCATTTAGGTGCCTCATAATCAACTTAATAAAGATTCATTGAAGGAATGAATACATGAATGAATTAATGAATGGGTAAATGAATGAATGAACAAATGAATGAATGGGTAAATGAATGAAAGGTATAAGACGAACTTGAAACATATTTGGAACAATGCTGGATTTAGAGTCAGCAAAGCTATATTAAAATCCTTTATGTTGGGGGCAGCTAAGTGGTGCAGTAGATAAAGCACCAGCCTTGGATTCAGGAGGACCTGAGTTCAAATCTGATATCAGACACTTGACCCTAGCTGTGTGACCCCAGGCAAGTCACTTAACCCCCATTACCCTAACCCCCCCAAATAATAAAAAATTTAAAAAAATTTAAAATCCTATGTGTCCTTGAATAAATAATTTACCATCCCTGAGCCACAGTCTCCTCATATGTGAAAGGATGGGATGAGTCTGGATGACCTCTGGAGTCCTTTCTAGCTCTAATTCTAAAATCCTTGAATTCTCCCAGTCCTGGTTTTCTGTGGATCTGAATACTTTTTAAATTTTACTATTATCTCACACCTAAGCTTTTCTAACTTTCTTTGAATTATTCAAGTCCTCTAAATGCATATTTCCTTCTGTGTGTCATGAAAGTAATCACATTAACCTTTCTCACTGAGCTAATGTAGGAATCACTAATGAAAATGATTTTCCAGAACTTCATAAATACTCATGGTTTCATGATGACTGTAAAGAAGGGACAAAAGCCATCTCATTCCCAGAATCATAGATTTAGACCTAGAAGGGACCTCAGAAATCATCTAGTCTAACCCCTTCATTTTGTATAGGAAGAAACGGAGGATCCCAGAAAAGTCATATGCCCAATGTCACACAGGCATTAAGAACATGAACAGAGGATTTGAACCTATGGCCAGCAATTCCAGAACTTATGTTCTTCCCATTGTACCTCAGGCTCTGTTATTTGATTTTTCTAAAAACCAATGAGAAAAATCTGGAGGCATGGGACCATAATGGCTCCATCATTATCAGCAGCAGCAGTATCAAAATAGAAAAATGAGGAGGAAGAGGAGGAGAAGAAGAAGAAAAGAAAAAGAAGAAGAAGAAGAAGAAGAAGAAGAAGAAGAAGAAGAAGAAGAAGAAGAAGAAGAAGAAGAAGAAGAAGAAGAAGAAGGAGGAGGAGGAGAAGGAGAAGGAGAAGGAGAAGGAGAAGGAGAAGGAGAAGGAGAAGGAGAAGGAGAAGGAGAAGGAGAAGGAGAAGGAGAAGGAGAAGGAGAAGGAGAAGGAGAAGGAGAAGGAGAAGAGGAAGAAGAAGCGAAAGAAGAGGAAGAAGAAGAAAAGAAGAAATTTCCTTATGGATTTCATCATTAACTTCAGAGTTTCAGATAATCCCATTGATAGTCTAACTGTAGTAAGGGTGTGTTATTTGTAGGGGGTGGGGGAGGAATGGAAGGGGCTGAGGAGAACCTTTTCATCATTTTAAATAGTACTGTTGTTCAAATGGTCCTCAATTACTGACCTTTAATTGGATGGAAAAATCAATCCTGCCTGAGTATGTACCTATTACTAGTGGCACATTCTAGACTTTCACATTAACCACTCTGACATTAAGCAAGAGTTGTTAAAAGAGGTATCTTTAACTTTGCTAAGCTACTGTCTTACCATGCAGAAGTCAAGGAACCTTTTTCTTTATTCCAACTGATGCCTCTTATAGTAGGAAGCCAGAAAATGTTGACCTTAAAAATCCCTCTTTTATAAAACCATTACATATATTTTTGAAATGAGTATAATCTCTGCTTGAAAAGCAATGAAAGTAGGCATGGTAACATTTCTCAGACTATAAAATGATGGGATTTTTTCCCCTCTTTGGCTACAATGCATGCAATAACCTTTTTCCATAATCTAAATATAGTCAGATATTTGCTTTCAAAATAGTTTAACTAGGGATTCTTAACACTGAACAACCTGGAAGTTATATATTCTGCTTCCCTAGCATATCTGTGACTTGAAAGAAAGATGGATAGCTTCATTCAAATTCAAATCTTCCAGGAAAAGGTTAGTAATTTGAGGGAATCAAATGATTTTCTTAATTGTCTGAATTGTTTAGGCTGATTTCTTTTGGAAGGATAATAGCTGGAATTTATTTATTAATTCTGTAGCATTTTTTTATTCTTTTTTTTTTCAGTGAGGCAATTGGGGTTAAGTGACTTGCCCAGGTTCACACAGCTAGCAAGTGTTAAGTGTCTGAGGCCAGATCTGAACTCAGGTACTCCTGATTCCAGGGCCGGTGCTCCATCCACTGTGACACCTAGCTGCCCTTTTTTATTCTTTAATACTGTTTATTTGCTATTTTAACTAGTGCTTTTAAAAGTCAGTTTACAATAGATATAATCTGACTTTTTCTAACAACTTTTGATTCCTGTATGTCATTAATTGCAAATGGGGATTGCATTTGGTTTTGGTACACAGAGATATAGAAAGGACTGAGGTTCAAGCTTTAGTCCAAAAGAACCAGGCTTTTTCTTTTTCTTTTTCTTTTTTTTTTTTGCAGGGCAATGGGGGTTAAGTGACTTGCCCAGGGTCACACAGCTAGTAAGTGTCAAGTGTCTGAGACCAGATTTGAACTCAGGTACTCCTGAATCCAGGGCTGGTGCCTTATCCACTGCGTCACCTAGCTGCCCCCAGCCAGGATTTTTCTTGCATAGGATAGAGCACTGGGCTTGGAATCAGGAAAACTCATCTTCATGAGTTCAAATATGACCTCAGTTACTGGCTGTGTGACCCTGGGAAAGTCATTTACATGCTTCTACCTTTGACATTCTGAGCTGTGGGATCATGGATATAGATCCTTTGACTTTTGTGGGCCTTGATTTAGTCATATATCAAATGGGGACAGCAATCACTCAATTATTATTATTGATCACTCAATAATAATTAATCATTCAATAATAACCTGTTATTAACGGATTATTCAGCTATCTGTCAGCATTATGCTAAGCATATGGAATACAAAGGCAAAAGCAATATTATCCTTGCTCTAGCTGTTCACTAAAGGCAGTTAGGTATCATAATGGATCAAATACTGGGGCTGAATGCAAATCTAGTCTCAGACACTAGGTGACCCCAGGTAAATCACAGCCTCTGTTTGCCTCAGTTTCCTCAACTGAAAAATGGGGATAATAAAAGCACCTATGTCCCAGGGTTGTTGCAAAGAACAAATGACATAATATTTGTAAGGCACTTAGCATAGTTTTGGGCACATAGTGGGCACTACATAAATGCTTATTCCTCTTCTTCTTCCCCCCGGGAGGCATAATTTGAGAGACAGAGTTATTTTGAGAGTGGTACTAAGAGACAGGGTGGGCATTTTTGAATTAAGCACCAGGGCATATGCCGAAGGCAAGGTAAATGGGACCAAGGAAAGTGGGTTATGGAAATGGCTGCATTAGCAGCAGCAATGGTTGCACAACAGTAGACGGAGAAGGAAAGTGGCTCAGAGGGTTAGCCGCTGCCTTTGTTTTCCAAGACAAACATGGAAAGTAAGCAGAGCATTGGAAGTGTCTGACTAAGGTTGAACTTAGCCCTGGCTGATAATCCAGGCAACTAGTAAAATATCTATTCCACTGCCCCTTCCTTTTCTGTTCCAGAGGATAGATAGATAATTCCGTGATTTTCCTTTCTGGGTATGAAGTTCAGTGTGAACTCGGAAAGAAAAAAATAACTCCTCCCCTAGGTGGCCCTCACCTTTGGATTTTCAGCCAGGGCTGTCTTTTTAAACCAGAAAACTAGTACGGTTTGTTAACGTGAACCAAATGCAACCAGACACTTTTCTTTTTTCACTGTTCCAAGAAAGGAACACCATTGTTCACTTCCCCTCCCAGCTTTCTGTTCAGTGTTCTCTTCCCCCTCAGACAAGTTCTCCCTATCTATTCCCTTTGAGCATCAAAGCCATCCCCATGGCAGAACACCCTGGACAGGACTGGTGATAAAAATAATCCCCAAGTGCTTTGATAAAGCATTCCCAGTCATATAGACTAGTCCCTGCCAAGACACTGAATATTTTCTATTTACCAAGCTGCCATTTATTAAATTAGTTTCCTAAAAGGGTCATATCCTAATTGCATCAGCAAGGAAGTACAATTATTAGCTGTATTATGGCTAATATGTCTCAAGGTCTAGAAATTGAGTTCACAACAGAGAGAGCCAGTGGAGGCAGATGATCCTACTTGGAGTCCTCAGTTCCATGTATGCAAGTTGTGTGACTCTGAGTAAGTTATTGAATGTCTCAAATCCTCAGTTTTCTCATTTGTAAAATAGATATGATAATGGGTATATTTATTTATTTCACAGGAGCTTTATAAGAAAGGTATTAGGATACTGTAACAAGCCAGATGAGTGGGAGTTATTATTGCTAATGTTAGGCTCAGGTTCTCATTCTAATTTACTTTTTGAGTATTTATTTACCAATGAGGGACAGTGGCTTCCTTGTGGTTTCTTGAATAACACACTCCATCTCTCAACTCCATGCACTTTTATTAGCTGCCTCAATGAATGGAATTCTCCCCTTCCTCATCTCAGCCCCCTGGCTTTCCTACTATCTACAAGAAGTCTCCTCTATGTTAGGAGCTTTGGTGACTTGGGGGATGATGGTGCCCTCAACATTAATGGGAAAGTGGGGAAAGTACAAGGGAAAGATTATGAGCTCAGTTGTTGATGTGTTGAGTTTAAAATACCAATGGGACATCCAGGGCAGTGAGGTTGCATAGTGAACAGAGCACATGTCCAGTAGTCATGAGGACCTGAGTTAAAATATAACCTCAGACATTTACTATCTGTGTTACCCTGGGCAAGTCAGTTAATCTTGTTTGCCTCAGTTTCCACATCTGTAAAATTAGCTGGAGAAGGAAAGGGTAAACCACTCTAAAATCTTTGCCAAGAAAACCCCCAAAAGGGGTGACAAAGATTTGGACACAACTGAAAACAATGAAACCACATGGAATATCTAGTAGAAACAAATAAATGGTAGAGTGGTCGCAAATAATTAGAGAACATATTACATCCTAATGGATGTCTTTCTTCACTCCCTAGTTGTTTGCTACTGCTCTGTTCTTTTTGAAATTACATTGTATATACTTTTCATTTACTTATCTGTAAATACACATTTTATACCTGCCACACTACTTTGAATAGAGTCCTTAGAAAATATTTATTGAATTGGTAAAGTGAAAATTAATTATTAAATGAATAAAGGAATGGACGAATGAAAAAGAATTTATGATGTGCTCACTGCATAGCATGCACTGTACTAAGCCTTGAGTATATAAATTCAAGAGCAAAGATAGTCCTGGAAAAGGAGGAGGAAGAAAAGAAAGAATAAGAGAAAGAGGAAGGGGGAGAGGAGAAGAAGAAGAAGAAGAAGAAGAAGAAGAAGAAGAAGAAGAGGAAGAAGGAGGAGGAGGAGGAGGAGAAGGAAGAGGAGGAAGAACCTTCTTGGGGAGGAATTTCCTTTACTAATGGAGATCTGCTCTTAGTGAGTTGCTGGGGACATTGCCCCAGGACCACAGAGCCAGATGGGAAAGAGACACAACTTTATTGTGTGTGTGTTTTTTCTTTTTCTAACTTGAAGGCCATTTTCCCAACTATTGTGCCATGCTGCCTCTGTAGAATTCCAGCTAATGGTGATTAGTTAATGAATAACTATTTCCCACTAACATCTATTTACATATATTTATCCCCCCCTTTTACGTAGTGAGCCTTCTTGAGACATGATATCTGCTTTGCCTGTGGTTTGGACCAACCCAAATGCCAAATACTTGTAGTGACAGGCATTTAGCCAACCAGTCCCACTCTAAAACAAAAGTGGCATTCATTGGAAGTGAATGCCATGTTTGTGAAACTAATCCTGACTTCAAAACAGGACAGAGTTAGTTTTGCTAAAAACACAGTTAAAGCTGGTCAAATTCTTAGGGACTGAAAAAACAACATCCATACAAAAGCTTTCATTCTTGTGGGCCAGTGAAACTTTCCTGTTTCCAGAAGGGGTCAGAACCCACGCCTGGAGTTCTCATGGAGAATGGGTGTTGATCTGCTCATGTAAAATTCAAGCCCCTTTGAGTCATTACAATTACTGCTCTCCTAAATACCCTGTTACGTTACATTTTCCAAATGGACACATCTAGCTTGTACAGTGAAGGGGATAAAACATGGGGCAGATGAAAGCAGGGAGGGAGAGAAAACGTGATTTTCTGTCATTGTCTTCTCTCTATGGGACTAATTAGGGCTGGGCATCCTATTGACAGCATGTTTTATGTTTTGCATGCTGCAGTTCATTAATTCCACTGCAAAAATTTTTTGAATATTTTTTCTATTTGTAAACTTTTTTTTTTTCATATTAAGCTGAGAGTTCAACATGCAGAAGGCTGTCCATATTTTTTTCCCCACTTGCAAGGATAAAAGCCATCTACATTTTGTCTGTGCTGAGCTCTGCTGACTTCATTAATGTATAGGGGAAAGGAGTCTGAGAGGTTTCCATTCTTAAAGCAACTGAACCTAGATATCTTATTCAGAATCTGGGTGTGCCTGCACATGTGTGCATGTGTGTGTGTGCAAGTGTGTGCATACTCAGATCTATAATTTCATTGATATGACTAACATACTAACGGCATGTGCTCTCTATTCATTCATGCAGCTACCAATTCCTTTATAATTTTGGACCTCAGAGAGTTGACTACAGAAATGAAAGGTTAACCATCTCCAAAGCCACAAAGCTAGTATATATCAGGGGCAAGACTTGAACTCAGGTATTCCTACACTCAAATTTGGATGTCAGCCCACTATTCTCTTCTCCTCACTGAAATCATTCCAAGTTTGATTTCATTTACAGTTATCCCTTCCACATTCTGACTTTCCCCTTCACACTTCAGTATATCAAGGGGTCAGCTTAAGAAATGAAATGAGAATTTTGGGAGAGTCTTGTGGAAGCCACAGACAATATAGAAAAAGTTTAGAAACTCAGAAATGCATAATAGATAGATAGATAGATAGATAGATAGATAGATAGATAGAAAGATAAAATTGTATAATATCAACATATTTTCTCTTTTAATACCATACGAATTCAGAATTCTTCTCTGATACTAAGGGAGGACCAAAACATTTTACACAGATTTTCCAGATAGAGGAGGTGTCATGCTCCTAACTCCCATAATGTGGAAGAGATAATTGCACATGGTATTTTTTTAGGGCAGCTAGGTGCCGCATTGGCTAGAACCCTGGGTCTAGTCAGGAAGATCTGACTTAAAATTTAGCCTCAGTTACTAGCTGTGTGATCCTAAGCAAGTCACATAACCCTGTTTACCTCAGTTTCCTCATCTGTGAAATGAGCTCGAGAAGGAAATGGCAAATCACTCCCGTATCTTGCCAAGAAAAGCCCAAAAAGGCTCACAAAAAAATCAGAAATAACTGAACTACAAAAACATGGTATTCTTTTTAGGTAGCTTCATCAATTTGTATATTTTGTATCTTTAGCAAAATCAAAAATTTTAACTGTATTACTAACATTTCTACCTATAAATTAAAGTTTGACAAATTGGTATGTGATATGGGCTGCTTTTTAGAAAACACAATGAAGGCAAGCATTAAAAAGTTTAAATTTGATAACACTCAGGCTGAAACTGAAGTGAGCAGCTTTGCCTCTAATGTGGATTTCAGTCTTGTGCTCCCACAGCAGGATTATAAAGGGATGCCACTTTTAACCTAATGTTGCCCAAACTAAAGATTCCACTGTCACCCAGGTGAAGTTTAAAGACAAGCTGAATAACCACTTTACTGTTCTGAATTGAGTTTGTTAACCCACAGTTATTTATATCTTCCTAGCACTGTGTCCCCTGAAGAATGTTTTATAAATGTTAGTAATGCAAGCAAACTTGAATCTGATCACTAATTTATGGTCATATTTAGCCTATAACTAGAAAATATAATTAGGCTCTCCAGCCTCAACTACTGCCCTGAAGCAAGTCTACCATGCCTCTGTCTTCCTATGGCCTATTATTCTCTTATGAGCACTTAGTACCAAACCACTATTAAAGAGATCATTCATTTAGTGTCTCAGGCCCTTCTTTATATTATGCCTTTCTTCTCTTGCACATGCAGGGCTTTTACACATATGATTCATCTTCAGTACACCCAGATGATGAAAGGTATTATCTTTCATTTTTGGGTGGAGAAAGCAAATTACATAAAGAATAGCCCAGAGAAGCCCAAGACATTGCTAGACATGTAAACCTTCAAGTTAGTTCCCCCTTAAGACATTCTTCCCTTTTTAGTTATCTTTTTTATATTTAACTTTCTCCATTACATGTAAACAAAATTTTTTAACACTCATTTCTCTAAAAATAATTCTGAGATCCACATTCTTTCTCTCCTCTTCCCCCTCCTTGAGAAGGTAAACAATTTGATATAGATCATACATGTGTGGTCATGTAAAACATATTTCCATATTAGCTATGTATGCAAACAGAAAAAGAATAATGGGTAAACAAATAAGATATAATAATAAGTTGTTTTTTTTTAAGTTTACTGTGGGGACAGCTAGATGGCGCAGTGGTAAAGCACCGGCCCTGGATTCAGGAGTACCTAAGTTCAAATCTGGCCTCAGACACTTGACACTTACTAGCTGTGTGACCCTGGGCAAGTCACTTAACCCTCATTGCCCCACAAAAAATAAAAAAATAAATAAAAAGTTTACTGTGATTTGCACCCAAACTTCATCAGTTCTTTCTCTAGAGTTGGATAGCATTGTTCATCATGAGTTCTTTGGAATTATCTTGGATCATGGTTTTGCTGAGGATAGCTAAGTCATTCACAGTTGATCATCATATAATAATGCACTTACTCTATACAGTGTTTTCCTGGTTCTATTCATTTCACCTTGTATCAGTTCCTTTTTTAATTCTAAAGGATAAAAGGGGGGGAGAAAAAAGAAGCCTGCAGATCAATAAGATTCAGTGCTTGCATAGCACTTTTGTTAAGTTCTGAGTACCTGTTTCTGATTGCTGACATTGTATTAAGATAAACACCAGTGAATTTAAATATATTTATATTGTAATTCAATCAATTCTTAAATGAATAAGAATTTATTAAATGCTTACTATGTGTCAAGCACTGTGGCAAATATCAGAGAGGCAAAGAGGTCTCTCCCCTCTAGAAGCTAACATTATAATGGGGAAGATAACATACATACATAAGGGGATATAGAGAACAATACTGGTGAGCCCAGGCAAGACCTCCTTTAGAACTCAGTGGATCAGCCTAGTGTCGAAGGAAATTACATATTTTAAATGGGGGAGGTGATTAGGGAAAACATTCCAAGCATGGGATTCGGATTGTACAATGTCCCAGAGATGGGAGATTAAAGCAGAGTATGTGGTTTTTCAGTCATCATGAAAGTGGTCTTGCATTCTCAAAGGCTAGACTAACAGCACCAGCTCTGGAAAGTCCTTCCAAGCTGCAAAGTCTTTGAGTATGAGCTCAGTGGTGGCTTTGCATCTCTCACCCAAGGAAGGAAGTGTCAAGTTAAGTTTGATGGAGCTTATGACTAAAGAGTCAACCATACGGCTTTGTGACTTTGCTTTT
Source organism: Dromiciops gliroides (assembly GCF_019393635.1). Classification (NCBI taxonomy): domain Eukaryota; kingdom Metazoa; phylum Chordata; class Mammalia; order Microbiotheria; family Microbiotheriidae; genus Dromiciops; species Dromiciops gliroides. The sequence continues at coordinate 268,024,968 of NC_057865.1, read as the reverse complement.
TTTTTTTTTCCGTTCCCCAGCTGCAAATAACAACATCCATATACAAATTTTCATTCTTGTGTCCCGATGCAACTTTCATATTTCCAGATGGAATCAGAATCCATGCCTAGAGTTCTGAGAGAAAGAAAGTGTTGATCTGCTCATATAGAATTCAAGCCATTTTGAGTCCTTACAATGACTGTTAGCCTAAATACCATATAAGAAAGCCATGGAAGGGTTACAATTTGGATCAAAGGAGGTAATACCCAATTGAAATCACATATCCTTGGAAAACCTAGGAAAGATGGTGGTGCTTTATACATGGATCCAATGCATGTTTTGCCAAGAGAACAACACAATCTCCCCCAACTCACACCAGGGTACATGTTATATCTATAAGCTATTATTCACATGGCATATATTTTGGTCTTCAATTACATGTGGGAGGTGATGGAATAAAAGAATCCTAAATCTAAAAGAAATCTCAGAGGCCATGTAGTCTCAACCCCTCATTATTCAGTTGAGGAAACTGAGTCATAGGGAGGGTTAGAGACTTGTCCAAGGTCATACAGATTGTCACAAAGGTAGGATTTGAATAGTGATTCCAGAACCAGTGTTCTTTCCATAATCCCATGCTGCCTCCTAACCAAGTGCATCATGGGAATGCATGTCTAAGAGTATCCTCAATCTCTATTGGTTGCATCATTCTGTTGGATAAAGGATGAGAATGAGTACTTAGATGTGACAAGTTTATTTCTCAACTATTGTGAATTAAACTCAGAAAGTATGTCTCTTTAGCCACCTCACCCCCATTCTCTTTGGAAATTCATTTGAACTCTAGTTTCTTTTCTCTGATTAGGAGGATGTGCTTCAGCCAATCACTGAAATGGGAGTGGCTCATTTTAGTAGAACATTAGCAAAGCTCATGAAATGTTTTCTTTATTACATTCAGCCCTTTAAATCAGGCAGAGAATGAGATATGTCTTTACACTGTGCCATATCAGCCCTGAAGATTATTCTTTCCTTTCTCATTCACAAGGGCACACATCCATCACATCAGTTGGATCTCTGAAAACCTAATTTAGGGATAATGAGGGAAATACAAGATGCAACATGCTCCCAGCTGAGGCTCTTGATTCCAGGCTTTTGGGAAAAACAATATTCAGCTAGAGGCTAGCAGACTGCTCCTTTGGACTCTGGTTTTAATGAGCCCTGCTGTAACATCCTGCAGGGACAAAACCACAGGCTAAAACTCACCAGAATATTCATGTTCAGAGTAGCTCTTCTGGTACACCAAGCAGAGCCTAGGTCCAGGAGAAAGGTCTGACAAGAGTTCATCAGATCATCAAATCATAATCTGAGAGCTGGAAAGGACCCTACATGTCATCTCATCCAAAGTTCTTGTTTTATAGATGAGGAAAACTGAGGTTGAGAAAAGCTGTGATTTTCCCAGAGTCAAACAACCAATAAGTATCCAAGGCAAGATAGGAACCCAAGTCTTCCGGACTCCAGTTTCAACACTCTAAGCCATGACATCACCTCTAGCATTAGATATTAAGTATCAGTTAAATTTTCCATAATGGCTGCCAGGGAAGGGAATGATAATGCTTCAGAAAATGCCTTGCCTTTTTTTTTTCTGTATATTTGTATTATCTAAGAGGTACAAATACCTCTGATATTCATCTAGATATTTGTAAATTAACATTCCAATTGGTGTCATTTGTCATTTTTAAATAAGGCATTAGAAAAGCAATGTGGTATATGTTTCCATGTAAATTTTCTTTCCTGAAACCCCCAGCTGTTAGTGTCCTCCCCTAAAATTATGATATATTTATTTTGTGTTGTATATTATATTTATGTTGTATACATAATAATTTTGCATATAATCATATATGTGCAGACCCTCTCTTCCCATGCACAAAATGTAAGCTTCCTGAGGGCAGGGGCCCTCTCATTTTTGCCTCTACATCCTTAATGCCTAGGACAATGCCTGGACCATAGTAGGCACTGAATAAATGTTTCTTAATTGATTAATTGGTGGGTGGGCATAATGGGAAAAGCTCTAAATTTGGAACAAAGGCTTCAAATTTGAATCTGCTTTTTTATTTGATGCTTAAATGACCTTATGCAAATTACCTAAACTCTCAATGCTCTAGGCAACTCTCTATAAGTTAGAGAGAAGGCTCAGTCCTCCCTTACTTAAATCCAATTCACTGCAAGTCATGACATCATCTTGATGTCATGATCCTCTTCAAGAATGAAGGACAAACAACAACAAAAGAAAAGGCTCCAACCTTCATTGGTGGAGTGGAAGCCCTCATTTGGGATTCCCCTATGCCAATGAAATCACAGAACTAGTTCTTAGTCCTGTCCTAAATGCTGCTCTTCTGCTTGCCCAGTATTGCTTTTCCTCTCAGGCTGCTCTAGGGAGGCTTCTCTGGTCATTCCTTTCTGGTTACTGTCCCTGGTCACTGTTCTCTCCCACTCTTCTTCTGATTTCTTTCTTTAGCTCTCCTTCTTGCAGTTTTCCTCTGTAACAAGAAGCTGGCTATTTCATTCACTGTCCTATGCTGAGATAAGTCACTGAAATTATCCAGAATTATTTCCAGAAACTTCTTGCCAAGGGACAAAGTTAATTTCTCTGAGTACCATCCATGTGACAGGAGGACAGAGGAAGACAGAGACAGATGACACACAGAGACAGAGAGACAGGGAGACAGAAACACACAGACACTGAGAAAGAGACAGAACGAGATAGAAAAACAAACTGAGACAGAGACTGAGAGACAGACACACAGAGAAACAGAGACAGAGACTGAAAGAGACATATCCTTGGGGATCATTATGACTGACTCTTCCTCTTTTCCTTGGGACCTATGGCAATGTTCCTCTCAGTTGTTTGTTAGACACACCCATGACTCTTTCCCAAACACCATATTCTATTTCCATTGCATTAATTGTCACAGTCGGCACCATAGTAAAGATAGGACATTAATACATTGTGAAGCTCCCACATCCCCACAAGTAATCTCTAAAGCAAGAGAAGGTAATAGAAAGTCATAAAAAATGTATTGCATTCTATCTGAAAAAGGCAACTCTCCAGTCCCAAAGTACAGAAAAGTGATCTTTTTCAAAGTGACAACTAGAATCTCGCCTTCTTTCATGCTAAAGCACATCTCTCAGATGTTCTTTTAAACATTCTGTCTTGGCTTCTACTACTTCTGAAATGAATTAGGAAGAAATGTATGTGAAAGACACCTATATGTTAGCCTTTAAAATTAAAGTATTAAGTGTGCTTCACTCCTATGGAAGGAAATGTGCAAAAGTGCCTTGGCAGGTTTCAGAGATGCTCATTTTGGCAAGGCAACTTGTACATTCAACAAGCTGAGAAAATCCAGATTTCCATAGATGATAACGGACACCATTCAGTAGTCATACTCAGAAGAAGGACTGGCATTTGAAAGTGTCAGGGATCTGGATACTTTTTGCATTTGATTCCAGCTTTTCCTTTGAGTTGTATCTAGGTCCCCCACACCTGAAAAGAGAGGAACAACATTTGAAGAAATAGCATCCCATGAAGCTGTGTTGGAATTCAGAGAAAACACTCCATTGCTATGCCAATTGTCTGTCTGTGATCTGAGACGAAATCATGAGCTGGAATAGTACCGTGGAGGCCCCAGGTTCAAAACCTGCCTCTGTTTCTTATTACTTCTTATCCTCCTGGCCTCGGCTTCTTCCTCCACAAAATGTAGTTGTTGGCTAAGATAAGAATAATTAATATATATGTAACTGTGGCACTGCCACAGAGTATAAATGAGGATCAGCCTGAGAACTGGCTACTTCTGGTAACAAATTCTGTCTTTAGAAGCTGTTTGAAATGTAATTCATTCTATTTCTCTCTCTCTCTCTCTCTCTCTCTCTCTCTCTCTCTCTCTCTCTCTCTCTCTCTCTCTCTCTCTCTCCTTATTAGGGGTGAAGGGACTTAGGTAGAAAGTTTCCACACAGGCGCTAGACCAGGGAATCAGCTAGGTAAGCTTGAACCTGGACTTTTGCTTACCTCTTTTGCTTTGTGTTTTTTCCCCTGAGTACAGATGACCAGTCATCCTGAGGTGGATGTTTCTAGCCTTAGATGCAACATTGTAGGTGCAAGAGGTTGGATCCTCCAGAGTTCCTAATTTGGTGCCAGCTACAGTATAGAAGGTGCCCATTAAAGCTACTGTAGGAGCTGCCACCGATAAAAGGGGGACCCTATCACCTGGATTGGTTCACCAGAAGCTATGGACCTTGAGGGAGAGTTGCAGAGGAAAGCTGAAAGTGAAGGGCTATTTCAGCAGTCCCACAAAAGTCTTCCTGTTTTGATGCTTTAAGTATCATCCTCTTGAAAGAATATAATAGTAGTTATTGTTTCATGTTTAAGTTTTTGGTAATAAGTACTTATGATTTCTTTTTTAGCATTTCTTTTGCATGGAAGAAATAAATAGTTGTCTTATATTTGTGTCTACAGTGTACATTGAGTATCTTTCAATTCATTTTAGAAAAGACCCTAAGCATTAGCTTTTAGTAATAATCCCCATGGCTAGAAGATGGGGGGTAGGGGCTAAAAGCTGATAGAGATCCACAAGTTGTGAGAAATAGAACCCCACTCCTCTCTTCAGTGATCAGGTTCCCCCAAGACTAAACCAACTCCCCCTGCATGAGGATGGGATTTGTGTTGTTGCATATTATAACCCTTTATATTTTAATCAAGTGGCTGTTTTCACACAATTACATAATTTACTTTCGAACAATAACTTATATTTCTATTATACTTAAAGGTTGCAAAACACTTTAAATGCATCATCTCATTTGATCCTGACAACAATCCATCAACGAGCATTTATTAGATGGCTACCCTTTAAGCTAGGTATTATTATTATTATTATTATTATTATTAGCTCCATTTGACAGATGAGGAAACTGAGAGGCTTATCATTTTGTCCAGGGTGTCTATGTAGTGTCAGAAGCAAGATTTAAACCCTGATTATGGCTCCAGCGTGTTATCCCATAATCCATTCTTTTTGTTCTTGTTGTTGTTGTTGTTATTTTTGCAGTGAAATGAGGGTTAAGTGATTTGTCCAGGGTCACACAGCTAGTAAGTGTAGAGTGTCTGAGTCCAGATTTGAACTCAGGTCCTCCTGAATCCAGGGCCAGTGCTCTATCCATTATAGCACCATCTAGCCGCCCTCCATAATCCATTCTTAAGATGATCTTTAAGGGTCCCTGCCTGCTCAAAATTCTCAGATTCACCTTCAGCCTCCTTGGGCCCTAGATGCATCTGTCTCTCAGAGTCCAGCTACAACATTCTAGGATAAAAGCAATAACAATTTACGCAGGGGGATATTGAAATCTATTCTATGTTTCTCCTCTTTTCCAAAATAAGCTCTTTGAAAGCAGGGGCTGTTTCACTTTTTTATTATTATTTCCAATGCTTAGCACAGCTCCTGGAATATAATAGATGCTTAATAAATCCATGTTGGATTGGATTGGACTGGACTGCGCCGACATTGGCATTTCCCCAAAATGGTAACTGGGATAAAGTTTCTGTAGTACCTATTAGATAGGGAGGGAGAAAGGTCAGCTGGTAAAGGAGGGAGAACAATGACAACCCGTGTCCTTCCAAATCATTATTTTTACAGCTTACCTAGAGCAAACAAGAGTGTTGCTTTGTATGGAGAGTCTGGCTGTACCAGCCTTGGCCTCAGTGCTAGGAATTGTTCTTGAAATGTACACACGGGGACTCTTATGATATTTATATAACATCGCCCCCTTTTGTTTGTAGATCTAAATAAATCATTTTTCTTAAAATAACATGCATGGGTAGCCCAGGTTCTTTTTAAATTTAAGTGAGGGAAGGCAAGTGAAGACAAGGGAAGGGAGGGAAGGCAAGGGAAGAGAATTTTTTTTCTCTCTTCCAATATTGGAAGAAACAAAAAGCCCAAGAAATAGGGGCTCTAGAAGTGAGAAAACAATGCCCAGGGAGTTCCAATACTTTCTTCATTTATAGCTGTGCCTAACCTTTTCTTGTCTATCTTCAATAATTGAAACAGTGATGTGAGGCTTTTAAATGTGGTTTGGAGGAGGCCCTAACCAACACAGATGCTCTCTTTGCTTAGTAAACTGTATTACACTATGAGGGTATACAGGCAAGAAATAGCTTACCAAATTGATAAAATGGCTTTGTAATTTCTTACCCCTCCCCCTCTCCACATTATACTTTTTAGCAGATAATCATGAGGCATGATTTATAATCTGGATCAAGATTAAAAAAAACAAATCCCATGGGTCCAGGTTGATCTAAGAGGTAGAGAAGAAGGCTATTAATTCTAACGGAGGAGCCTTTGATCACCCCATTAGAGAAGTAGCACTATTTTTTAAAACTAGGGACCTGATCTTGGAATCTAGAAGACCCGGATTCAACTCTCTCTTTTAGCACATCCTGGCTGTGTGACACTGAGGAAGTCCTGAAATACTGTCTGTGTGACCCTAGGTAAGACCTTTAACTTCTCAGGGGCACCAAGTCCATATATTATTGCTGAATTGCCCATCTGCCTGAATAGAGTTCCTGGTCTTAATGAAATCACAGGTTCAGAACAAAAAAAAAGAGTAAAAATTCAAAATAATAGTAATAATAATAGAAACTCACAATCCTGTAATGTGTTAAGATCACAATGCACTATCCTTGCAGAAATCATACAAGGCAAATAGTACAGGCATGATTATCCCTCCTTTTACAGATGTGCAAACTGAGGCTCAGAGTGTTTGTGTCTTTCATAAGATGTATCATCTGATTAAGCTAGCACACAAACCCAGATCTCCTAGTTCCAAGTCTAGTATAAGATTTGAGAGGTGTGTTTTCTGCAAGAATAGTTCATAAAATAATAGGAAAATATATTTAGGGCTGGGAGGGACCTTAGAGCTCATGTATGGCACAACTCTTTCATTTTACAGATGAGGAAAAATGAGACTCATAGTGAAGAAGTGATTACTTTGGGTCCCACAGATAGTGTCAGAAGTAGAAGTGGAGCCCAATCAAGTCTTCCAGATTCTGCCTAGGGTATTCTATCCATATTATGCTTCCTTTTTATATATCTTAAATTTTATTATCTTCTTTAGAAAAGATATAGACCCCACACCTCAATGGCAAGAGAGTTCTAAGTGATACATTGTCTATTCATAACTACCATTTGCAAAGGGGGATTAGGGATTGGTCTCTGAAGCCTCCACTGGACCCTGCTTGTTACTCCATGGAATCTCCTTAATATGACCAATGGGTTTAGAGAGCCATATGACTACATACTCATTGAGTACACCCAAAAGCAGAGAAGTACCTGCTTATCTAACTCCTTCCCTTCTTCCCTGTCTCCACATGATACCCCAAGGAAGAGCTAAAAACAAATGAAGAATGCAAAAAAAGGAAGGAAGCATAAATAACATCAAATAGAAAGAAACAATGAGAAAAGCTCAGAGGCAATGAGAGATCTTGCTCATTTCTGGTATTCATGGATAAGTTTTCCAATTCTGAGCTGACATTACAAGAACAAAGAGAGTATAGGGGTCCAGTGCCACTCCACAAACTTGAGTGAGCATAAGGACCAATCCTGGACAGGACTGTCCAGTGTGTTGCATGTCAAACTGATCTATAAAAACCCCTGGAAACCTTAAACTCCTTCTGCCTTGCTCTAGGGAGAGATATATTACAATACATGTCATTGTATTATTACTGCATGTGAAAGAAAATCATTGTTGCAGAAGTATGCAGAAGTTACAATACAGAATATTTAGCCTAAAGATACTCCAATCAAGTGTTAAAAAAAATTCTTACCCTTGGCAAAGTTTTCCAAATGTTTCTATTCACAAATGGTATTGTACTAATTGCACTAAGTGAGAGAACAAGGTAAACCACCCTTAATAAAAACCAGAGTAATAATTTAAAAAAAACCTTTAATTTAGAATCATGTCAAAAAAACATTACTTAAATATCTTCCATACTCATTTGGCCACTGCTAGGCATATATGTCTAAAAGGTCAAGGACAGAGTAGTTCCACAAACACCAAAATGTGCATTGAAGAACTTTTTTATAGTAGCAAAGAACTGGAAACAAAGTAGATGCCCACTGTTTGGAGAATGGCCAACTAGGCTGAGTGTAATGGATGTAGAAAGAGAAATGATTAATATAGTGAATTCAATGAAGTATGGGAAACTGATACAAACAGATGCAGAGTGAAGTAAGTAGAACCAGGACTACAATGTAAGCAATGACTATAATAATGTAAATGAGAAAAAAAACACAACAAGAAAACAATCTCAGTTGAATGCTATAAAGTTATAATGATCAAGCTTGGTCCCAAAAGAGTCAGGTGAGAGGGTATCTTTCCCTCACTTCCCACCCCCTCTTTCTTTGAAGCACAAGAAGGTCATATAGGTATCAGAAATTATGGATAATATCAGATTCTTTGGCTATGTTGGTTTGTTTTGCTAATTTTTCTTCTCTTTTGAATTCTTATAAGGTATGGTTCCCTGGGAGGTGGAGGAACCCAAATTAAGAAATGTAGGTGATTTAAAACAAAACTAATCTATCAAAACAATTTAAATATAAGAGTAAAGAAATATGTTTAATTATCCACTGGGGGGTGAAGTATATGAAAAATAATACTACACAAATTGTGACATGCATTGAATGGAAAACCCATCAATTTTTCTCTTTAATACATGGACTAGCCTCATTGATATATGGGAAATTATGTTATATAACAGATAAAGGTTTAGAAAATGCTTCCCTCTCAGTAGCCCTATGAGATATTTAGGAAACAGCCTCATATTCATGAAATGTGTTTTGTTTTCTTTTGTTTTCCTAGTCATACATTATCAGAGCTGAGATTGGAGTCTAAGTCCTTTTACTCTAAGAACAGGGCTAAGAAGTTAAGATCATAACATCTTAGATTTAATTTTTTTTTTAAGTGAGGCAATTGGGGTTAAGTGACTTGCCCGGGGTCACACAGCTAGTAAGTGTTAAGTGTCTGAGGCCGGATTTGAACTCAGGTACTCCTGACTCCAGGGCTGGTGCTCTATCCACTGTGCCACATAGCTGCCCCAGATTTAAAATTTTAAGGGACCCAAGACCATTTGATCTAATGTCCTCATTTTTTCAGATCAGAAAATGAGGCTCAAAGAAATAATAAACAGCATAACCACGTCCTCTGACTCAAAAATCCAATCTCAGATTTTCACTGTTCCACTATATTCTTCCTTACAATTTTCCTATGGGTCATGGAAAATTAAAAGAATTTTGGGAGGATCTTTTGAATTCTTCCATGTGCAGAACTCCTAGTATGCTAATTTGCTTCAACAATGTGGATTTTAATCTGCCTATGATTTAGTAGGTAAATCCTAGGGAGACGTTTTGAGATATAAACCAGTTAAGTCCCGGTTTGTTGTTGTTCAGTTGCTCTTCAGTCATGTCTGACTCTTAGCAAAGTTATTGGAGAGGTTTGCCATTTCCTTCTCCAGCTCATTTTACAGATGCGGAAATAGAGGCAAATAGGGTCTAGCGACTTGCCCAGGGTCACACAGTTAGTAAGTGTCTGAGGCCAAATTGGAATTCAGGAAGAGGAGTCTCTGGGCTCAACAGTCTAGCCACTGCATCACCTAGCTGTCCAGGGTAACACAGCTAATCATTGTTAAAGGGTGGTATTTGAATTGGTCTCTTTGATATAAAGCCAAACATTCTATGAATGAAGCTATGTTCCCTCTTGAAGCTATAATCTCATATAAATTAAAGTCATAATAATAGTTGACTTGTATACATGTGCAACAGCTTTAATAATTTAAAACTTCATTGAGATTCTTCAGGACATCTTGTATATTGCTTTAAGGTTTTGAAAACACTTTATGCTTGCCAGAAGGGCAGGAACAGTCTGGGAGGGGGATGTAAGAAGGCCTCCTTGGGCCCCTTCACAAAATGAAGACTCCAGAAAGAACTCACTAATGGGAGAAAGGATGGTGGGGTTGAGGGTGAGCTATGTGGAGGGATACTCCATGGTTAACAATCCATGGAGATAGTCAAAATTTCTAGGGCAAAGAGACCCCAGGCATTGAGGGAAGTTCCAGGTTGAGTTAGCATTGTGGTTCATATGTCCTTCCTCCTGGGCCAAGGTGCCTAATGCCTCCAGTGGGTATTGAGGAAAAGACATTTTATGAATAGGCAACAGCATGAGCAAATGCATAGGTGTGAGTGTGGCATGTGTTTGAGGGAACTTGGAGCTGAAAAATAGGAGCCACATTGTGGAGGGCCTTGAGTACAGTTTAAATGGGTTGCTTGGTTATTGTTGTTTGTCCTTCATTTTCAAAGAGGACCATAGCATCAGGGTGACATCATGAATTGCACTGAAATGAAGTGCTGTGCAAAGTCACCAGCCTCACTCTGTTTCCTCCAGAGCCATCTGAGTCCAGTGGTGAGAAATACATCAGGATGACTGGAGATGGCTCCAGATGTTTAAGGCAATTGAGGTTAAGTGTCTTGTCCAGGGTCATACAGTAAGTGTTTAAGGTAAGATTTGAACCCAGGTCTTCCCAACTTCAGGGCCAGTGCTCCATCCACTTAGTAGTTTTACTGGGTACTTTACTTGGTAACTAACTGATATTGATATTGATTGACCTTTAAGATTTGCAAGACACTTTAATCGCATCATTAAATTTGTTCCTTGCAGGAACCCTGAATGATAAGTACATTAGGTATTATGAACCCCGCCCCCCCATTTATAAATGAAAAAAAACAAAAACAAGCAGAGGGTGCAACATTGCCTGACTAGCTTCTTGGATTTGAATCCACATCTTTTCCATGTCTTTACATCTTCAGTGCTTGACACATAGTAAGAAATTAATAAATATTTTTTTCCTTCATTCCTTCATTTATTCCCTCCCTTAAACCACGAAGAGTGGGAAGCCAGTGAAAGTTTCAGAGAGAGAGAGAGAGAGAGGATTGGAGTTGTGAACTAGAAAGATTAATCCGTTACTGGTTTAAAATATTTATCATTCTTCCCCAGGGAAATCATCCAAAGTTGTTGAATAGCCCAGATTCTCAGATTCATTATTTATTTCTGAACATTCCCACCAAATGTTTGCATTTAGCAGACTATGTTGCCATAACATCCTTATTTACTTGCTCATAATATTGCTGCACACCCACAGTGGGTGGGACTGAGTACAACCCACCTTTAGCATTTAGGGATGATTATCGGCCCAAGATTCGTTATGATTTGAAATCACTTCTATTGGCCCGCTATCTTTAATGGGAGAGACCATTAAATATGGATTATATATCTCATTGCCCAGCACACTGTGTCTGTTGGAGGTAATTCTCCCCATCTGTGACCCTTTACAATACATTAAACACACCTTTTCAGCAGTGGTCCTATTACAGTTAATCACATCGTGGAAGAGATTACGCTAAATGGATTATCAAGACCCGCCATTAACCAAATGCCAGTCAGATGTGTCAAGGAACAAAGGATTTCATGTTTTCAACACACTTCAAGCTTTTAAGTAAATATTATGGAAGTTATCTTCATCCAACCATAAAGGGGACCACTTGATGCCTCAGTTTCAAATGAAATCTAGCCATTTGGCTTTTTTTTTTGTAACCAGAATTATGATAGCTGAGGTGACTTTGCTCATGAAAATTAGGTCTTAAAATATACATGGATTCTGGCGATGACAGAAATGTAAAACAGTTTGCAGTGGAAGCCCTAATAATCCATCATGATCAGGGAGAAAAAGGTTCTTAGGTTTATTTCTTATACTAATATGATCTTGGGAAAATCACTTAACCACTCTGGACCTCAGTTTTCTCATCAGCAAAATAAGATAGGACTGAACAATCCCTAAAATCTGTTCCACTTCAAAATCTATATTCCTGTGTTGGAGTCAGCAGACTGAAACTGGAATCCCAGATGTATAATATACTACCCTGGTGACCTTGTCTGGGTCATTTAACTATGCTGAGTCTTAGTTTCCTTATTTGTAAAATGAGGTTCTTTTTGATTGACTGTCTGTCTCAAAAATTCTTTCCAACTCTGAATTTTTGATCCTATTTATTCAATGACAACCTCAGAAAAATAGTTATAATTAACTATATAACTATATATAGTACATATAATATTATATTATGTTATAGTTATATAGTATATTATATCTAATATTATAATAATATATTGTTATATGATAATATTGACATATTGTTCATCATAAAAAGAGTATCTATAACATTAATATACTGTCATATATGACAATATTCCATTGTTGTAATATTATATTTATATTATTATAATATATTACATGCCATAACATTATAATAATATTATATTGTTACAGTATAATATTGATGTTTTTTATAATGTTACTGTGCTATTAATTATTACTTATAATGATAATTATATTATAATAATGTCATATTGTTCTATTACATAATAATATATTGTTGTACCTCAGTTAAAGAGATAAATGAATTATAACAACACACTTTGCCATGAGAACCTATACTTTCCAAGATAGAAGGTCTTTGAACACCAAACAGGATTTTGCATTTTAAAAAATAACATTTTTAATCTATCCTAGTGGAGATAGGGAGCCACTGCAGTTAACCAAGTAGGGAGAGAGGCAGGGCATATATGTAACATGATCATACATGCTCTATAGGAAAACAAATCACTTAATTTGAGAAGAGATTGGAGGTGGGCAAACCCAAGAGCAGGCTATTGGAGTAGTTCAAGTGTGAGGTGATGAGGGCCTTCACCACAGTGGTGGCAGTCAGAGGAGAGAAGGTGGTAGATTCAAGAGATTTTTCAAAGGTGACATTGAAAGGTGACAGACCTTGGCAGCTGATTAGATATGGGAGGTAAAAGACTGTGACAAGTTATGAATGACGTGGTTTGTGAGTCTGTGGAATGGCAGGATGGTGTTGCCTTCAATAGTAATAGGGAAATTTGGCAGGAAGAAGGATTGGGAGGAATGATAATAATTCTAGTTGTGAACATGTTGAGTTTAAGATGTCTACTGGAATCCAGTTCTAGATGTCTGATTAGTGGTAAGAGATGCAATTCTGGATGTCAGTAGAAAGGTGAGGGCTAGATAAGGAGACTTTAGAATCATCAGTACAAAGATAATAGCTAAATCCATGGGAGCTGATTAGATGACAAAGTTAAGTACTATAGAAGAAGAAAAGGACCCAAGACAGAATCCCAGAGGATACCCAACGTTAGTGGGCACGACCTGACTGAAGATCCAATGATAGAAAATGACAAATAGGTAGGAGGAAAACAAGGAGAGAATAGTGTCCCACAAAATTCTAGAGAAGAGAATATCAAAGAGCAGAGGGTGATTAACAGTGACAAAGGTTGCAGAGAGGTAAAGACGGATGAGGATTGACAAAAGGCCATTGGTAACTTAAGAAAAAGTACTTTTAGCCAGAGAAAGAGTTAAGAGGTTAATAGAAGAGAAAGTGCAGGGACCTATTATAGATGGCCTTCTCAAGGAGTTTAGCCACACAGGGAAGAAGAAATATGGGATGCTAGTTAGTGGGGATAGAAGGACCAAGTTAGGACTTTTCTTTTCTTTTCTTTTCTTTTCTTTTTTTTGGTGAGGCAATTGGGGTTAAGTGACTTGCCCAGGATCACACACCTAGTAAGTGTTAAGTGTCTGAGGCTGGATTTGAACTCAGGTATTCCTGACTCCAGGGCCAGTGCTCTATCCACTGTATCACCTAGCTGCCCCTCAAGTTAGGGTTTTTGAGGATGGGAAAGACATAAGTATATTTGCAGGCAGTAGAAAGGCAACCAGGGAGATTGAAAACAAATGGGAGAGTTGGGATGATAAAGGGGACAATCTGCTGGAGGAAATGAGATTGATTGCAATCACTTGTGCACAGGTAGGATGGGTTTGCTAGACAAGAAACAGGTCCTACTCCTTGCAAGAAAGAAGAGGTAGTGACAAATGCCATTGGAGTGATATGAGATGAGATGGAGAGAAGAGGGAGCTCTCAGCAAGTGGACAAAATTGTTTTAGTCAAATATGAGGCAAAGTTCTCCATTGAGAGGGTGGTAGTGGGGAGTCATGGGAGGTTTGAGGAGTAATGAAAAGATTTGGAGGAGCCATAGTGAAGAGTGTAATAATGAGTTGATAAGAGAGGTGTTAAAGGATTGCCTACCAGCAGTCCAGTGGAATTTTAGTGGACCCAGTCAGAATGGTTGTGTATTTTTCTCTGCCTTCCTTTAGAAGCATATGTGTAGAAAGAAAGTAAGTTGATTGTGGGATCAACAATGTCACTGGGAATCTAACACAGTTAATGGTATTCCATGCCTTGTCAAAAGAGGAAGAGGTTATAGACCAGTATTGAATGTACTGAATTCCACTATGGATACCACATTTTAGAAGATATTGGCAACATGAAATCCTTCTAGAAATGGGTGCCTGGGATGATAAAAAAAAAAAGAAAGTCACAAGAATTGTTGAGAATAATTGGGAACAGCCAGCCTAGAGAACATAAGACTTAGGGGGATGTGACAACTGTTTTTGAATATTTGAAAGGATCTCTTGTAGGAAAGGGGTTGCTTAAACATGTGTGTCTTGGCTCCAGAGAACAAAACTCAGAGTAAAAGGCAGAAATTTCCAAGAGCCATATTCTATCTTAGTGTATGGAAAATCAATAGAGAGCACCAGCATATTGTAGTGTGTGGAGAGTTGACCTTGAAACCAGGAAGACTTGGATTCAAAGCTTGGCTCATTTATTTGTTGATTATGTGATTATGAGTAAGCCACAACCCTGTGGTGCTCTAGGAAATTCTCTAAGGCTAGAAATTGCAAAGAAGAAGCTGACCTGTATTGGTAGAGGGACTTTCTTCACCCAAGATTCCCTTTACTAATGAGATCAAAGGTTCAACCCTTAGCTTAATTCCTCCTAACAATTAGGGCCATCCAAAGAACATGATGCCTGGGAGTCAGGGAGTTTTCCATTAGTGGAGATCTCTAGGTAGTAGTTGGACAAATACCAGTTGGGAGATATCTTAGGGAAGATTTCTGACTTGGTGGCATCAGAAGTTACACTTTCAGCTTTAAGAATCTACAATACTTTGAAACAGAAAACAGTGTTTCCTGAGGTATACTCCAATTACTCTCTGTATGTTCAGTTTTGATCCTAATGGAAATGCAATGATTTGGTAACCCAAGGAAAGGAAGCTCCCTCTGCTTGTCAATGGTCTGCAATCTCTCCATTGTATAGCCATACACACACACACACACACACACACACACACACACACACACACACACACATTTCTTTCTGACAGTTCCATCAGACAAGTTGAGCACTGACTTGTCACAATCAACCAATCTGAATCACCTTTTCTCTAGATGAAATGAGTCCCTGAGAAACCAACCCGGAGAAAATATTGGGAATAATGGTCCTGTTATCACCTCTGCTGCATCTGAAGATAGCACAGAGGGACATAGGGAGGGCTTGTTTGCCTGACACTCTTCATGAGAACATTGATTTTGTCAGCAACTAGGAAAAGAGAGTGCATATTGGATGGAATTTTCTTAGGATACTTTTCATCCTCAAATCATCATCTTTGAGTAGAGACAGACAAGCAGACAGATGGATAGATAGATGGACAGACAGGTGGACAGACATAGGTAAAGATAAATTAATAGGTTAGATAAATAGATAAATTAGACAGATAGAAAGCTAGACAGACAGATGGATAGACAGAGATATATAGGCAGAGTTAGATAAATAAACAGATTAGATAGGCAGAAGGTTAGACAGATGAACAAGCAGAGATATAAAGATTACATAGAAATATCTAGAGCATTTATTAAATACTTACTATGTACCAAGTATTTTCATAAGAACTGGTAACACAAATACAAGAAAACCAGATGACCCCTAATTTCAGGGAATTTTCTTTCTTTTTTTTTTTTCTTTTTTTTTTTTTGTTTTGTGGGGCAATTGGGGTTAAGTGACTTGCCCAGGGTCAGACAGCTAGTAAGTGTCAAGTGTCTGAGGCCGGATTTGAACTCAGGTACTCCTGAATCCAGGGCCGGTGCTCTATCCACTGCGCCATCTAGCTGCCCCTAGGGAACTTTCTTTCTAAGAAGGAAAGACAAGACATAAAGTGGAGCTGGAAAGCTGAGGGAGAAAGGAGGTGGAAAGGTAGCTTCCAATTAGACATAGTAATCTGAAATCTGGTAATCCATTCTAGTTGAGTACAACCTGAAAATATTTATTGTGTACCTACTATGTGTAAAGGTGAAAAGACATGTGGTATAGTACATAGAGAGCTGGCTTTGGAGGTGGGAACACCTGGGTTCAAACTTGCCTCTGACACATCCTGTCTGTGTCACCTTAGGTAGGTCACCTATCCTCTCAATTGCTCAGGTCAGATTTCTACAAATTTCAGAGTAGGTGCCCATCTGTTTTGATACAGGAAATTCCCTCATGAGGAGTCACCCCTATCAACAGAATCCCAGATCCCAGATCCCTCACCCCATCAATACTGGGCACAGCCAGATGCCTAAATGCAGAGGATGCAAAGACAAAAATAATACAGTCCCTGTCTTCAAAAAGTCTATAGTCAGTGGAGAAAACAACATCTACATCTGCTAGATAATAAATAGGGACTAGATCTGTGATTTCCCTGGAATAAGGAACTTCCTCAATCAATGAAGACTGGAGCCTTGTATGCAACTTGTAGTCAGTTGCCTAGAGTATAGAGAGGGTAAGTGACTTGTCCAGTGTCACACTGCCAGTATGTATCAGAGGCAAAACTTGAATATAGTTCTTCTTACTGATCCAGCTCTCTATAGTAGCCTATATAAAGGTTGTGCTCTCTCTATCCTATCTCTATTGGTTATCTCATCAGTTCAATTATCCCAATCCTGATTCAGTATCCCACTCTTTGCAACCCCATTTGGATTTTCTTTGGCAAAGATACTGGAGTGGTTTATCATTTCCTTCTCCAGGTCATTTTACAGATGAGGAAACTAGAGTGCCGATTCTGGATCCAGGAGGACCTGAGTTCAAATCAAGCCTCAGATCCTTACTAGCTTTGTGACTCTGGGAAAGTCACTTTAACCTGTTTCCTCATCTGGAAAATGAGCTAGAGAAGGAAATGGCACACAGTTCCAGTATCTTTGCCAAGAAAACCCAAAATGGGGTCACAAAGAATCAGACATGACTAATTGACTAAACAACAACAACAACAACAACAATCTCAATTATGATGATTCTTGGATCTGTATAACAAGTTATGTATCAACAAATCCCTCTTGAAAATCTGGAAGTCAATGTCCTATAGATGTCTCAATCTCAACACAACTAAAACAGACCTCATTGTCTTCTCTTCTTACCCCCAACCCTCCCCCCTAATCTCTTCTATTTCCTAACTTTTTTTTTACAATCAATGTCAAGGGCACCACTTTCTCCCTGTCATACTGGCTTAAAACCTCTATGTCATCTTAGACTCATCCGTTTCAGTTACCAAATCTTGTCATTTCTACCATCAAAACATTTCTTATGTCTCTTCTTTTCCATTCACATAGACACAAAGCCCAATTCTGGTCTTCATTATTTCTCACTTGGATATTGCAATAACCTTCTAATTAATTGGTCTTCCTGACTCAAGTTTCTTCCTTTTCCAGTCCATCATCCAAAGTAACTTTCTAAAACAAAGACCTCACCATATCAACCCATTACTTAATAAAATCCAGTGGTTCCTATTGACATCAGAATGAAATACAAACTCTCCTGTTTTGGTATTTTCAAATTTCTCCATAACTTGGCCCCCTTCCTGCCTTTCCCTTTTCTAATTCCTTTACCTCCTTCATGTACTCTACAATCCAGAGGCATTGGCTTCCATCATGCTCCTTGTACCCAATAATCCATCTCTGTCTTCATGTGTTTGCATGAGCTCTATGCCACTTTCCCCTTAACATCAGCATCTTAGAACTCCTGGTTTCTTGTAAGGCTCAGCTCAGTTCCCACCTTCTGCAGGAGACCTTTCCCAGTCTTCCACCTGCTAATGCCTTCTCTTCAGAGTTTTAGTTGAGGGTAGTTAACATCTACCCTGTAAGTTTCTTATATGGACATATCTATATGTTATCTCCCCCATTGGAATTTAAGCTCTTTGTGGGCAGGAGCAGGGTTTTTGTCTTCCTTTTTATCCCTACAGTGTCCTCTATAGAGAGGTGCATAATAAATGCTTATTGACTGACTTACAGAGGCTAGAAATGGGGTTCTGAGTTCAGAAATAGAGTATTTTCCCCAGCTCACTCCCTGCTGGCTTTGTTTCTGAAAACATTTGGTAATGGCCCATGCTATACTGTATATTGGCTGTTCAAGAACATCCACACCTCCCTCACCTTCACCCTTCCCCTGACTTTTTTGTGCATGGGAAATATATCATTGCTAATGTTTCATCAACAAACCCCAAACTGCCTCCTTCAGATGCTACTGAAATGAATGAGATGGAGGAAAATGCACCTTTGTAAAAAACATCATTGGTGGGAGATGACAGGAAACTTCAATGGCAAAAACAAGACCCCACATTTAAGTCTTGATTATGGAAACAGCAATTTTGGTAATCACTGATCCCTCCGAAAGCTCTGTGTGTGTGTGCATGTGTGTGTGTACACAGGGGCCAAACTACTGCTTCTTTTCTGTAGCCTTTATTACACATCATAAATTTATCACTCCCATACTCCATTTCTAAATAAAAATCTCCATAATGTGCCTTGAAGAAGTCTCAGTGTTTTTCACCTTCTTTTCAAGTCAATGCAGGGCTCTTTCATCTTGTGTAGTTATCTACAGGTTGAAACACAGAGAAATTCCTGTTATTTCTCTCACCCTCCCACCAGCTCCCTGACTTTTACCCCCAATTGTGTTGCTGTATTTTTTTTTTATAGACAATAGCTTTTCTAGGAATCAGAGAAACCTGCCAAGTTGTAGCCCTCCCCTCAAACTTGAGATACATTTCAACCTTTAGGAATGATTAAGGAGTACAGCTCCCCACCTCCCCCACCCCAAATTGTGCTCCTTGTTCCCCCTGACATGTCTTCTCTTTTCTCTGCTTTTGTTGCTTTGGGGATTGAATTGTACGTTTCTCCTTCCCATTCTCTCATCCCTCCCCTGCCTTAAAATTGTGGACTCTCATTCCCCAATGCCATGAACCAGGATCCACTTTGCCATTCAAACTTTTCACAGTCTGATTGGGAGTCTGGGAAATATGAAGATGCCTCCACATGAACAGCAAGGACTCAAGGGGTTTTTCCTGTGAACCAAGTGTGAAAGTCTTTCTAATTCCATTTTAAATAATTTAACAAACTTCTAGCACCATTGGAGGAGCCAAGCCAGAAACCCAAGGCCACAACATTAAACAATAATCTCTTCAGATACCAAAACCACTTTAATGGTTTAGTGAATCCCATGTTTCTTTATGGAAAAAAGCGCTAGGCCTGGGGTTAGGAAAGGCCTGGGTTCAAATATGGCTTCTGACAATTGCTACAGGTATGATTTGACATTTCAGAAACATAGATTCTTCATTTGTAAAATAAGGATTATAATAGAAGCTATCCCAGAGATTCCTTGTGAATACCCAAATGCAGTGATATACATTCTCTATCTATCTATCTATGAGATATTTATAAGCATATGTATATAGTTTAAGGTTTGCAATAATCCTATAAATCTCTCTATAGATTGATGTAAAAAAATGCTTTTCACTACTTTTCCATATCTATTGACAGATTGGTTGATAGAATCTTTGTAAATCTTAAATTATACACACCATTTGAAATTTGAAACAAATACATATACACATATACACATATATACATACATATACACACATATACACATACACATACACACACACACACAGAGGCAGCTAGATGACACAGTGTATAAAGCACTGGCCCTGGATTCAGGAGGGCCTGAGTTCAAATCTGGCCTCAGATACTTGACACTTACTAGCTGTGTGACCCTGGGCAAGTCACTTAACCCTCATTGTCCTACAAAAAATATATAGAGAGAGTTCCAGGTTTGCAAATACCCTATCAATGGATTAATCAATGTAGATAGATCTATAGATAGGGTATTTGCAAATCTTTAACTTTATAGATTCATATCACCTACATATATGTATATATAACTAATACACATATTTAGTTTAAGGTTTACAAATTCCCTATCTATTGATTAATCAATATAGATAGACCTATAGAGTCTTTGCAAATCTTAAACTTTATATACATATATGCATAGTATCACCTACATATATATATAACTAACACATATGTATATATTAATATATACGCATACATGTCTATGCATATCTATCTCTATCTCTATCCATATCTATATCTACATATATGAATACAGTTTAAGGTTTGCAAATACCCTACCAATTAGAGAATCAATATAGCTAGATCTATAGATAATAGATAGGGTATTTGCAAGCCTTAAAGTGCTATTTAAATATGAACTATTATTACTAGGTGTTGTCACCTGCCATTAGAGGGTTATTGAGGGTGAGGTCTTGTCAAGATTACATTTATATTCCTACAAAATACTTTCTGCCAAATGCATAAAGATAGGGGATTGACCTGTGACTTCATTGGCATAGGGAAGCTCCTTTAACCAGAGCAGGTGGCCCCTTCTCATCTTAGAGTTGTCTAGAGTCCAGCTTCTTAAACTGTGGGTCTCCCCACATGAGGTCGGTCACATAACTGAATGTGGGGGTCATGAAAAATTTAGAGGCAGTAAAAGGTTATATCTACCTATTTTATATACCCATATACCCAGAGTCATGTAAAATTTCTCAGGTGGAAAGGGGTCATAAGTGGAAAAAGGATAAGAAGCCGTGGTCTAGCACAACAAGGCAATTAAGTGATTTGCCCAGCATCTCACATCCAGGATGTATCAGAGTAAGGACTTGAATTTAGATTTTCCTGACATGGAGACCAGCTCTCTATCTGCAAAGTAGGTGCTTAATAAATGATTATTCTTCATTAATTCATTCACTCATTCATTCTTTTTTTTTTTTTTTTAGTGAGGCAATTGGGGTTAAGTGACTTGCCCAGGGTCACACAACTAGTAAGTGTTAAGTGTCTGAGGCCGGATTTGAACTCAGGTACTCCTGAATCCAGGGCCGGTGTTCTATCCACTGCGCCACCTAGCTGCCCCTCACTCATTCATTCTTGAGTCTTTTTTTTTCAGCTTAAAGTTCAGGTACTTTTTAAAAAATATTTTTGAATCCATGAACCTTTTTTTTAATCCCAGAGAAATTATGTGATACCTAATTATTGTTGAGCCATTCGGTCAAGTCCAACTCTTTGTGACTCCAGGGCACCATGTCAATCATCGGTCATTATTACCAATTGAGCATAGATGTTGGAGGGAATTTAGAGATAATTAATCCAACTTCTTCATTTTAGAAGGAAAAACAAAGTTTGAAAAGTATTTTTGTGAGGGACAATAGTTAGAGCACCAGCCCTGGAGTCAGGAGGACCTGAGTTCAAATCCAGCCTCAGACACTTAATTAGCTGTGTGTCCCTGGGCAAGTAAGTCACTTAACTACAAATACCTGGGGGGGGGGGGAGTATTATTGTTATCTTTTGACTTTGCATCACCTATATTTCCCAATATCTCTCCCTCCTCTCCCAGATAACCATCCCTTGTTATAGAGAATTACATTTTGTTGTTTGGTTGGTTTCAGTTGAGTCTGACTCTTTATGAGGCTACTTGGGCTTTTTCAGGAAGAGGCAGTGGGCTGGTTTTCCATTTCCTTTTCCAGTTCATTTTACAGATGAGGAAATTGAGACAGATAGGGTTAAGTGACTCACCCAGGGTCTACTAAGTGTCTAAGAGCAGATTTGAACTCAGGAAGATGAGTCTTCCTGACTCTAGGCCTGGCATTCTATCCAAAGAATTATCCACCTCTCTTTGGAAGGCTGGCCCAGGAATTAAGAACAGCCAGGTAAGTCTTTGATATATATCAGCTGTGTGACTGAGAACAAAGGCTTAGTTATTCATTACCCCATGCAGTTTTCTAAGACTATTGATTTTGAAGGCTGCCCACTTGAAGATAAAGATAATGGAGAAAGAAATTCCCAAGCCAAGAGTTCTCTTCCCTAGTATCAAACTCAAATAGAAATGGGGGGGGGGCACTAAACCATACATGGACATCTCTGTGAGATGGATGTTGACTTAGAAAGTGACATGTTTATAGATTTCTTTTTTCTTATTAATACATCAACACATTAAAATCAGATTGAAACTACATTTTAATCTCATTCAGGCCACTCTTGGGAGGATTGTGGGCCATGTGTTTGACACATCTGTTATGCACTTTTGTAATCCTTGGTCCAATCCAAAACAAAAATAATGATGACAATAAGAACAACAAACAGGCTCTCAGGGACATCAAAGAAGGTTTGCAAGTAAGTAGCATGAACCATTTGAACAGAAAGGAAACAAATGTCTAAGATGCTTTTATCAAATTAATATTAAATTACAATAGACCACTAACCATCTTACTAAGTACAAGGAATATAAGTGAGCAGCCTAGTTATTTCCATCTTACATGGTCTTTAAAGCAAGAATATTTGAGTGACTTTAGGAAGGTTGGATTCATATATGTCAAAAAGAACATCAAAAACTTTCCACCTACCTTATTTTTCCTTCTCTCTTCCCTTCCTCTCTTCCTTCCTTCCTCCCTCTCTCTTTCCTTCCCTCTCTTCCTTTCATTCTACATTCCTCTCTTCCTTCCTTCCTTTTTTCTTTCCTTCCTCCTTCCTTCTTTCTCTCCTTCCTCCTCCCTCCCTTCCTTCCTCCCTTCCTTCCTTCCTTCTTTCCTTCCTTTTTCCTTTCTCTCTTTTTTCCTCCTTCCCTCCCTCCCTCTTTTCTTTCTTTCTTTCTTTCTTTCTTTCTTTCTTTCTTTCTTTCTTTCTTTCTTTCTTTCTTTCTTTCTTTCTTTCTTTCTTCCTTCCTTCCTTCCTTCCTTCCTTCCTTCCTTCCTTCCTTCCTTTCTTTCTCTCTCTCTCTTCCTTGCCTTCTCTTTCTTTATCAACACCAACAAACTCTCTACTTTATAAATACCTATAAGATTCAACTTCATGTCAACCTGAAGGCTCAGGGATTTATAATTGCTCAGGCATGAGGGGAGCTATGCTCAAACTACAAATGAACTGGACATAATTCAGATTGTGCCATTCTCCAGAGCCCTTCACTGAATGAGAAAATAAATGAGAAGAAAGCATATGTGAAAAGGTTTGGCCTTCATCCGGGACAGAGTGTTGGTAATTGAAAATTCAGGCGGGCACCAACTCATTGGAGTGAGAAATTCAGAGATGGGAGACTAGGAAGGGTCAACAAATGAGTCAGTAATGCATAGGAAGAGAATCTTTCCAGGCAGATGAGAGATGCTACTTCTTTTGAATTTATGCGTTTAATGGGCTATCACTTCAAAAGTGTCTTCACTACTTCATACTAACCCAGTGAATTAATACTGCAGACAGGTATTCATTTAATACATGGTTCTAATGAATAGATATGGCAAAAACTTTGGTGTTTTAATGGAATCCCAAATCTAGTCACACAGCTTGTAGGAAGATGAGGTTTTCTACTCCCACCCACACTCTCATTCCAACCTAATTTTTCAGAGGCAGAATAGTGGTGAATCGTCCCTTTTATCCACTCTCTGAATAAATCGTCAGACAAGGAATCGGGAAGATCTTGGGTCTAGTTTTAACTGACTTAATGTCTTAATATTCTAGGTGAATGGGATGCATTTTGGGAAGATAGCAGAGTAGTCCAGAAATCTCCGTACTCTCTAGATTACCTCCACAAACAGAAAATTTTAAATAATTTTAGAGATGACTTGCATTAGTAGAATGATATTTTATTCTTGGAATTGCCAAATTGATCAAAGTAAGGGATTCCTCCAGCCCACGTATGAAGGTTTCATTTCTTCATTTTATGGAATATTTAATAATTTCATAAAATCAGTTTCACTCTTTTACAGGGTTTTTAATGAGAAAAGCCATTTATTAATGTTAAAGTGCTATTGAAATATAATTTTTACCCCAAATATTACTATTTGGAACAAGGTATATAACTCATCAGCTAGGACATTATGGCCTTCAACAGATATCTGTTCCAAGCTTAATGCTTAGAAAGGTTGCAGAAAATATGAGTGCTGTGATTTGGTACCCTGGGGCCTCAGTGTCTACACAGAATAATCATAGCCACCGATAAACAGTTAATGAGCTTAGCAACAGAGACAAAGAAATCTGAGACACAGTCCATGCCCACATCTCCCAATGTTCAGTTGGGAACCCACCAAAGGGGCAAGAAGTGTTTCATAAGACAAGCACATTAGCTGTTGTGTTTGTCATGCAGTGACTTGCATGCTCATTTGGGAGAATGGTTGACTAAGACTCCAGAAAAGGAGGAGTCCCCATGTCAAGCTACTCTGCTTCATGAATCCCAACCATACTGCTATCAGAGGTGGCAGCAAAAGCCAGGGAGGGACTAATTATATGCAAGATAAATCTGTGAAAGTGATGACAGCATTAGTGTTATATGGTAGCAAGACCACTAGACTGCTTTGAAGATATGAGATAAGCACCATTCAGAGGGTAATGGAAAGGTAATTATTATTGTCATTACTACTATTAAGACTACTACGTGGGTGTTTTTAGTTTGTTTTTTTGTTTTTGTTTTTGTTTTTTTGCCATATCTGATCCTTTATAACCCTTTTGTTGGGTGGGTGGGTGGGTGTGGTTTCTTGGGAATGATATTGGTGAGGTTTGCTGTTTGCTTCTTCAGCACATTTTAAAGATGAAGAAACAGAGGCAAACAGGGTGGTCACACAGCTAGTAAGTGTATGAGGCCAGATTTGAACACAGGTCTTCCTGACTCTATGTCCGGTTCTCTATCCACTATGCCACCTAACTGTTCACTACTACTACTGCTATTATAAGAATAACAATGCCTAGCATTTATGTGGTACTTTAAGGTTTACAATGTGCTTTACAAATATTGTTTCACTTGATCCTTATAACAATGTTAAGAGGTAGATGCTATCATTATAGTCATTTTACAGATAAGGAATTTAAGATAGGCAACGGTTAAGTGACTTGCCCTCAATCATACAGTTAGTAAATGTATGATGCTCGACTTGAACTCAAGTCTCCCTGACTTTGGGTCCAGTGCCCTACCCACTATATCACATAGTTGCCTCTAGTGCATGGTGAGTGTAAGTAAATGACAACATCTAGTTAGATGACAAGGAACTGCAAAGAAAAGTAAGAGTAAAGGACATCATTTAGGGATTATATGACAGGAAGGGCAGCTAGGTGTATCAGTGGATTGAGTGCAGGACTTGGAGTCAGAAAGACCTGAGTTCAAATCTGGACTAAGACACTTATAAGCTGTGTGACCCCATTCAAGTCACTTCACCCTGTTTGCCTCAGTTTCCTCATCTGTCACATGAGCTGGAGAAGGAAAATAGCAAACCATTCCAATATCTTTGTCAAGAAAACCCTAAATGGGGTCATGAAAAGTCTGAAACAACTGAACAATGGAACAAGAAGAAAAAGAAGAAGATATTCTGTTCATGTGTGAAGAGCAAAGATGACAAGTAGATACACAGAATGAGCCTCTGGCACCCTTGTATTATTGATTGAAGGCTTCTGGCACATTCTCCTGGGGAGCACTTTGAGAAGAGTATGAACAAAAGTCACAAGGGATGGGGAGGCATGGGCGAGTTACTATCTGCTTCACTGAAGAGAGCTACTACACCAGTGAGAGCCCAGAATCATTTGAGTATCTGAGCGATAGCAGTGATCTTTGGTCATCCATGAGTAAAGCATGGCCACATAAACAATTTTGCCTTAAGCTAGCCTGCTAGTCTAACTGACTTTTCAATCACCATCCCTCCTGCAGGAGTCTGCTCTCTGACACCATGGGAGATAATATGATGTTTATAAAAGGTTGGACCCCCAGCCCCCCTTCTGTTAGGCCACAGATGAAATGGCCGTGTAGATGTTGACCTCTGAGTCATTGCAGGGAAGGAAACATTACAGGCTCTTGTCAGGTATTTAAAGCATTCATGAACTCAATTTTCTCCTTGGAGCTACCTCTCTACCCCATCATTGCTTCAGATTGTTGTTGTCATTCTCAAGTCACATCTGACTCTTCATGACCCTTTTTGGGGTTTTCTTAGCAGGGATACTGGAGTGATTTGCCATTTCCTTCTTCAGCACATTTTACAGACAAGAAAACTGAGGCAAACAGGGCTAAATGACTTACCCAGGGTCACACAGCCTGTCAGTGTCTGAAGCCAGATTTGAACTCATGGAAATGTCTCCCTGATTCTAAGCCCAGTGCTCTATCCACTGCACCATCTAGCTGCCCAGATAGTGATCTCTACTGACTCAGATTCCCCTGACCCTTACTTAGAAACATCCCTAAACTCTCTTCTGCTTTGTTTTATCCCAGATTCTGATGAAATGTGCTTTTAATCAGAAATTCAAATTAACTAAATGACATAAGGCAAATGTCTCTCTGTCTCCATCTCTCTCCCTTTCTCCCTACCTCTCTTTGTCTCTGTCTGAATCTATCTTTGTCTCGCCCTATCTCTGTCTCTCTCTTTTTCAATCACTTGTCAAGACCTGTGATATTGATGCTATAAGAAATTCCCTGTGTGAAAACTCCCTCAACCAATACTGATGGTGGCTAATTCATCTCTAACTTACCGTCTTAGAAAATTGCCTGAGGGAATGGAGAAGTGAAATTCCTTGCCCACAGACTCACAAGCTTGTATATATTCCAGACATGACTTGACCCCCACCCCTATGTTACAGTAACCGTGCTAAAAGCTAGGAATGAATGCAAAGACGAAAACAAATGATCCTAGCCAGGTACTCTCTGGTCCTATCTCTTCAATATGCCCAGCTGCCTCTCTATACAACCCCAATTTGGATTATCTCTTGCTCTGACCCTCATTTATTTTTTTCCTATTGCAAGTCTTTTGATAGAATTAGAAGTGAGTCTCAGTGAAGCTGTCATACCCTTCATGTTTTGTTGAGCAAAATAAGAATTTTTTCTTCTCTTGCTCATATATTCCATCAGTTCAGTCAGTTTTGAATGTTTTTGAAAAAAAGAGCACCACACCTTTCCAGGTATGGCCAGACCTTGCCTCTGGAAGTCTTCAAGCACTTAATTAACCTGTTTTTATGACAGGAACCCCACATTCCATCCATGAACATAGTGGATACCTTCTCAGCATCCTTCTCTCTCTCATAATCAATGCCAAATGGTTAAAAATAACAGCTCCTTGTAAAAGTACAAACATATGGAGGATGGGTAGACTTGTTTGTTTTGTTTTCTTAAATTACAGTTTACAAGTTTTTCAGATTCGCCACACATATACACACATTTGTTAGCTGTTATTATGCTCACTATTATGCCGATGGAGAAACAGATGGGAGAATAACACAGGGTTTTCGAAAACCTGCCTCTCACTCTTCGTCCGTCTGTAGGTCTCCCTGTGCTCAATTTAAGCCGTCAGATTTTTTCAGGCAACCTCCTACCATGGTGCGCTCTGATCACACATGGATTGTTCCAGACTTGTCAGTTTTAGTACCTACCACTGACATGTTGTCAACAGAGTCATGACCAAGTACATATGTGCCCTAGGCATGCTTTGAAAAAAAATTGAGCCTCTCCTTACATGGGACTGAAGGTTTAGAGCCTCCACTGTAACACATTCAGTTTGATTTATCTCAGAATAAGAACCAGCCTGGCATTGAAGCAGAACTTAACTTTCTGGTATTTTGAATATATGTGGGTTCTTGTTTAGAAAGTAATTTTTTTAAATGCCCCATATCCTACTCCCACTGCATGTTGTGTCATTGGCAGATGTTAAAATTGCTCAGTCCTCATCCTGGCTCTAGTCCTCAATTTCTCACAGCCATTTACCAAAGGGAGGATGCTTCCCTAAGCATTTAAATAGAGACCATTCTCTACAGAGCTCCAAAATAAGCAATAGTGGAAATGAATGCAAGCTTATCTCTAGGATTTGTTGTTGTTGAGTTGTTTTCACACGTCTGACTCTTTCTTGGAAGAGATCATGGAGTGGTTTGACATTTCCTTTTCCAGCTCATTTGACAGATGAGGGAACTGAGGCAAACAGGGTTAAGCAACTTGCACAGGGTTGAACAACCTTAGATACTTCTAAGGTCAGATTTGAACTCAGGAAGATGAGTCTTCCTAACTCCAGGCAGGGTACTCTATCTACTGAGCCTCCTAGCCATCCCCATTCTAAATGAGAAAGAGGTTCATTGGTTCTAATATTAAGTAATAGAGTGGGAGCTCTTTAGCTGTGGATTGTGATCCTATTGGCAAAACATCTGTGCCCTAGATTTCTGAATGGATGACAATCTAGTGCATTGTCAGATTGTTCCTCCCAGGTGCCCCTAAAGGTTTGGCCTCTTGGTGATAGGAGAGGAGATCCAACCATCACATTCAGATATTCAGTTTTCAGCTGAATCTAGGACACGGGTTCATCATTTGAGCAGCTCTCCTAATAGGAACAACTGTGTCTGGACTCTGGAAGGAGCACAACAACAAGATCATGGGCAACCTAAGGGACAGAGATGCTGTCCTTGTTTCAAGCCCATTCCTATGACTTCAAACACAACCTCAAAGTCACCAAGTTAGTAACTGCCGCAGACTAGGAGCTGAACCCAGGTCTTTCTGATGCCAAGTCCAGAACTTTCCACAATACTACAGTGTCTCTAATGCACCATTCTGGCTTGGGCATTGCTTCCCGCTCTCTCCCATTGTCTTGTCACCCATCCTCAGACCAGCACAATTTAGTGGCAGCTACATGGTACAGTGGGTAGAGCATTGGGACTAACGTCAGGAAGAACTGAATTCAAAATCTAGTCTTAGACGTTTACTAGTTGTGTGACTCCCTGAAAATCATTTCCCCTCTGTCTGCCTCAGTTTCCTTAGCTGTAAAATGGAGATAATAATAGGACCTCTCTCATAGGGTTGTTGAGAGACTCAAATGAAATATGATTAAAGCACTTGGCACAGTTAAAAAATGCTTGTTCTGGGTCAGCTAGGTGGTGTAGTGAATAAAGCACCATCCCTGGATTCAGGAGGACCTGAGTTCAATTCTGGTCTCAGACACTTGACACTTATTAGCTGTGTGACCCTGGGCAAGTCTGTTAACCCTCAATGCCCTGCCCCCCCACCAAAAAAAAAATAAAATTTAAAAAATGTTTGGTCCCTTCCCTTCATCCCTTTTTGTGAGAATGTGGAAACCGTTAAATTTTATAGAATAGGGGGTCCCACATTTTAGGAAAATCAGTTTAGTGGCAGAATGTAAGATGGATGGAAGTGGAGGTAATTGCAAGGCAGATGCACTATTAGGTTATTGCAATAGTCCAAGTGTGAGGAGATGAGCACCTGCATGGTTGGGGGTGGGCTTGGGGAATGGAAGATGTGTGGCAGTATCTGAGGAATATTGAGAGATGCTGCTGAAGAAATATTTTAAATTGACTGGGCTAATTTGGGGGGAATAATCTATGGATGACTAATCTGGGGACTTTTGACTATTTAGCTATCTGACTGCTATTAATTTAATGTGGGCCATTTATAAAGTTCCACCACACTGTTCCATTCCCAAATTGATAAGCAAAATATTAAGAATACTCTTAATTAAATAATCAAAACAGAGTTTATTTATGAGATACTATTTAAATTAAGAATACAGGGAAATAAAATGTACAACCTAACTGCATTGTGGCACTTCTCTTTCCACTGGGTCTCTTTGGAACTTCTTGAATACAATAGGGGCCTTAGCCACCTCTTGCCTTAGGGCACTCAGTCCTTTATTCTAACTCCGAGCCCCTTTCACTTTGTAAATCCCCCTGCTTCTAACTTTCCTCTCCTTACTGCCACCGCTGAACCCCTGTGTCTCTCTCTCACCGACCTTCTGTCTGTTTGTTCCGTCAGTCTGCCCTCTGCCACCTTTGCTGCCCCTCTAATCTTGTCCGCCTCTCTTAATCTTGTCCACAGGCCTTTCCTCCTTGCTCCTAGTCCTGCATTACTGTTTGTCTCGTCCCCCTTCTCCTTGTCCGAACCTCTTCTCAGCCTCTCTCTCCGTCCTTGTCCCCCTAATCTCGTTAGCCGCCTCTTGACCTCTTCTCCTCCTCGTCTCGTCCCCCCAAACCGCTCCGTCCTTGTCTTCCCCCCCTTGCTGTCTAACTCCCAGGTCTATATATACCTTTTCTTCTCTCCACTCAAATCTCGGGGCTTCCTGCGCCCCCACAGACCAAGCTAATCCTCCAGCCAGGGCTGCGGCTGGGTGGGTGGGGGGGTGCTCCAGCCTCACGCCTCAGCACAGGCTATCCGGGATTTTTCGGATAGCTCCACTCAGGTTGGAGGGAGCTGGGGGCTTTTTTTCCCCCAGCTGTCTGACCTGGCGTCTTGTACAGCCCACCGGGCTTTTGGGCTCAGCTGAAGAAGAGGGGGAGGGGAAGAGACCCTGAGGGCCTAAGGCTTTCTAATCTCAGCCTAAAGGTAGGGTCCCCAAATCAAAATAAATTTCCACACTGCAAAGGTGAAATCAACAGACCTTGGGAACAGATTGGATATGGGACAAGAGATAGAGTGAGGAAATGGGATAACATGGTGTTGCCCTGTATAGTAATAGAGACAGTAGGAGGAAGGGATGGTTTGGGGGAAAGATAATAAGTTCAATTTCAGACATGTTGAGTTGAAAATGTCTACTGGACATCCAGTTTGATATATCTGAAAGACAGTTGGAGAAGTGAGATTGGAATTCAGCAGAGAATTAAGGCAGGCGAGGATTGTCAGTGTAGAGATAAACACCATTTAATGATAACTGATAACTAATGAGATCACCAAGTGAAGTAGTATAGAGGAAGAAGGGAATATAGCCTAGGAGAGAACCCTGTGGGACCTCAGTTTGGGGATTGGGTTATGGAAGGAGGGACCTGGGAATCCTCACACAATTGCCTCCTTCAGAAGACTATTATTTGTGGTCTCTGAAAGGGTCTCATCATCACAGAGACTTTATGATTGGTTAGAAAGCATTTCATCAGGAGTAGTCTGATAGACATTTGCCAATTGGAACATGTACTTTGTACTTTACTTTTTATATGTTCTCTTTTTCCCAGGACTGCACCTGAACTGCCTCCATTTCCTCCTTCATCTCTTCCCAATTTCTCTCTCCTTACCTTCTGATTCTGTTTTCTAGAACTCTTCATTTTCAGAATTCAGATCCCACTTCCAGAGCAGTCAATCAGTCAACTAGCATTTATTAAACTCTTTCAATATATGGTTGTTGTTTAGTCATTTTCAGAAGTGTCCAACTCTTCATGATCCAATTTGGGTTTTTCTTGGCAAAGATATTGGAGGAGTTTGACATTTTCTTCTCCAGATCATCTTGTTTGTTTGTTTTTTGTTTTGTTTTTGCGGGGCAATGAGGGTTAAGTGACTTATCCAGGGTCACACAGCTAGCAAGTTTCATGTGTCTGAGGTTGTAGTTAAACTCAGGTCCTCCTGAATCCAGGGCTGATGCTTTATCCACTGTGCCGCCTAGCTGCCCCTCAGCTCATCTTACATGTAAAGAAACTGAGACAAAAAGGGTTAAGTGACTTGCCCAGGGTCACACAGATAGTAAATGTCTGAGGCCAGAATTGAACTCAAGGAGATGAGTCTTTCAGACTCCAGGCCTGGTACTCTACAATGTTATTAAATTAGCCATTTCCAAAAATGTATCCCTCATTCATCATCCACAGTCTACTACCTCACTGCTAAAAAGTAGCTGATGTAGACAATATATGCCTAGCAGCAGGATCTCTGAATAAAAGGGTATGGACATTTTATTCATTTCCTTGGAATCCTTTTTAGTCTTGTTATGTTCATCCCTCCTGTACTGCTCAGTGGCAGATTTTTGTTTTGTTTTGTTTTGTTTTGATCATTTTGAATATCAGTCCTTGCCTAGTGACCAGTCTGATCTTTCCCTTGAATTATGAATTTAAAATAAAACAACATATTATGAGAAAAGGTTCCCAGACTCTATCAGACTACCACAGTTGTCCATAATACACACACACACACACACACACACACACACACACACAAAATGGTTCAGAACCTTTAGAGTAGATGGGCTTTGGGGGCCTTTTCAATTTTCAAGCTGTGACTCTATGCTATCAAAACCAAAACCAACCCAGCAATTGATAGAAGCAATTAGCTAAAAAAAAAAAAAGGAAAAGAAAATCATTCTTTTCATTACCTGTTTTTCCTCTGGTAAATATAAAACATGTCATTTCCTATGGTGAACGGCTCATCTTCAGCACTTAAAAAAAAATCCAACCCCACAAAACAAAAGAACAAACCTAATACTTGAACAGGCTTTTCCCCTTTAATCTACATAGTGATTATTTCAAAAGCTCCTCACAGTTGATAGAAGAGTGTAAGAAATTCACAGTATTGACTGTCACTGCATTCTTGAGTACCCATAAGGAAGCAGTTCAGCGATTCTGAATTTACCATTTATTTAGATAAGACCCAGACTTGCATTTGAAAAATAGAAGATGACAATCCACAAAAAGACAGAGCTCCAGAAATAAATGCTGGGAAATGACAAAAGAAGGACTCTTGAATCAAAATCAGTGTCTGGGTGAGGCAGGACTAGACCACAATTCATCTGAAAAAAGGGATCATGAGCTTTTATGGATTGCAAGCCCAAGGTGGTTGAGCAGTGTAAATGGAAGTCCAAAAAGCAGATGACTTTTTAGGCTGCTCTCACAGGACCCTAGAGACCATTATTAGGGCTTTGTGTGTCTTTCTCGGCTCGACACTTATGGAAGGAGATTGATGAACTAGAAAGAGTCCAAAGGAAGACAATCATCTCCATGGTCATGGATACTGTACCTCTTTCTTAATACAAGTCTTCAATGACTCAGAAAGAGAGAGTGAGGTTGACAATTTCCCACAGCTCTGCCTCACTTAGATCCAATTCACAGATAAGTCAAGACATCACCCTTGTGATGTCAGTGGTCCTTTTCAAGAATGAAGGAAGGGGCAGCTAGATGGTGCAGTGGATAAGCACTGGCCCTGGATTCAGGAGTACCTGAGTTCAAATCCAGCTTCAGACACTTACTAGCTGTGTGACCCTGGGCAAGTCACTTAACCCCAATTACCTAACCAAAAAAATTAAAATTAAAAAAAAAAAAGAATGAAGGACAAACAACACAATTCTTACCTTGAGTTTGCTACCTAAACTACTCTACCTGAGAATGCCTATGCAGGCCCTTATTCCCTAACAGTAGCTGCATGCATACGGGAGGGAAAGAATTTAGAACAGGTAAAAAGGTTAGAGTTCAGCCATAGAAGGGATGCTTAAGGATATATGCAAAGTGATCATCAATGGGGAAGCAAAAATCTCTTTGTACCTTACTCCTATCACACCAAACCAGAAGACTTGGTGCATTTCTGGGCTTGACATTTTGAGAAAGAGATTGATAAACTGGAGAGAGTCCAGAGGAAGACAACTGGAATGATGAAAGGCATTAAGTTCATATCACATAAAAATCTGCATGAATGGGATTGCAGATGTATATAGGTCAGAGGAAAGGAGGAGTAGGAGGAAGAAGAGCAGCAGCAGCAGGAAGAGGAGGAGCAGGAGCAGGAGGAGAAGAATGAAGAGAAGAAGGAGGAGGAGGAGAGAGGAAGAGGAAGAGGGAGAAGAAAAAGAAGAAGAAGAAGAAGAAGAAGAAGAAAAAGAAGAAGAAGAAGAAGAAGAAGAAGAAGAAGAAGAAGAAGAAGAAGAAGAAGAAGAAAAGATTTCATGGGGACAATGTTGGTCTTCAAGTAGTTGGATTGTCAAAGGAAAGGAGGAATAGAGTTATTTCATGTGTCCCCTGACGGAAAAACTAGGAATAAATAAAAGTCTCAATTTCTCCAACCTGAGATTCCTCCTCAGTTAACTGGAGACAACCACAGTTGTCTTAACTCTTTTAAACTGGGTGGCACATTGGTTAATGTGCTGGATTTGGAGTCTCTCTCTGGAGGTGGATCGCATTTTTCATCATGAGTTCTTTGAAATAGTCTTGGATCAGGGGCAGCTAGGTGGTGCAGTGGATAGAGCACCAGCCCTGGAGTCAGGAGTACCTGAGCTCAAATCCGGCCTCAGACACTTAACACTTACTAGCTGTGTGACCCTGGGCAAGTCACTTAACCCCAATTGCCTCACTAAAAAAAAAAGAAAAGAAAAAAAGAAATAGTCTTGGATCATTTTACTGCTTGGTATGGTTTATTTTATTTTATTTTGTTTTTATAGTAAAACAAGCATTTCCATAACAGAGTATATATACATATATTTTGTAAAAAGATGATTGCACATGAAACTGCAACTGCAACAGAACTTAGTGCTGTTTAAAACTATTAAAGCTTGAAACTACATTAAGACTTTGGGGACACTATAAATGTTAGTTAATATTACTACTAGGGCTAAATTACTAATAATAATACAAATCGTTCGTGAGGATCAAATGATATAATATATGTGAATCACTTTGTAAAACTCAGAGTGCTACGTAAATTTATTTTTCATTTCTTATAAAAGGAAATGTGTTTTCTGAGATTCCTTTATTCAGAAATGGATAGAAATATATATATATATATATATATATATATATATATATATTTGTATTTCTTTTTAAAAACAATCTTTCCAGTTAATGAAAGAAATAACCAATTTCATTTGGGTATGAAATAGAAATCTACTTAGATACATCAGTCCATGCTATGAAGTATCATCAATTATTCACTTCTGAGAACATGATGAGGGGATGGCTCTGTGTTAGGCAGTACTGGAGGTCAGAGGAGTAAGTGCCTTCCTTCAAAGGGAAAATCAAACCAACCAGGCATAAACCATCCTCATGTTCCATGACTCATCCTTGTCTTTCTGTCCTTTATCCCCATTTGCTTTCAGTGACTTCATCCAGTACTGAGCCTTCTACCTTCAAATGTCTCACATTGTCTCTTTCCTTGTACTCAGTACAAGGTGGGGCAGTGGATGGAGTGCCAGCCCTGGAATGAGGAGGACTTGAGTTGTTGTTTTTTTGTTTGTTTGTTTTTTTGTGAGGCTATGGGGGTTAAGTGACTTGCCCAGGGTCACACAGCTAGTAAGTATCAAGTGTCTGAGGCGGATTTGAACTCAAGTCCTGCTGAAACCAGGGCCGGTGCTTTATCCACTGCACCACCTAGCTGCCCCCCTAGGAGGACTTGAGTTTAACTATGTCCTCAGACACTTACCAGCTGTGTGACCCTGGGCATGTCACTTAAACTTATTTGCCTCAATTTCCTCATCTGTAAAATGAGCTGGAGAATGAAATGGCAAACTACACCAGGATCTTTGCCAAGAAAACCCCAAATGGGGTCACAGAGAGTTGGACATGACTGAACAGCAGTAACAACAATTGTATTAACTTTATAATTAGTGTCCCTACCTCCAATCCATTCCCTTTCGAAACCATCCTACACACACCTGCTAAAATCATCTTCCTAAAACACAAATACAGAGAAGCCCTCAAAACCCTCAGTGCTTCTCTATTACCTCTTTGATTTAAATGTGTGTACGCATTTATATGTCTACGTTACACATACATTTTATACATATATATTATATGCATACATTATATATAATACACACATTTATCTATAGCATCATAATACATATATGTATATACATATTTATACACACATGTGTATGTGTATATGTGTGTTTGGCACTCAAGGCTCTCCTTAATTCAGCTCTAACCTACCTTTCCAGTTTTATTTCCCATTACTCCTCCTCCCACAGTATATTTGAGCCAAAATGAATCATAGGGTCATAGACTGAAGGCTGAAAGAGGCCTTAGAAGCCACTGAGTGCAACTCCTCATTTTATAGATGAAGGAAACCGAGGGTCCTGGGAGATTAAGTCATTTGCCCAGGGTCACAAAGCTAGAAAGTGTCTGCAGCAGGATTGAAATTCATGGCATCCTGACTCAACATCCAGCTGTCTGTCCATTATGCTTCCTATGTCTGCTGAACTTGATGCACTGGATCTTCTCTCTTTAATTTCTCATATGTTCACCCACCCCTATTCCAGAAACGGATTATCTCATTTCCGTTGGTCATTTTGATTCTTTTTAAAGTTCAACTCTGATTCCACCACCTCTATGAAGTCTTCCCTGGTTCTCCCCACCTCCCCCCAGCACCATCTTTCTTTCTCTCTGTCTCTTTGTCTCTCTCTGTCCCCACTCCCTTTCTCCTCCTCCCCCACCTGTCTGTCTTTCTCTTCATCCCTCCCTTCCTTTTTCTGCCTCCGTCTCTGTCTCTCTCCATGTCTCTACCCTCTCCCTTTCTGTCTTTGTCTGTGTGTTTGTCTCTCTCTGTCTTCATCTGTCTGTCTTTCTCTGTGTATGTGTGTGTCTCTGTCTCCCTCTGTCTCTGTCTCTGTCTCTGTCTCCCTCTGTCTCTGTCTCTGTCTCCCTGTTTGTCTCTGTATGTTTATCTCTCTCTGTCTCCCTCTGTCTCTGTCTTTTTCTCTGTGTATGTGTGTCTTTCTCTGTCTCCTTCTGTCTCTGTCTCTGTCTTTCTCTGCGTGTGTCTCTCTGTTTCTCTCTGTCTCTGTCTCTTTCTGCCTCTGCCTTTGTCTCCGATCTCTTTCCCTACCTCCATGTTCCTGTCTCTCCGCCGCCCCCGTCTCTCTCAATCTTTCTCTCTCTTAAAATTTACTTTTATTTCCTTAGCTATTTTCATTGTTTTTATCATGTAATAGAACATAAACATCTAGAATACAAAAAGGGTTTGATTTATCCCTACAGCCTTGGATTATGCCAAAACAAACAGACAAACACCTTGTTGAGTTGACTAGAAGCCTTATCTCTGACACCCTCCACTGTTGATCTCCATAACCTTTTCCTCCTGTTCCTAGTTCATTCGCTCCTTCATATGTGGACTTTCTATTAGGAGGAAGGGTCTGCATATACATTCTCTGAGAGTAAAGAAGTAGCTCAGGAAGCTAGTCTGTTAGTCTATGGTTGGAGAGGTAGAGAGCTCAGGACTAAGGAGATGATGGTGTGGCTGGATTCTACCCTAGAGGATTATACTAAAAGAGCATTTGGACAGAGAGGAGACAAAGGAGGGCAGCAGGGATGATGAAGGGTGTCTAGTTAATTCTACAGGAGGGATGAAGAAGAATGTGTGAAGAATCATCATACCATAGATCCAAAGCTGGGAAGGAGATCAGAGTCCATCTTGTCCAAACCTTCTCATTTGATAGCTAAGGAAAGTGAGTCACAGGCAGGTTAAATGACTTCGCCAAAGTGACACAGGGAGTAAAAGTTGAAGTTAGAATTTGAAGCTATCTTCTAACTCCAGAGCTATCACAACACCTCCAGGGACTCAAGTCATCTGCCCTGTGCAAGAGAAGACTTAGTGGAGACTTGGCGGTCATATACAAGTGTTGAAAGGGATATCACAGAGAGGGATTAGAATTATTCTACTTGGCTGCAGAGGACAGAAATAAGAGGAATAGATGGAAATTACAGAAGGGGGTGATTTAAGCCTGATATAAGGGGGGATCTCTAATTATTAGAGCTGTCTAAAATGTAATTATTGGGGCAGCTAGGTGATACCCATAGTGCTGGGCCTGGAGTCAAGAAGATTCATAGTTGTGAGTTCAAATCTGTCCTCAGCTACTTACTAGCTGTGTGACCCTGGGCACATCACTTCATCCTGTTTGCCTCAGTTTCCTCATTTGTAAAACGAGGTGGAGAAGGAAATGACAAACCCCTGCAGTATCTTAGACAAAAAAAAAACTGGGGGGGGTCATGAAGAGCTGGACATGACTGAAATAACTGAATAACAACAACAAAATGTCATCATCAGTTTCAGGAGGTAATGGGTTTCTCATCACTGGAGGTGTCCTAGCAAAGGCTGAATAACCACTTGTTCAATTTTCTGTGGAGGGTGAATATGGGCTGGACTAAATGTCCACCAATGTCCCTTACAAGCCTTGAGATTATAAGATTCTAGAATTATACTCATTCTCTAAAATCTAATACCTGTCAATGATGATTTACTAGTCATTTAATTTATTCTGTCTCCAATTAAGAAGGTGCCAAAATGGGTAATGGTAAAATTAAAAAAGATGCAGTACAAAAATAATACAGCCTTAATAGATGTTGTCAAATAATTTAAGCAAATTTAATATCCTTGATTGCCATTAACACTGATGACAAGGTTCAATTCCTTTTTAACCTGTATTTGCACAAGTCTGCCCTTCTCTTGGTCAGGAGTGAGGACTAGATATATGATTTCATTGGGTAGGATTCATTCTCAATGATGAAACTCCATCAATGCATATCAGTTCCTTCTCTGTAACATGTTTCGTCTTAAAGAATGGCCTTGGGCTCCAAGAAGCTACACGACTCACCCAGAATCACATAGATCTTAATGACACTGGACAATTTAGTAAAGGATGATCTCGGTCAATGACATTGACTTAAATTATGTCATATTTGGTTCAATCCACTTTAGCTCAGCCACTATTTATTAAGGACCAGTTATGTGCAAAGACATATTAGTCCCCAACTTGACTAACATCCATAAGATGGATAAGAACAACAGCATTTGTTTAATTTGAATGTCATGAGTTATAAAGTACTTTTCCCTCTAACCTCTTTTCCAGTCACTTACTTAAGTGATCCTTTTTATTCTTCTTCTATAAAATGAAGAAGTTGGATAAAATCATAAGATCAAAGTGCTAAAACTAGAAAGGATGGGAGGGACCACAGAGGCAACTTAATCCAATCCCCTAATTTTACAGATGAGTAAATTGGGGACCTTGACCTACTGAAGATCACAAAGATAATAAATTTTATTGTTAAATCATTATTAATAATAAGATCTCAGAGGGTGGAGCCAAGATGGCAGAAGAAAGACATTAAACCCACAGGGCTCCTGATACAATAACCCCCAAAATAACAATAAAAGAACCCTTGGGGCAG
Source organism: Dromiciops gliroides (assembly GCF_019393635.1). Taxonomy (NCBI): domain Eukaryota; kingdom Metazoa; phylum Chordata; class Mammalia; order Microbiotheria; family Microbiotheriidae; genus Dromiciops; species Dromiciops gliroides. The sequence goes on along the minus strand of NC_057865.1, from coordinate 267,985,790 downwards.
AAAAACACACAAAAATATGGGCTGAGAGTTTTCTCCAGCTATAGATAGATTTCAGGGGGCCATGCTGGGCCACGAATAAAGCCTATCCCTGCAATCAGGTGGCTGCAGCACCAGTGTCTTCTGGAATGGAGTGCGTGGTCGGCGGGGGGTTGGGGGGGCACTTAAGTGCTGGGGTACTAGTGGACTGGGGGGAAGGATTCGACTGTCCCACCCCAGTGGGCAACCAGGAAGAAATCCTGAGTGGTGGGAGACCCAGGTAGGGGAGAGGAGCAGGGGAGCAGTCTCATCGGAAGCTGAGAACCACACCACAGAAAGCTTTGCTGGTTGGTTTCTTAGTAAATAGGCCTGAGTTTATCTCCGGACCTGAGAAGAGGCCAGGTGAGATTAAAGTCTGCCCTGCCTCAACCCAAAACACCTGGGACCCTCTGAAGCTGAGAACAGGAGTGGAGCCAAGAAGCAGCCCCACCCCCCAGTGGAGAGTTTAAAATCAAGTGAAAGCGAGGCCAGGCAGGCTGAGAAGAAGTCCAATCATCCCCCATGCCACGCTGTAGTTGAGCAGTGTGTCCTAGAAGCAGCGCCACACTTAAAGAAGGAGTTAAAAGCCAAGAAATAGTAAGCCAGGATGAGCAGGCAGAGAAAGCAGAAGACCATTGAAAACTTCTTTGGGGGAAAGAGACCACAATACAACCTCAGAAGAAGAAGATAATAACAGGGTCAAAGCTCCAACATCCAAAGCTTCCAAGAAAAATATGAACTGGTCTCAGGCCATGCAAGCTCTCAAAAGGGACTTTGAAGAGAAAATAGGAGAAATAGAAAGAAGATGTAGAGAAAAGGAGGAAAGAATGGAAAAGGAAATAAGAGCGATGCAGGAGAGTCATGAGAAAAAAGTCAACAGTTTGAAAAGCCAAATGGAAAAGGAGATTAAAAAACTGTCTGATGAAAATAACTACCTAAGAATTAGGATTGAAGAAATGGAAGGTAGTGACTTTATGAGAAACCAAGACACAGTAAAGCAAATCCAATTGAATGAAAAAATAGAGGGCAGTGTGAAATATCTTCTTGGAAAAACAGCTGACCTAGAAAATAAATCTAGGAGAGATAATTTGAAAATCATTGGACTACCTGAAAACCATGACCAAAAGAAGAGCTTAGACACCATCCTCCAAGAGATTGTGAGGGAAAATTGCCCTGATATTCTAGAAGCAGAAGCTAAAATAGAAATTGAAAGAATCCACTGATCACCTCCGGAAAGAGATCCTAAAAGGAAAACTTCCAGGAATATTATAGCCAAATTCTAGAACTCCCAGGTGAAGGAGAAAATACTGCAAGCATCTAGAAAAAAAGAATTCAAATACTGTGGAGCTCCAATAAGGATAAAGCAAAATCTAGCAGCTTCTACATTAAAGGACCGAAGGGCATGGAATATGATATTCCAGAGGGCAAAGGAACTGGGACTTCAGCCAAAAATCACATACCCAGCAAAACTGGGTATAATTTTTCAGAGGCAAAAATGGGATTTCAATGAGAAAGTGGTCTTTCAAGTATTTGTGATGAAAAGACCTGAACTGAATAGAAAATTTGACTTTCAAATACAAGATCCTGGAAAAGCATAAAAAGGTAAACAGGAGAAAGACTTCATGAGGAATTTTAAAAGATCAAACTGTTTACATTCCTACATGGGAAGATAATACTTTGAAATCATAAGAACTATCTCAATAAGAAATTCAGGGGCAGCTAGGTGGTGCAGTGGATGGAGCGCCAGCCCTGAACTCAGGAGAACCTGAGTTCAAGTGTGATCTCAGAAACTTGACAATTAATAGCTGTGTGACTCTGGGCAAGTCACTTGGCCCCGGTTCCCTCACCAAAAAACAAAACAAGACAAAAATTCTTCACAAGAAATTCACAGAAGACAGGGCTGAACTGAATATGAAGGGATGATATCTGTAAAGCATTTATATTTTGTTCTTTGTAGGGCAGACGGGGAGGGGTGTCTTATGTCTGGGGCTGGATTTGAGTTTGGGGGGCCTCCTGGGTCCAGGGCTGGTACTTTGTCCACTGTGCCACCTAGCTAATCCATGATGACATCATTAAAATAGGGTGGAGGTGTAGGAGGAATAAACTGGGGGAGGGAGAAGGGGAGAGATGGTCTGGGGAGAGGTATTTCACATGAAGGAAACAAGAAGAAAACTTATGGAGGAGAGTAGAAGAGGGGGAAGGAGTGAATGAACCTTAATATCATCAGAATTGGCTCAAAGAAGGACTAACATACATACTCAAGTAGGTATAGTAATATACTTTTGCCCTGGGGGGGGCGGGAGGGAGAAAAGGGGGGGGATAGAAGGGAAGGAGGAAAGGGAAGATTGGGGGAGAGAGCAGTAAAAAGCAAAATACTTTCAAGGAAGGTAAAGATGTTCTGCATTACTGCACCAGTATGACATATTTAATTGCTTGATCTCATAGGGAGGGTTGAGGAGGGAGGGAGGAAGAAAAAATTTAGAATACAGAATTAGCTCAGGGACCCTGATCTCATTGGAGTGGGCTCATGGAGGGAATAGCTTTCATACCCAACTGGGAGGAGAAATCTATTTAACCCTGCAGGAAAATAGGAGGGGAAGAGGACAAGGAAGGAAGGGTGAAAAAAGGGAGTGCAGAGCGAGGGAGAGGATAGTCAGAAGTAAGGCACCCCTGAGGAGGAATAGGTAAAAAGAAGATAAGAGTAAATGTCATGGGAAGGGAGTGGGATGGAGGGAAATAGTTATGATGATTGATTATAATGGAAAAATGTATGGTACCTACTTTGCTGGGCTTTTGTGAAGAAGATTCTCTGTCAAGCTTAAGGTACTATATAGAGGTTGTGATGAATAGGATGCTATCGGGAAAACCTGGAGAGACCTACATGAGCTGAAGCAGAGTGAAATGTACTGTATACAAAATAACAGCAATAGTGGGAGATGATCTGCTGGGAAGCATGTGGTTGTTTTCAGCAAGGCAATGATCCAATATAACCCTGAGGGACTTATGAAGATTGCAGCCCATCTGCAGAGAAAGAACTGATAGTATCTGAAAACAGATGGAAAGACATTTAAAAAATTTTTTTTTTCATTTCCTCTTCGACAATTCCTTAATCTGAAGTTTTGGGTTTTTTGACTGTTTTCTCTCACAACTAGCTAATATGGGGATTTTTCCAAGACTACTCATGTATAACTTATTTTGAATTGATTGAGTTCTTGTGGGTGGGGGATGAGAATGGAGGGGGGAAGAGAAGTTGGAACACAAAGTTTTTTAAAAATTGATGTTAAAATTTTGTTTTTACATATATTTTGGAAAATAAAATTCTATTCAGAATAAAAAAATAATAAGATCTCACAGAGGTGGTCCTCTAAGTCTATAGACTCCTTGCTCCTTTTTATCCTCTTCCTCCTCTCCTTCTCCTCCCTCTCCCTCTCCCTCTCCCTCTCCCTCTCCCTCTCCCTCTCCCTCTCCCTCTCCCTCTCCCTCTCCCTCTCCGTCTCCGTCTCCGTCTCCGTCTCCGTCTCCGTCTCCGTCTCCGTCTCCGTCTCCGTCTCCGTCTCCGTCTCCGTCTCCGTCTCCGTCTCCCTCTCCGTCTCCCTCTCCGTCTCCCTCTCCGTCTCCCTCTCCGTCTCCCTCTCCGTCTCCGTCTCCGTCTCCGTCTCCGTCTCCGTCTCCGTCTCCGTCCCCGTCCCCGTCCCCTTTGTCTTCTTCTTCATATTCTTTTTCGTCCTCTTCTTCATATTCTTCTTCGTCCTCTTCTTCATATTCTTCTTCGTCTTCTTCTTCATATTCTTCTTTGTCTTCTTCATATTCTTCTTCGTCTTCTTCAGACTTAAAGCAATGAAGGAAATAAGGCATGTTAAGCTCAAAAGTGTGTTGTAAATGCTATCACCCCTCATAAAACCAGTTGTTAAAGCATTTTCCAGCACACTTCTGCCTGAAAGTGTGCAGTTTCAATCAAAGGATAGATTTTAATGGGTTGTAGAGATTCTGCATAAATTTCAATATAAATAAATTCTACATAAATCCATTTCCTAGACCATACAGATCCAGACTAAAACCTGCCTAATCTCCCAGCTAATCACATCATATCAAGTCTTCCTGGTCTTCCAAATTACCTTTGGAAAATTGTTCAGTTCTTTTTTGTTTTTGTTTTTATTCTTGCGGGACAATGGGGGTTAAGTGACTTGCCCAGAGTGACACAGCTACTAAGTGTCAAGTGTCTGAGGCTGGGTTTGAACTCAGGTACTCCTAAATCCAGGGCCGGTGCTTTTATCCACTGCACTACCTAGCTACCCCCTCAGTTCTTTTAATGACATTTAGATTCTTTTAAAAAAAAAAAAAGTCCACATTTTTAGTAGTTATAAGTAGAGAGTACATTCTGGCTTTACCTTCTAGTTTCCCTACCCTCATTTTGAATATCTATTCTTTCTGGTATGCTGCACTATTATAATTACATATTTTTATATATAATAATTATATAATATAATACATTGCATTCCATTGTCTCCGAAGAACCGAAGTTGAAGATCACACAAAGGGCACCAGAGAAGTGCATCATTGTTATGAGTGCGATTCTACACATTCCCAGTGAAAAATTATGCAAAAGAAATGATGGAAATTACAATGTCAGAATGATGTATAATTGGAAAAGAAGATGGGCCAATCTTATAAAGAGAGCAAGAGATATCCTAGTTGCTCCATGGGTATCAATGTAATGGTAAGAGAGCTAGGGGCAGCTAGGTGACACAGTGGATAAAGTACCAGCCTTGGATTCAGGAGGACCTGAGTTCAAACCCAGCCTCAGACACTTGACACTTGGTAGCTGTGTGACTCTGGGCAAGTCACTTAACCCCCATTGCCCTGCCCCCCCCCAAAAATTAAAAGAGAGCTAGATGAGGACCCCCATTATATTGAGTGGGCTTTCCATGGAGGAATGAGTGAGAGTCACAAATGATGAGAGAACACCATAAGCTGCGATCTGTATTAATGGAAAGAGCACCTAATATTCATGATATCACAAGCCCATAGAGTTAGAAAAGTGCTTAATGATTCCATGTTATTAACATATAGGATAGTTCTGTAGGGCATGTGGAGAGCCCTCCTAAGCTTGGAGTAAAGTGTCCCAGGTTCACAACTTTCCTATATCATCCCCCATAATACTTGCTACTCAGCTTAGCTAATTATACTTGTTTTTGATGATGGGAGAAATCACTTATTCCCTTAAAGCTTCAGTTTCATCCATAAATTGGAGATAATAATAAACTTCCTACCTGATAGAATGGTTTAAAGGAAGCACTTTAGAAGCCATAAAGCATTATATAAATGTAAGTTCTTTCCTATGCTTATTACTTTTTTATTATGTTTTATTATGTTTGAGATATTTCCCTAGACAAAATCTTCCATCTAATATATCATCCAGCTTCCCATAATGCACCTAGAACTATAGTTTTGTCTTTCCCTTCCATCTAATCCTCACATCTGTGGAGGTAAACTTCCTTTCCTTCTTTTGAAGCTCTTCCTTATTTTCAGCTACTTTGATAAAGATTTCTTCACGAAAAGAAACTTTCATGGGTTTCTAATCATTTCTAGGCCTGCCAGACATTACTCACCTTCACCAGAGACCAAACTTAAACCAAGTGATGGCCTAAATTTATTTGCCTGGAAGCCAGTAGATCTTGGTTTTCTTGATAGGCAAAAAAACCCCAAACAACAAAAGTCTATTCATTATCTTTTGTCCAGTGCTTAATTCAGGCCCTACTTAATCTATGCCCACATTGCTGTGCTATGAAAGGAAGCATTAATGAGATTAATGAGGAGGTATGGGTGTCTATAGATAAGCAAACAGAAGTTGATTTTTTTAATTGCAAATTGCATCAAGTTTCTAAACTTTGAGTGTCTAAAGCCTAAAGAATTGGCCTAAACATCCCATGGGAGTATACTCTTTCATAATAATTTCCACAAATCTTACTTTCTGCCAAGCCAGTAGGATTGTGGGCTGATTCTTGTCCAACTTTGCAGAGCCATGGAAGCGGGCCAATTGTCTCAAGGCCTTTGAAGTCAATGGATGTTCAGTGAATGGATAATTTCCCTTGGGTGTATAGACAAAGATGATCCTCAAAGAGAAGACATGGAGTGATGTCACTTCTTTCTCTTTTTGTATTTCTAAAACCCACAAAAATTCAGAGTTTATAACAATGGGAAAAAAGTAAAAGTCCAGAAGAAAAATATGAACCAAACTTTTGTCAAAATTCCCAAGAGGGCTTGCATGGTACATTTCAGTGAGCAGATTCTCATTTTATCTGAAGCCTGCCTACCATCAAATTCAGCTTTCAGTCTCCATATTTTTATTGGTCACTAGCCATGCTATTAGCCTACCAGGAAACGCTATGTTGTATAAGATTATTGAAGTCAAACAGAAATGGCATTCATTACAATCTATGCAAACATTATTCCCATCTGAAATTTAAGCATTGTGGGAACCAGCAGTAACCACTCTGCTTGTATGGGCTTGTCTCAGATCTTGGAACAGAGTTTGGGATGGTGTCTGTGGGAATTTTGAAACATTAGCTTTCAGTGTCTTCTTTTGAAGATCAGCAAAGGAAATAGTCATTGTAATGTTTATTGTTCAGGCTAATGAAAAGGTAGCATCTATGTATGGGAATAGAACTGATTGTGTGATATGGATCACACTCTTCCCCATCCTCTTTTGCCTCTTATCTGTTTATTTTGGGAATTGTGTGGGATTTTTCTGTGTAAGTTCAAGTATAAATAAATTATATATTAATTCAAATATCCATTTACTAGACCATATAGGTCCAGTCTAAAACATGCATTTTATTTATAATAGTATCATGGAACACAAATGTCTTATCTCAGTTGATCCTCATAACAAACCTATGGCTATTGTTATCTCCAATTTGGAAAGGATGGGGCTATGGTCCAGGAAGGTTCCATATCACTGATAAATTTCAAAGACTGGGGTCAAAACCCAGTTGTTTCCCACCTTCTTCTCATTCCAACACCCAATTACTCAGCATCACAATATCACAGAGTGTCCATTTGCATTTTTGTGCTCAAGACTAAAGGGGGAAAGGTCATTTCAGAAATCTTGTTGCTTTCCTTCAATACGACTGGCCATCCAATTGGATGTTAGATTTTTCACATTAGCCATTTTTTCATCCATTTAATTTTTGCATTGTGGATTGCTCGACCAAATTCTCTTGTGTAATCATGATTGTCATTGAAGAATCCTTTTAATATTCTAGAATATCTTGTGTCAACAAGGACATCTGTATGACCTCAAATCAATCAATTACTTAATCAACAGGTATTTATTAAAAATCTCCTTATGTGCCAAGTATTATCCAAGACTCTAGAGAATCAAATTAAAATAAATAAATCTCTACTTTCAAGGATCTTAGGTCCTATTCCAACCAACTATAGGGAATTCATAGAATTTATAGAAAGAACAATAGAAAAAGCATTAGTTCTGGACTAAGAAGACCTGGGTTCATATCACACTTCTGATGATTACAACCTACATGAACTTAAATGTTTCAATCTCCTTCAGCTTCAGTTTCCACATCAGTCAAATGAAGGGCTTGGCCTAAATCATTCCTTAAGACTCTTCTTCTTTTAGTTCTATGATTTTTCTTCCATATGGACTTTGTGGAGGGAATTCTCCATGAGAGTGGCTAGCGCACATCTATTTTATGCCTCCCTTAATGTTTAACCATATTCTTGTTCAATAGCCTTGCCTCTGTGGCTCCATTTATCAAGGAACTATCTTAACATATGATAGTAGATAGCTCCTTAGAGAAAGGTCTTTAAAACAATGTTTATTCTCAGTGAAGTTTTGTTTTAAATCAGCAAATTTTAAAAAAAATCAGCAGTGAGACCTTGTAACTTTCCATCAGTTGTGTGAATTGAAATGATTTAGTCACCTGTGAATAATGTCTTGTAAAAACATACCTGTTCCCTTCTTATTTTATCAGTAACACCCTAGATGCATAGGTAGACCATTGTCATACATATTTTTTCAATCAGAAATTAGGGGTATGGTACATTAGTTGATGTTTTAGTCACCTTTTGGAGTGAACAATATATGATTTTTGTCACTATCATTTTGGCCTTTTCCCCTCACAGAGATAACTTATAAAACAGTGCCTTATTATCCGAAATATATTATCTAAATTATATGACTGTGATGCTATACAATATGATAGAATATATGATACAACATAATACAATATAATATATTTTAATATAATCATATGTATATTCACATATATCTAGTGTATATATGTATATATATGGTATGTGTATATGTTTGTATACATGGGGCAGCTATGTGACACAGTGGATAGAGCAACACACAGGAAGATTCATCTTCCTGAATTCAAATCTAGCCTCAGATACTTACTGCCTGTGTGAGCCTGGGCAAGTTACTTATATTCGGGCTAGTACAGCAACTCTTTCCAATTTTATTTTTTCAAGTGCCATTTCAACATAGAATGTAAACATCCTTAAGGAAGGGACTATTTAATTTATGTCTTATATCCCCAGATCCTAGTCTCCTAGTCCAGAGTCTGGCACATAGTAGGTGCTTAAGAAACATATGTTGACTGATTGATTATATTGGATATAGTGACTGAGATTCTAGGATCCTAATATAATATGCCCCCATCACTGACAATGAAAAAAGATTGTTATAGAAATATTGACAAATTTGTTTCATTTTCTATGTTTTTCTGTTCTGCAATTTTCATCTATGAATGTTCTCGAAATGAAAGCTCCTTTGAGGCTGCTGTCAAACTTTTTTAGACTTATTTTTACTTTCACTGCTCTTTGGTGCTTTATCAAATGATAATGTTGGTAATCTTCCACTGTTCTCCAGAGTGTTTTTACAAATGAGCTTTAAATCTGAAACTGGCAACAACCTTAGCTCACCTTTCTCTGCTTGATGTAGAGACATTTTCTGGCCTTTTTGGGCTGTGTGTGTGTGTGTGTGTGTGTGTGTGTGTGTGTGTGTGTGTGTGTGTGTGTGTCAGAGAGAGAGAGAGAGAGAGAGAGAGAGAGAGAGAGAGAGAGAGAGAGAATTGCTTTATATTGGCTAAGGCTTTATGGAAGTGTTGATAATGAGGGCAAGTTTCTTGCCCTTGAGGTAAACGCATTGTCTTTTTGTTCTTTACCTTATTTTTTCATTTTCTCATTCAGAGCATAAATGACTGGTTTGAATCTCTTCCGCTGAACCTGTTGTGGTTGTTAGTGATGATATTTAATCTTTTTTCTTTTTCTTTTTCCTAATTCATGTGGAGAACTATTTCTGATATGACATAAAAATCACTAATGAATCATTTCCTGTCCTTACTATGATAGAGTAAGTTGAATATCTTTGTGGGATGTTTGGCAATTGTTACTGAATTGAATTGATTCCAGTTTCTTTTGACTGTCTTCTGGGGTGAAAAAAATCTAACTATCATCTATCATCTATCTATCTATCTATCTATCTATCTATCTATCTATCTATCTATCTATCTATCTATCTATCTATCTATCTATCTACATACCTACCTTTCTATGTATCTATCCATCTACCTACCTTCTTACCCACCTACCTATCTATATATCTATGTAGGTATGTATGTATGTATGTATGTATGTATGTATGTATCTATCTATCTATCTATCTATCTATCTATCTATCTTCTATCTATCTACCTACATACCTACCTTTCTATGTATCTATCCATCTACCTACCTACTTACCCACCTACCTATCTATCTATATATCTATGTAGGTATCTATGTATGTATCTGTCTATCTATCTATTATCTATCATCTACCTATCTACTTACCTACTCACCTACATATCTATGTACCTATGTATGTATCATCTATCTATCTGTCTATCTATATATCTATCTACCTACCTACCTATCTATGTATCTATCCATCTACCTAACTACTTACCCACCTACCTATGTATATATCTATGTATGTATCTATGTATGTATCTATGTATGTATCATCTATCTATCTATCTATCTATCTATCTATCTATCTATCTATCTATCTATCTATCTATTTATCTATCTATCTATCATCTATCATCTATCATGGATTTGCTCACCTGGCCTCTTCTTACTTGCCTTGGGGACAGAGAAAGATTCCATTCCAACACTCTCCATCCTCCTTGCCTGGCATCTTCCTGATTGTAGAATTCAGAAAATGATGTCATTATATCTGGCTCTCTCTGCTTATCTCCTGCCATGGCCTAGCCTGTTCCTGCTTGCCTGAATAGAGAGAAACACCATTTCATCATTATCCCTCATTGTTTGGTTGCCTAGAGGGAAAGTGAACACCATTCCATTGGCTCCTTCCACTGCTCCCCTCCCCTGAGCTGACAAACAGCTGGAGAGGGCTCCACCTTGAAAGCAAATCCCATGGGCTATTGATAATCCACATGAACTCATTCCTGAATGATTAATAAATGCCCACCTGGCCATTTGTTCCCTAGCCTCCTGATTCTGTCATTCAAACTCCATTCTCCACTCCCCCACTCCCCCTTGGCACTACTGCCTCCTACCTTATTTCTATCTCCCTTAGCCCAACCTCCCCCACCTCCCATGGCCTGCTGTGCTCTCTGGGTAGGTAACAAACTTCCTCGCATCTTTTCCCTGATGAGGGAACTCCCTCTACTAAAGAAGGTTGGTGCTTGCTTGGAAATTTATGATCTTAGAGAGTTCCTTATGGAAAGTGAAAGATTCTGATTTATCCAGGGTCACATAGCTGGTTTAGGTCACAGGCAGGACTTGGACCCAGGTCTTTGCTGACTCTGAGGCTGAATCAGGAAAAAGGTATATATCTGCGTGGGAAAAAATAGTCATCAAAGTCATAGTATGTGAAACAAATTGTTGAATCAGCGGGTTTTTTAAGAAGATCAATTTGATGGACAAGAAAACAACTCGTTATTCATTATGCCACATTGCTTCTCAATTCTCTTACTCATTTTTCAAAATATTGAGCTTCTTGATTGTATTTATCAATTAAATAGATTTTTATTATTTTATTTTTTCTTTGTTTTCATTTTTTTCTTTTATACTTATTTTTGGATTTTAAGTTGATTTTCCAGCCTTTTATTTTTTAAACATGTATGTTCAAATTATTACTACTTTCTTTTCCTCTTTTGATATTTGTTTTCAAAGAGATTCAATTTACTTTAAGGACTGTTTTTAGTTGTAACTTTTTTTAAGCCCTTGGACCATTATTATCCCCTTCTTTGATACAAAATAGTATGTTTATGGCTTATATTTGACTTTTATTATGTAGGATACTATTATTCACTCTCCATGTAGTTCAAAATCTTTTCTTCCTATTTTATTAATTAATGTGATTTTTGTTACATTATAATTTATAGATAACACATGCACTGTTTCTCCCTTTCTAAAGTCATTAATGGCATTTTTATGTCCTAGCAAAAAAAACCCAAAAGCCCAATAATTGTAAAAAGCTAAAACTCAAAACTAAATATCATCTTTAATATTCCAATTCTTAAACTGTCATAGGGGCACCTAGATGACATAATGGATAGAGCACTGGGCTTGGAGCCAGGAAGACTCATTTTCATGGGTTCAAATCCATCCTCAGGCACTTATTAGCTGTGTGACCCTGGGCAATTCACTTAATCCTGTTTACCTCAGTTTCTTCATCTGTAAAATCAGTTGGAGAAGGAAATCGCAACCCACTCCTGTATCTTTGCCAAGAAAACCCCAAAGGTGGTCAAGAAGAGTCAGACATGACTGAACAACAATTCCAAGTAAACATCCTCTCCTTAGAGTCTTGGTTTCTCCATCTGAAAATGAAAGAATTAATCCAATCCACCACCAGAGTCCCATACAAATCCAAATTTTTCATGCTATTAATGTCTTACCCTTTTGCATTCTTTCCTTTCTCGAGGTCTCCCTTAATCACTGCAGAGGGGGTTAGATCTCTTCCCAGCCCAAATATGAATGTAATTTGGAATGATTACTTCCCCCTCTTCCTTTCCTCTGACTTCTTTGTTAGTCTGATATTTATATGTGGTATGTCATTCCAAGAAATATTAATATTCCGTTTTCCCCTTCTCTATTTCTTCCCTTCCTTGGCATACTATTCTCTGATCCCTTTTATTGGTTTCACCCAGATGGATTACTTGCCTGTTCTTCTAATGATTCTCAGACAAAGTAAGACTCCAGCAAGTTTCTAGACTGGTTTCTTCCTTGATGAATGTAGCTGTTGATTTGTCCAATCAGTTTTTAATTTTCTCTGGAGTTGATTACTTATCTTAAGCTTCATTTTTTCTTCATAAATTTCCATGCTGTTTCAATTTTAGTAAAGGAGGAGGAGAGGGGATAGAAATGGAAAACTTAGGCCAGTGGACTTTACTTAGATTTCTGGGGGACGAAAAGGTCTAGAATGGTTCTTTCTCAAAGTAAGTTTTCACATATTTGCATCTTGACTAGGGAACAGGGTGTATTTCAAAAAAGAACATGGTGGAAAAGTGGGAGGATATACCACTAAATAGATTGAGTCAAGTGGACAAGCATTTATTAACGGCCTCTTATATGCCAGGCATTATGCTATGTCCTGGAGATACTCTCCACCCCAAAAAAGAGCAAAAACAGTCCCTACCTCCAAGAAGCTTACAATCTAATGGGACATGCAGATAGCTCTGTACCAACAAGATATACACAGAATAAATAGGAAGTAATCAATGGTGGGAAGGGCAGTAATATTAAGGGGAAACATGTTTGGATTCTTACAGAAGGTGTAATTTTAGATTTTGTTTTTGTTTTTGTTTTTGTTTTTTTTGTAGGGCAATGGGGGTTAAGTGACTTGCCCAGGGTCACACAGCTAGGAAGTGTCAAGTGTCTGAGGGCAGATTTGAACTCAGGTCCTCCTGAATCCAGGGTCGGTGCTTTATCCACTGCGCCATCTAGCTGCCCAGAAGGTGTAATTTTAGATGAGATATGAAGTGGGGGAGGGTATCAAGAACTAGAGCTTAAAAGGGAGAGCATTCTAGGCATGGGAAACACCTAGGGGAAATACATGGAAGTGAGAGATGGAGTGTCTCATTCAAGCAGGAGCAAAAAGCCAACTCCTGCAATGCAGAGGATGTATGAGGAATAAAGATATGATTGTATGAAGATGGGAAAGGGAGGAAGGTGGCAGGTTATGAAAATTTTAATAGTCAAACAGAAAATTTTATATGTGATTATAGAGGTAATAGGGAGCCACTGGAGTTGATTGACATGGGTACATTTGTGATGATCCACTTGACAGCTAAGTAGAGGATGAAAAAACATAAGAGGCAGGGAAATGAACCAAAAGGCTTTTGTGGTTGTTCAGGCATAATGTGGTGAGGTCTGCACAAGGGTGGTGACAATGTCGAAGGAGAGAAGGGACCAAATAGGAAAGATATCACAAAGATAAAACCAATAGATCTTAGCAACTGATTGGACATGGGAGGTGGTTAGAGGGAGTAAGGAGTAAAATGACATTTGAGTTAGAAGCCTGGATGATTGAGAGGATAGTGGTGTCCATAATAGTAATAAAATCTTTCAGAATATAGGAGAAGGGGTTTGGGGGGAAATAATAATAGGACCAGTTTTGTACAAGTTGAATCTAAGATGTCTATGGGATATCCACTTTGAGATGTTCTATATCCAGATGGAAATGTGAGGTTGGAAGGCAGGAAAGAAGAATGTAAAAGATATGTTAAGAGTAAGGGATAGGGACAGCTAGGTGGTGCAGTGGATAAAGCACCGACCCTGGATTCAGGAGAACCTGAGTTCAAAGCCAGTCTCAGACATTTGACACTTACTAGCTGTGTGACCCTGGGCAAGTCACTTAACCCTCATTGCCCTGCAAAAAAAAGAGTGAGGGATAGACAGTGGACATTCTATGTCCCTCATTGGCATCCAAGCAACCTTAAGAGAAAGCAAGGGATATACAAAACACTGTGGATGGACTTCCTGTGACAGGTTTATGGAAAGCCATGGACAAGGGCTGCACAGGATGGTTGGGCATGGATGACTATGATCTATACCATGAGAAGGAATATCCACATGGATGAAATAACAGATAAACTAGGATAACTTTTTGTGTGTGAGTAAGGAAATCCATAGACTTTTCATTAACATGTCCACTATGTGCCAGACTTTCACTGGCTGCTGGAGATATAAGCATAAACCATGAAATAACCTCCTTATTCTATGGAAGAGGAAACAAGGGCAGTAGCCATATAAGGAAATACTGAATCAATATGAGTTAAGGAGAAAAGGAACGAGCAGTTGGTAGGTTCGGTAAAGAAGGTAATAATTGAGCTACGTCTTAAGAGAAGAGAGGGATTCTTGAAGTGTTGTTGAGGAGCAAGTGTATTCAAGGAGAATGTACTGAAATAGGAGATGAAGAGGTGAGTATGAGGTAGAGCAAGAATTCCAGTATAGGACTGAATCGTAGAATGTGGAGAGGGAAGGACTGGATAATGAGGCAGGAAAAATAGGTCAGGCCAGGTTAGAAAAGGTTTTAAAAGCCCGGGGAGTGTACATTTTATTCTACAGACAATGGGGAGCCTTGAAGTTTATTTGAGTAGGGAACTTAAATGGTTGGAATTAGGCTTAAAGAAAATCACTTGGGCAATTGTACATAGGAAAACCTGGATTGGGAGAAGACTTGGGGCAATGAGACCAATTAGGAGGTTATAATAATAAGCTAGGCAAGAGATGTTAAAGTGCTGAACCAAACTAGCAGCTTCATCAAAGCAAACAGAGGTTAGACAGAGAGATGCTGAAGCAGAAACAGAGAGATGTGACAACTCATTGGAAATATGGGATAAGAGAGAGTAAAGAGGTGAAGGGAACACTGAGTCTGCAAACCAGGGACACTGGAAGAATGGTGATGCCTTCAACAGAAATAGGGAAGTCTGGAAGAAGTATGAGTTGTTGTTGTTTTTTTGTGGGGCGGGGGAGATCACGAATTGAGTTTTGGACATGTTGAGTTTGAATGTCTCATAGGCTTAGGTCATGCAGAAATGAAGGGTGGGGAGAGACTGGCTGGATATAGAAATCTATTAGTTTTATAGAGGGAGCTGATAATTAAAGCCATCAGAGACAGAAAAATAGAGACAGAGATAGAGAGATTAAATAGATAGGGAAGAGAAGAGAGCCCAAGAAGAGAATTTCTATGTTGGTTTAAGTGCTCACTATAAGGACCTGTGGATTATATATCATTGCTTTAAAATGAATTTCTGTGAAGATTTTTTTCTTTTTCTTTTTCTTTTTTTTCTTTTCTTTTCTTTTCTTTTCTTTCTTTCTTTCTTTCTTTCTTTCTTTTTTTTTTTTTGGTGAGGCAATTGGGGTTAAGTGGCTTGCACAGGGTCACACAGCTAGTAAGTGTTAAGTGTCTGAGGTTGGATTTGAACTCAGGTCCTCCTGAATCCAGGGCCAGTGCTTTATCCACTGCACCACCTATCTGCCCCTAAATGATCACTAATTGTGTTTCTTTTTTTCTTTTTTATTATTTTTTGGGGGGCAGGCAATGAGGGTTAAGTGACTTGCCCAGGGTCACACAGCTAGTAGGTGTCAAGTGTCTGAGGTCAGATTTGAACTCAGGTCCTCCTGAATCCAGGGCTGGTGCTTTATCCACTGCATCACCTAGCTGCCCCCAATGATTTTCAACAGCTAGCTACTTTGGGTTCTTTGGTGTCTCTGACCTTATTGTATCATTATTATATTATAAGACAAGTTAGAAGAGGCTCCCAGGTTTACAGATTTGTCCTGTGTGATCTAGGCAAATATAAGTATAGAAAGTAATAAAACTCCCTGGATGAAAGCAGAGCATGTTGGATAAACCAATAACTCATTCGTGATTACAAAACACCTCCTTAGCTGACTGCTATGTTTGCCTTTACTAAGACTCCAAAGCCTACCAGCTCAATAGCCATGTCTCTTCCCATTTCCTTGGTGCCTTTTCTTTTCTTTTCTTTTCTTTTCTTTTCTTTTCTTTTCTTTTCTTTTCTTTTCTTTTCTTTTCTTTTCTTTTCTCTTCTCTTCTCTTCTCTTCTCTTCTCTTCTCTTCTCTTCTCTTCTCTTCTCTTCTCTTCTCTTCTCTTCTCTTCTTTTCTTCCTTCCTTCCTTCCTTCCTTCCTTCCTTCCTTCCTTCCTTCCTTCCTTCCTTCCTTCCTTCCTTCCTTCCTTCCTTCCTTCCTTCCTTTCTCTCTTTCTTTCTCTCTTTCCTTCTTTCTTTCTCTCTCTCTTTCTTTCTTTCTTTCTTTCTTTCTTTCTTTCTTCTTTCTTTCTTTTATTTTTAGTTCTAAGAGAGAATATTCTTGAAGAATAAGGAGGCCTGCTTTCATCACCAGAGCAGGATAACAGCTCTCTTCTGCCATCTTCTATCTTAGTCCTCCTTTGCAAGGACTGGTTGCAACCTTAACTTCTGTCTCCCTTCTCTGTGCAGAGTGACTGTGATTACTGAAGGGGAAGCCGGAGGGGAGGCGGTGGGTGGGAAAGGGTGACAGGAGTCTGGATGACAAGCTACATCAGCTCTATTTTTCTAATCAGCTTACAAAACCTAACAGATTTTGGAGCTGAAGTTTGGCCAATGGTAATTGTACATGCAGCATTCATGCTGGGAAAATCTCTCTTAAAAAGGGGGTGGGGGTAGGGAGAGAAAATGTTCTAATACACAGCCGGCCTGTTATATAAGATGTTTATTTTCATCAAATCCAACCTACCATAGGCAATACAGAAAATAGGCCAATGTTTCTAGCAGTGACATCATGTTATCATCAGAGAAAACTGGGGGAGGGGTGAGGAGGAGAAGGGAGAGAAGCTGATCACTGTATTGTCAGCATCTGGAATAATTTCTTCCTCTATTTTTCATCAAGAAAATGTGAATTTCTAAAGAAACCATCCATTCCCTTCTTGGCTCTTTATTTCTTTCAAACCTTACAACCAAAGGAAAAAATTGTCTAGATTTTAGTTCTTGCAAAATTGAGCATGAAGACTCATTTCAGGAAAAGTTCCCCTATCTTCAAGAATAAATATTTCAGGGAAACAGAATTCTTCCTACCATTTCCTTTGATAGTAAAACAAATGAAAAATTGCCCCATTTAAAACGCTCCTCTCAGTAAACAAAGGAGTTTAACACTCTTCAGGGGAAGAGATTATGTGCACAGATGCTCAGATTTCTATGGCAATCTTTATTAAAAGAAAGGCTCTAGTCATAGTCATGATGAGTTTTTCTTCTATCTTTTGCTTTTTCTTTGGATTTGTGTTGCGATAGTTCCATTTTTGGAGAAAGAAGGCACACAAGTAGCCCACTGGACACAGAAGGAAGTTGGTGTAGTTGTTGTTCAATTGTTTTCAGTTGTGTCTGAGTTTTCATGATTCCATTTGGGGTTTTCTTGGCAGAAATACTGGAGGTGGTTTATCATTTCCTTCTCCAGCTCATTTTACAGATGAGGAAACTGAGGCAAACTGGGTGAAGTGACTTGAGCAGGGTCACATAGCTAGAAAATGCCTGAGGCCAGATTTGAACTCACAAAGATGAGTCTTCCTGATTGCAAGGCTGGTACTCTATCCACTGCACCAACTAGTTGTCCCCTAAAAAAGTTGGTAGCCAAGGATTATTACCATCATCATTTTTAATAGCATTTCATATAGCAAGAGTTTTTGTATGTTTTTAGTAATTACTCTTTCTTGAAATGATTGAAAAGTATGGAAGCCTGGCAAAATGCATGGTTGATTCTATGCATGTTAGGATTAGAAAATTCTAGTAATTTTTTTTTAAAGAGTTTTAATGTTGTTCTTCCTTTTATATGCTTTGGGATATAAAGAATTTGATTCTGGAGTCTAATAAATGAGCTTTCAACTTATTTTTAAATCAGGCTTCTATTTTTTTCTGGACATTTCTAGAACATGAAGATGTGTGTGTTTGTGTGTGTGTGTGTGTGTGTGTGTGTGTCTCTGCCCACCAGCCCCTCCTGCCTAAGACACACCTTTCTAAGTGCCTTTTCTGTACCTCATTCCCCAATTAGAATATAAGCTTCCTGAGGGCAAGAATTATATTTCTTGCTTGTTTTTGTATTATCAGAACTCAGGAAAGTTCCTGACCTATAGTAGTGCTTCGCAAATGTGTTTTAATCATTTGTTGCCATTGTGTGTATTTAAGGTGAGAAGTACAGATCTATGATTTCCATGAATACAGATTGGTATACTATTTCTTTAAAGAATGGCCTGGTAGGGGAGGGGTATTGGAAAAATTGTGTGTGCACAGTAACTGGGCTAGCAAACATCAGAAGCAAATCTCAAACCTGGTTCCTGAATCCAAGGCTGGCTTTTAATTCAATATCCCATGCTGTGTTTGTTTTCTTTGGGGTAAGCTGGAGTGGTATGGGGAAAGGAATTGTGGGTATGTATGTGTATTAATGAATAAGGATTGCTATTATCATTATGGGGCAGCTAGGCGGTGCAGTGGATAGAGCACTGGCCCTGAAATTGGAAGGACCTGAGTTCAAATCTCACCCCAGACACTTACTAGCTGTGTGACCCTGGGCAAGTCACTTACCCCCAAACATGAAACATCGGGATTATCTCCAGTCGTACTGATGTATATCTTGCCACTGGATCCAAATAGCTCTGGAGGAGAGTGAGGTTGGTGACCTTGCACAGCCCTCCCTCACTTAAATCCAATTCAGCGCAAGTCATGATATGACCACAATGTCACGGTCCTCTTGGAGAATGAAGGACCACCAACACCACCACTTCCAAAAACCAACAACTTTTTTTCCCTTATTTAACATTTTATTTTCCCCCAATTACATGTGAAAAGAATTTGTGTTCCAAATTCTCTCCCTTCCTCCCTCCTCACCACCCCTCCTTTGAGAAGGCAACATAAGTTATATATGAACAATAATAATTATTAATAAATCTAACAATTACCTATAGTATGAAACTATTATCTTCTTACCTTGATTCTCAGAATCAATATATATTTAAAATCAAATTGAATCAAGCCCCCAATCTCTATAGATAAGCCCACAATTTTAGAGCCAGAAGGAACCTTCAAGAACATCAAATCTAATTTCTTCATTTTACAGATAAGAAAACTGAAGCCCTGATTAAATGAGGTGGTATGGCATAGTGGACAGGGCACTGGATATGGAGTTGGGAAGACCTGAGTTCAGATTCTACCTCAGATACTAACTAGCTGTTTGGACAAAACACTCAACCTGTGCATGTCTCCATCTCTTCATCTGTAAAATGGGGGAGTTGATGACCACTGTGTTCCTTCCAGATTCATATCTAGGATCTTCTGTGTAGCCTAAGGTTATATAGCTAGTTAGTAGTGGTGGCAAGATAGGAATTAGAATCCCTCAGTACAAAGCTCTTTCTTCTACCCAGATCTTTATCTTATCACCATTCTCTATAGTATTTATTTAAAAGAGGTGCTAGAAATTTACCCTGTTGAAAAAACAAAACAAAAACAAGATACCCTCTCTTCTAACCAACAAAGAAAATCATGGGTTATAGTTTCATGTTAACTGTGTTGAGAATGTTAGAGATGTTCTCCCTTTTAATCCAAGGAGTGCCTTTCCTAACCAAGCTCCCCTTTTTATTTTTTATTTTTTTACAGAAGTCTGGATATTCTTGGTTCACTCTCCCTCTAGAGGATTTTGCTGGCTAACACAATTCAAACACCAGCTATTCGAAATTGTATTGTATTGAGATCCAACTGAAATCCCACTTGGATATTGCTTCTTTCATATAATTTTGTATTTAGGGTAATATAATCAATGATGTCTCTCATCCTCAATGCCTTTGTTTTTGTTTCTTGTTCGCTTTGTTTTTAAGATTTCTTTCTCTTTAACTTGGGAAATCAGCAACTTAGAATATTGGTTGAGTAGCAGCCATAACATGGCTAGAAAATAAGTCAGCAAAGTCAAAACCTTCGCTGTCTTCTTGGAGAGCAGTCACCATCAAGAGTCATGGATGCACTAAAGGGTTAGACTTATAACTAAAGTCTGGCAATAGATGTCTATTGGTTGCTTTAGCGGTGAGGCTGATCATATTCTGAACTTGAAGTTGTATACATTGTGTTGTTTTTGTAGCAACTGGGTGCTTCTGAATGGTGCATAAATTGGCTAGAGGATGAAAAGTTGGTTTGGTAACCTGCAGGGGAGAAAGCAGCAGACGGACTTGGCTCCTGGATAGAATGTTTGTTGACATCTGGCTCACATATCACTGGGTCTCCCCCTGGGAATTTCTTGCTTCCAGTGAGGAAGTAAGTAAAGAAGAAAAATATAGAACAAATCCCACTTCAATATGCTTTGTTACTCTGTGGTTAGGACCAAATTCTGTCCCCTTGAATAGAAATAAAAGCCTGATATATTGTAACCCATAGTGATCAGTAGAACCCCTAATCTGGTGGCCTGAGGAAAAAAAATGCATACTCAGCTCAACAGGAGATGCCCCAGTCCAGCATTTCAGGGGATTCTTCTGATCAACCCTGTTGCATAGAGTTAGCCTGAGGAAGGGTAATAATGATAATAATCATTAGAATTTAAATAGTTTTTTTAAGATTTCCAAAGATCTGTCTCCATATATTTATGTGTACATATGTATATATACTATACATTATAATGCATTATAAATGTGTCTAAATACATATGTGTGTGAATGTTTAAAAAAGGAAAACTAAGGACTTGATGGAATTAGGGAATGTTTACCGAGATAAACTGAGAGTTGGTATAATAAATATCATCAAATTTATCAAAGTTTTCTTAAAGAGAATGGCTACCAACTATCCTATATATCTTCATCTTTGATGAAATAGTTTTTTCTAGAACAGAAAGATTCGGGGTTAAATATGCATGACTGGCACAAGGACAAAGGAAGTTCTCTGTGTAAAGTCTCTCTCTTTTTGTCTTTCTTCTTATATATCTATATATAAATCTTTCTTCTGAACATACATAATTTAGAGATATTGATCTATCTGTCTATATCTATCATCCATCCATCCATCCATCTATCCATCCATTGTTTGTTCTATACTAAACTATGTATGTGTTGTATATATATGTATGTGTATATGCATATGCATGTATATATGTGTGTATATGTATGTGTATTGTGTATGTATGTGTATGTGTGTGTATATGTATGTGTATGTGTATGTGTATGTGTATGTGTATGTGTATGTGTATATGTATATGTATATGTATAGCCAGAATCAGGGTTACCTCATCACAATCCCAGTGCATTAGGATCTATTTTCATCCCCATTTTACAGATAAAGAAATTCAGGCTGAGTGGTCAAGTGACTTCCCCTTAGTCATAGAGCTAGGAACCCAGGGACTCTTGACTCCAAATTCAGCATTCTAATCATTAATCTCCTTAGCTGCCACTAACCCCATACCCCTGACCCCACCCCCAGTCAGAGTTTTTTGTTTTGTTTTGTTTTTTGAGAGGCAATGGGGGTTAAGTGACTTGCCCAGAGTCACACAGCTAGTAACAATTCACCTAGCTGCCCCACCCAGTCAGAGTTTTTAAGTGAGTCCTACTGTGGGTAAAAGGAAATTCAAAATTTAAGTAATTATAAGTATAATGAACCTAGTTCAATTCCCCCCTTTCTATCAATGGGATACCATCAACATAACCTCTACCGTACATATGTGGAGGATTTCCTTTGGCCTTGTGTTAGTCACTCATATTCAACCCCAAATCCTTCTGTTCTCTTCCAACTTTAAATCTATGGT
Organism: Dromiciops gliroides; assembly: GCF_019393635.1. Taxonomy (NCBI): domain Eukaryota; kingdom Metazoa; phylum Chordata; class Mammalia; order Microbiotheria; family Microbiotheriidae; genus Dromiciops; species Dromiciops gliroides. The sequence continues at coordinate 267,963,975 of NC_057865.1, read as the reverse complement.
CCCATGATGTATGGGGCTTTGGGCAGCTTATTTCTATTTTTGTCCTTTCACTGAAGATAATTTAAAAAATAGATGGATGGATGGATGGATGGATGAATGAATAAATGAATGAATGAATGAACAGATAGATAGATGATAAATGAATGAATGAATAAGCAAATAAACAAATGAACAAATGAATGAATTAATGAATAAAAATAAATACTTTCCCCATATAAAATGAGGGGAGTCATCAAGATGATCTCTAGGGGTTTTTTTAATCTCTAAATCTACCATCCTATGAGCTTTGGTTCCATATCTCTCTGTAAAAAAAAGGAGAGAATCTTCCTACATCTAATTTGACCCTGCACGGTGATTCTCTCTGTGTCCTAAGGCAAACTCTTTAATGTCTTTACCTCAATATTCCCAAAGAAAGAATATTTCATCTAGAGTCAAACAATGAGAACATGTTGCTAAAACCTTTAGAAAGAAAGTCAGATGTGTTTTCTGCTTACAAAAGCCATGTGTAAAGCCATTCTTTGTAAGTATGAGGTTCAAGGAAGAAACAAATGTCCTTGAGACAGCAGATTTCCAAATGGGTGCAGTGGGGATTAAGGCAAAGTAGAAGTCCCTGGTAGTAGGAGTCACTAGGTGGCTCAATGGGTAGAGCTCTGGGCCTGAAGTCAGGGAGACCTGAGTTCAAATCCCACCTCAGACACTTTTGCCTCTGTTTGCCTTAATCTACTGGGAAATGAAACGGCAAATCACTCCAGTATCTTTGCCAAGAAAACCCCATGAAGAGTATGGTCCACTGGGTCTTAAAGAATCAGACCCAACTGAACAACAGCAAAACAAGGGGTATCTGAGTGGAAAGATGAAAGGGACAGAGAGGAAATAGGATGGTAGAATCCTAGATTTACAAGGCATCTCAGAGGAATCTAATCCTACACTCTCATTTTATAGATAAAGGCTATAAAGGTCACACTGAGGCCTAGTGAAGTACAGTAATTTAGGAAACCAGACAGCACAATAATAGAGCATTGGATCTAGAGTCAGGAAGATCTAAATTCAAATCCTACCTTTTAATAGCTCAATAGATATTAATTAGAGCAGCTAGATGGTGCAGTAGCTAGAGAGTACTAGGCCTAGAGTCAAGAAGACTCCTCATTCTGAGTTCAAATCCCACTCAAATATTTGCTAGCTGTGTGACCCTGGGCAAGTCACTTAAACTTTTTTGACTCAGTTTCCCCCTCTATAAAATGAGCTGGAGAAGGAATTGGCAAACCACTCTAGTATCTCTGCCAAGGACACCCCAAATGGGGTCATGAAGAGTCAGACCCAACTGAAAAATGACTGAAGGAAATTTTGACTTTCTAAAATTCCCTATGGACCTAGCAAAATTTAACTGCTTTTGCTTAACAGAATTTTAAATATTTCTCCTTTTTCCTCTTCCTCCCTACTTGTTATGCAGACTATCTTAATACTTACTAGCTATGTGACCCTGGGCAAGTCACTTAACCCCAATTGTCTCACTAAAAAAAAATAAATAAATAAAATAAAATATATACAATGTGAATGTGTGTGTGTGTATGTATTACCACTGAACTTTGTAAAAAAAACACACACACATTTTTCTAGCACTGACATGAAGGACCTAGATGGAAATGCTAAGATCTATTCAAAATGGATTTTTTTTTCTTCAAATGCAAGGGACCCATTCAAATCTTCAGGCAATCACAGGGCCTATTAAATGACTACTCATGTACAGTAGCAACTTGACTGGTCCATTGGCCACAATGGACCCTCACAACTTCCCCTCTGGAATTCTTAGCATTGTGGTTTTTCTTTCTTTAAAAATGCAGTCAGATTATATTTTTCATCTTGAGGCACCTTCCTTAACTTCTTTAGAGGCACTCACAGAACATCTGCAAGCCTATCACCTCCAAGAAATTGGGCTGCAGGTACATTGTGAGGAGTAAATAGAAGCCTTTTGACTCGGTGGGTGGATTGGGCTAGGGAAATAATTGTGGGAAACAGACTAACTCTTATCAGGAGGCAGAAGGAGCAAGCCCACTGTGCTAAATAAGACCTGCCTCCCCATCTTGAACTTTTCAAAAGATATTTGCTGCTCCATTCCTTCATTGAAAGGCATCCTAGACAGACATGATCTTTGCTTTTCGACGTTACCATGGTGATCTGGCTTGACTCTTGCTACTGACCAGGATGGAATAGTTTCCCTGAGTATCACAAGCACATTATTTTCAAAGCTCCTAAGTAAAGTTGGCATGCTGTCTTGGGTTGTTTGTGAGTGACAAGATAAACAGGGTACCACAAAACTGTACATAGGTTTCTTACTTTTTTTTTTTTTTTGCGGCCCCTTGCCATTGTTGATGTCCCCTAGAACCTTTTCCAGTCCTTAGAAACAAGAGCTATATTTCAAGCCAGGGGGGACCCTCTTTTGAGTTCTCAGCAGGGGGCCACAGACCATATCCCCCGTCCCTCAGTATTGATTGGTTTTTATCCCTTTTCTTTCTTCCCTTTCCTGACTGTGCTATAGCTATCTGAATCATAGACCCAGGCTCACAGTTACTGCTCCCAAACATTCTGCTAGACTCACAAAGCTGGAGACCCCCCATCCTGCACCCTTTTAAGGTGATGCTGGTCTTACCCAACACCTGTTCTTCATTATGTAAGAGATAATTTCACTTACAAATATAGACAGACAAAAGAATGAGTTATAGATTTTTCACTGCTATGGCTAAATGATCACTAAAAAACAATGCATTTGCCTGGATTGGGAAGGGAGATGAGGGAAATGAGAAGAGGGGTGGAGGGGAGAGCTCTCATTTTTCTGAGCAAAGCTTTCAAAAAAAAAAGAAAGGAAGGAAGGAAGGAAGAAAATGAGATTTTCTTCTTTCTCCATTTTGATGATTCCAATTTCATAAACCTTGGGAAACAGCTATCAACAAAATGCCAAGCACCAAGTGAGACCTAATAGGGTTAGGATCTGAAATCAGGCGAATGCCAGAAAGAAGAAGTGAATGAACAGAGGAACAAGAAACCGAGGGGGTGGGGGGAAGCAGTGGCAAAAGAGATGGAGGTGGAGGCAGGTTAAGAATTGCCTGGGATGCATGAAATCATTTGAAATGCAGATACTGACAAGAGGGAAGCAGTGTAGTGAAAAAATCCTATAAGAGATTTATGAGCTTACATTTGGGAGTCCCTCATCTACACAATTGCAATTATCCAGATAATTTGGCAGATGGGGGAGGGGCAGAAAATTCTATTATTTTTCCCAGAGAGAGAAAAAAAAAATGTTTTCTCTATATGTATATTTTGCTGCCTTAGGGAATCACTCACTGGAAATGACACTGACCTTAGAGTGAGGGGACTTTGGTTCAAATCTCAGTTGCTTACCAGGGCTGTGTCTTTGAATAAATCATTTACTCCTTTCTTTTACTCAGGTTCCTCATTCTTAAAACAAGGAATCAGATCAGATGCCCTATGAGCTTCCTTTTGTCACTAATCCTTTTATCCTGAGAGAGATGTAGGATTTCAGCTTCTCGGGCGATTTTTAAAGGTTTTGCCTTATGAAAGTGTTGACTACTTGTATCAGTGGAAGAAATTTCCACACAGGGAGTTCCTACTCTGATTTAATAATTGGTCTGGATAAAAACAATCCACTGACCAATCCTCCACTTCACTTCATCCTTGAGAGGAGATGTAATGTTGGATCATGGGATTTAGAATCAGGAGAATCTCAGGTCCCCCCCCTGAGATGATTACTAGATATATATGACCCTAGAAAAAGGATTTATTCTCTCTCAACCTGTTTGCTCACTTAAAAAACCAGGGATAATAATAATGCCTACCCCATAAGGTAAGGATAAAGTAAAACAAGGCATGGACAGTTTGTTTTGCAAAACTTAATATTTTTATACTCGCATTTCTTTATTGAAATCTTTGTTTTATTTTACTTTTTCCAGTTCATGAACATTTATTTTCTTTCCTTCCCAACTGTGCCCACAGGAAAACAAAAACAAAATTTTGTAACAAGTATTCATAGTCCAACAAATTCCCACATTGCCCATGTCTAGTAATGTCAATGTCTCATTTCACATCTTTAATCCATCCCCCTCAGTTAGGAAGGGAGAAGCATGCTTTCTCATCAGTCCTCTGGAATCATGGTTGGTCATTATTTACGTCTCTTTCCATGGAAGGATGGCTCCCCCATTCCCTCCCTCCCTCAATCCTCACAGAGAGAAGGCCCAGTCCAAGTCAACAGTGGTCTGCCACAAACAAAGAAAGTCTGGCCAAAGTCCCAGATGAGATTTGATGATACCAGGTTGTTGAATGAATCTAAGAGGAATCTTTCTGGGAAACTCCCTGAAAATGAGTAATCTAAAGATTCTCTGCTTTCTGTCTTTGGTATTTAATAGTGATCTGCCATTCAGCATGAGGATAGCAGGCTGGGTCTAACAGTCAACTATAACCTCTAGGAAAAGGACTGTGGTGTTCTGGCATAAGGGGGTCAATGGAGGGGTCAGGGGTAGGGGTGGCATCTTGTATATTTTCTCTTGTTAAGGCTAAAATTCTAGCTAAACTGTCTAAAATATCTAATGAGTGGTCGCGAATAAATTATAAGCTTTAGCAAGAGTTAGACTTTTAAGCATTTATTAAGGAGAATAAGAATTTGGTAAAGAGAGAGAAAGGCCTAGATTCCTATCTATTAAAGGGAGAGCACATTTCTAGCTCCACTCTCCACCAGAGTCCAAAGGCAAGAAAGCGAGACTGAGCGCCAGTCTCTTCCTTCCTCCTCCCACTAGCCCGCATCACTTCCTGACACCAAAGAAAAGACTCCTGGTCTTGCCCTCAAAGACCTTCGCTTCATGGGCAGAACTCTTCTACAGTAAGTCTCCAGCAGGTGGCGTCATTCCAATCGTTACACTCTGGTGTGCAAAGGCAAACAGATACGTCACACACACAAACACACACACACACACACACACACACACACAAGAAATAATGTCTTCTATCAAGAAACTTTCAATCTATCACATTCACTTGCATGGCTTTCTACCACCAATGTTTTTGTTTGTACTAAGAGGATCACTTCATAGAGCTTGCGTGGGAAGAAGCCTGCCCCCCAAATCTTTCTGTTAAGCTACATGTGCTTTGGCCCCTGGTAAAGGAACATCATGCTAGAGGGGCCTTTTTGAAACTTGGTCCCATGGCACCTCTTACAAACAAACAAACAAACAAAAAAAAACATGCTCTCCAGCAAAAACATCCTCAATTCTTTTGACTGATTTTCTCATCTGATCTGAGAGCCCTCCACAGTAATTCTGGTTAACCTTCTCTAGATCCCTTTCAGCTTAGCTCTTTGTTCTGTTTTTAAACCCAGAACTGGGTTTTCATCAATTTAGGCGATTGTGGTTATGGAAAATGCAAATTAATAATTCCCCTGTCATCTCTTACCATAGGTATTGCATGCATTATATAGGTATCCCACACACCACACACATACCACATGTATGTGTGTATGTATACACACATGTACAAGTATATGCCTACATGTATACTTATATACAGCTATACTTATATGAACATATGTAAACATATATATGCGTATGCAAACAGACACACAAATACATGTATTGATAATCCTGTTTCAATATAATTAATTTCCTTTGTAATCCTATGTTTTGTATTTTAGGCATAAAAATGATTTTGAGACAGAGTCAATAGGTTTCACCAGACTGTCAACCAAAGGGGTCCCAAGAGACATGGAAGGAAATGGTTAAGAACCTTAAGAGAGTTGCCTGGAACTATGAGAAATGAAGTGATTTAGTAAGGGTCATAGAGCCCATATATTTCAGTCTGGACTTGGATTAAGGTCTTCCTAACTCCCAAGCCAGTCAGCCAGTTATCAGCTTATTACACCTTTTAGGGTGATCAATGTCCTTCCTTCAATGGAATGCCTAGAATTGGGGGGTAGTGCTCCAGATGTGGTCTAATAGAACATAGCAATACTAACAACTCCCTTCTCTACCATACACCTATCTCATTGTTGCCTGACTGTACTTATTTGTCCATGCATTATTCATTTATCTATGTCTGTTCTCTCCTCTCTCCTTGTCTTGTCTTCCCTTGTCTTCCCTTGTCTTCCCTTCCCTTCCCTTCCCTTCCCTTCCCTTCCCTTCCCTTCCCTTCCCTTCCCTTCCCTTCCCTTCCCTTCCCTTCCCTTCCCTTCCCTTCCCTTCCCTTCCCTTCCCTTCCCTTCCCTTCCCTTCCCTTCCCTTCCCTTCCCTTCCCTTCCCTTCCCTTCCCTTCCCTTCCCTTCCCTTCCCTTCCCTTCCCGTCCCTTCCCTTCCCTTCCCTTCCCTTCCCTTCCCTTCCCTTCCCTTCCCTTCCCTTCCCTTCCCTTCCCTTCCCTTCTCTTCTCTTCTCTTCTCTTCTCTTCTCTTCTCTTCTCTTCTCTTCTCTTCTCTTCTCTTCTCTTCTCTTCTCTTCTCTTCTCTTCTCTTCTCTTTCCCTCTCTCTCTCCCCTCTCTCCCTTCACTTCACTCTCTCTTCCTTTTCTTCTCTCTTTATCTGTCTCTCTTCTTTCTCTTCTCTCCCTCCTTCTCTGTCTTTCTCTGTCTCTCTGTCTGTCTCTCTGTCTCTCTCTCTCTCACACACACACACACACACACACACAGACACTCACTCACTCTCTCCCATCTAAGTCTTCTGCACCACACTGTTGATTCCTATTTCATTTGCCTTCCACCATCCTTTATATTTTTTCCTAACAAATGGCTTCCTAGCTATGCTTCCCCCAACTTGTACTTATGAAGTTTATTTTTGGCTTTTTATAAGTTGCTTTGTTTTAGATTCAACCCAATATTCCTAGCATGGTGAGTGAAGAGTTAGCTTGTGCTCGCCACTCTCAACTGTAAATTCAATAAGAGATATCCAGTATTTGTATATAGAGCTCACTACTATGTAGATACATATGTGCAGTATGCATGGGATGTTGAAGAAAGACTAGCAACGCTGGTGTGAGAGCTTGCCAAGCCCCCTTCAGCACTGCTTATCCCCTTTTGCTGGCCACCTTTCACTCAACTCTCACCTGTGGCTCCAAGAAGCTATAGCATGGGCAGAGGCCACACCCCAGTAAACCCTCTTGGCAGATGGGCTAAACCAGGTTGAAAATATTCAGTGGGCTTCAAATTCATCAGTGAACTAGAGGGATGTCTACCCCAAACATGTAAAGACTTCCCCGCGTGCAATGGTAGGATGAGAACAGTTTGGTCCATGGCCATGAAGGTGGCTTAAACAGGCACTGGGGAGCATGTAGAGCTTGGCCAGACATAGAAGATGCCAAGATCATCCCCTGCATTCTAGGCCATCACCAATCATCCTGACCTTTCTCTTGCCACTGAATTTTGATGACTCTGGAAGAGAAAGTGAGGCTGATGACTTTGAGCAGCTCTGCCTCACTTAAATCCAATTCATACACTACTCATCACTTCCATGATGTCATTGGTTCTCTTAGAAAACAAAGGACAAGTGGGCAGCTAGGGGGTGCAGTGGATAAAGCACTGAGATTCAGGAAAACCTGAGTTCAAATCTAGTCTCAGACACTTGACACTTACTAGCTGTGTGACCCTGGGCAAGTCACTTAACCCTCATTGCCTTGCAAAAAACAAACAAACAAACAACAATATCAACAACAACAAAACCCCACCAAGTATAAACAACAGCAATATGCATATGTACATATGCATGTATATGTATATATATACAAGTATATGTATATATAAATATAAGTCAGAGAGAGAAAGATAGAGACACAGAGAAATAGAGACAGAGCAAGAGAGAGATCAAGAAATGGAGCAAGAGCGAGAGTGAGAGCAATAGAGGGAGAGAACATGGCAGTAAGAACACCAAATTTAGAATTCAGTGAGTTCTCTTCACCAGCCTAAACATTTCCAGATCCTTAAATTGACCCACATGTGGATTCCAATTATGGCTCAGCCACTCATGACATATATTGGTCAAATGAATTCACTCCTTTGAGCCTCGGTTTCCTCACTATACAATGAGGGAATTGGACAGAATAACTTCTTGGTTCCTTTCCAGCTCTGGATCCTATGACAATCTTAGCTCCTTCTTCGTTGTGAGTTCCAAGGCATTGACACATTACTACTTTCATTTAAAAAAACACACAATAATGAGATCATATTTCTATTGTACATTAAATTTTGCAGCACACTTCCCTTACAATCATGCAAGGAAAATAGTACAACCATAACTCCTATTTTAAAGATGAGAAAACAGGTTCTAAGACCCTTCATCTCTTGCTCATGATTTCAGAGATAGGCCTGGAGGCAGGATTCAACCCTAGGTGTCCAGATCCCCCCAAATCTAAGGCAGTATCTTCTGAGAATGAAGCAATGCCTAAAACTTTCTAAATTCACATTAGAATTACATTGAGGGGGCAGCTAGGTGGCTCAGTGGATAGAGCAGAGTCAGGAGGACCTGAGTTCAAATCCATCCTCAGACACTTAACACTTACTGGCTGTGTGACCCTGGGCAAGTCACTTAACCCCAATTGCCTCACTAAAAGAAAGAAAAAAAATTACATTGAGGATTGAGGATCATTTTCTATGGTTCTTGATAGAGTATTCTGTGACCAGGATTCGGTGGCAAGGATTATCTCCATTTTGCAGTTGGAGAATCTCAAGTGTATCACTACGTGTTGATGATGAAATAGGGTTCCTCTGAGAGACTACCAGATTGTGGTCTAAAACATCACATCCCTTTTCTACAAATGCAAAGATTCCTCCCATGCACTGGATGATGAAAAACAGCTGTTTTTTTCTATCCCTTTCATTTGGCAAAGGAGTACAGGAGTTGCTAATCTACAACCTATAGTCAGAATACGGTTCCCTTAGGGGCTCTAAATAGTTGAGGAGGAGCTGCCTCTGGTCCTGTGTCATGGGGGAAGAAACTGAGTCGTCCTTCCAGCTCAGGGCTCACCCAGAACCTCAGAGGCCAGTAACTAAGCCATGGGACCTGGCCCAGGAAGAGATGGTTCATGCTTGGAAATATGTATGTGTGTGTGTGTGTGTGTGTATGAGGTATATACCTGTATGCGTATACACACATACATGCACAATACACGCACAACATATATACACACTCACATATGCATACATATGTGTATAACACACGTCCACACATGTGTGCTTATGCATGTACATATTTAAATATGTTATATAAATATATTCATATATGTGAAAGATATATTTATGTGCAAATATATTTCTATTTTTTCATATAATATATAAATATACATTTTATACAAAAACACACATATATACATATGTGTACACATACATAGATACAGATACAGATTCACCTACCTACACACATACATATGTGCATACGTACAAAAATATATTTTGTGTGTATGTGATTTTTTTTCTCCTTTTGCTCCTTTATGGCTGTCCTTGTCCTTCACATACTTCTAGATCAATGAAAAAAAAAAAAAAACCAGGGGTCTGAACAACCTAGCAAATCAGGATTTCTGTGTTTCATCCAAGCAGAGTGCTCCAAACACTTCCAGCTGTGGGGAATTGACTCTGTCCCCATTCATTCTGAAAACCCAAACTGCACCGAGTGGTGTTTGGGCAAGCCGCTAACAGAAGGACATTGATATAAGCTTGAGCGCAATTAGACGGGGGGAGGGCAGGGATGATGATGGAGGAACATTAACTCGAATGCCACATGTGGGTCGGTTTAAGGAACTGGAAATGTTTAGGCTGGTGGCGAGAAGACTGAAGGGCTTGCTCTGTGATTACTGTCTTCAAGTGGCTGAAGGGTTGTCACTGGAAGGCAGATTAGAGTTTCTCTCCTCGGCCCCAGTGGGCACTAATGGGTAGAAGTTACAAAGAGAAATTCTTATGATTGGTTCAAGGAAAAACTTCGGATTGGATCTCTCTGAAAGTAGGAGGGGAGGTGGTGCAGTGGGTAAAGCACCAGCCCTGGATTCAGGAGGACCTGAGTTCAAATCCGACCTCAGGCACTTGACACTTACTAGCTGTGTGACCCTGGGCAAGTCACTTAACCCTCATTGCCCCCCCCCCAAATGTAATTGGGCAACGTTTAACAAAATAAAAATATAATACAACATAGAAAGTAGGAGGTGAGTGGGATTCCCCTCACTGGAGATCTTCGCTCAAATGCCGATGCACTTGTCGGATATGTTGTAGAAAGGACCCTTGCTCAAGGACAGCTTGGGCCAGATGGATTTTGAGATCCCCTCTGATTCTGAGATTTTCCAATCCAGTGTGGTGAGTGAGACAGAGCTAGAGAGAGTGGGGCATCAGAGACCTCCGAAGAGCTCCCATTCATGGGATCAGAGAACCAAAGCTAGAAGAGACCTCAGAAGCCATCCTTTTACAAGCTCCTCCTTTTACGACCAGCATTTACAGAGGGCTTGAGATCTTCAAAGTGCTTTACAAATACTGTCTTATTCTATCCTCACTGCAGCCCTTGGAGCTAGGTGCTATGATCATTTTAACAGATGAGGAAACTGAGGTGGCCAGAGTTTAAGTGACTTGCCCAGGGTCAGGTAAGTGTCTGAGGTCAGATTTGAAGTCAGGTTTTCCTAATTTTAGGTCCAGTGCTCTAGCTGCTGCACAGCACCTGATTGTGACCAGTGAGGAACCAAAGATCACATAGGTAGGAAGCATCAGAGGTAGGATTTGAACCCAGATCCTCCAACTTAGGGCGACTAAATGGCACAGTGGATAGAGTACTTGCCTGGAGTCAGGAACACGCATCTTCCTGAATTCAAACCTGGTCCCAAATACTAGCTGTGTGACCCTGGGCAAGTCACTTAACCTTGGTTGCCTCAGTTTCCTCATCTATAAAAAGAACTGGAGAAGGAAAAGGCAAAGCACCCCAGTATCTTTGCCAAGAAAACCCCAAATGGGGTCATGAAAGGTGGGACCTGACTGAAACTACTGAACAATTTTTGACTCAAGAGTCAATGCTCTTTGCCCTGTCCCAAATTATTAACCCAATGGTACCCTAATAGACAATTTTGGGCAAAACTTTTGCCTAATAGATTTAATATTCTCTCTCCTTTCCTTTGTTTAACCCTAATTAATAGCATTAATGACATTTATATAGCACTTACTGTATACCAGGGACTATATTAAGTGTTTTATAAATATTATCTTGATCATTGCTACAACTCTGGAAGGTTGGTGCTATTGTTATACTCTTTTTTTATAGCTGAGAAAACTAAGGCAGACTTGCCCAAGGTTACATGGCTTGTCAATTGTCCAAGTCCAGATTTGAACTCAAGTCTTCCTGATTTCAGGCCCAACACTCTATCCACTATATCACCTAGAGCCTAGATGTTTCTTGATATCTATATTTTTTCTCTGATTTTCCCTATTTCTATTCCAATGCCTTATTTTTACTATCAATCGCTTGGTGAACCAGTATTTATTAATCACTAACTTTGGGCCAGGCACTGGCCATTAAGTGTTAAGGATACTAAGAAAGGCAGCTCCCAGTGTAACGGGAAACAATATATAAAAGACTAAGTACAAACCAGATGTATTCGGGATAAAGGAGACTATAATGTAGAAAGATTAGAGGTAGTTAGAGGTGGTTAAGGAAATAAGTTTTAGTTTGGGGGTGGTCACAGGGATAGAGAGCAGAACTGATGGACAATCCATTGTCACAGCCTTTCCAGTATCAGTGACAGTATTGATTTGATTGGGTTAACATTTTTACTAATGATTTGGATAAAGACATAGATGCTCATCAAATTCAGAGATGATACAAAGATGAGAGTAACCCCCAAAGACAAGATGATAGACTACCTTAATAAACTAGAGCAGAGATGAACGAGGTTCAGCCCAGGGGCTAGATCCAGCACACTACCTGTTTCTGTCTGACCCATGAGCTAAAAACATTTTTGTGGGCTCCATGGTAGATCTGGTCCTTGGGCAATAGTTTGCCCATCCCCAGGCTTGAGCATTGGGCTGATTCTAATAAGATAAAATATAATACAGAGAAATGTAACGGCTTACATTTGGGTATAAGTGGTTAGATAATAATCAATCTGGAAAGAAAAAAAGATTGGGGTTTTTCAGTGGACTGCAACCTCAGTATGAGTCAGCAGTGTCTCTGATAGCCCTAACAGCTAATGTGATCTGGGGGTGGGTTAGGAGAGGCAGAGTTTGGAAAAATAGGGAGATGATAATCTGACTGTACCCTGCCCTCACCAGACCTCATCATCTAGTGGGTTGGGTTGGGTTCTGGCTGCTGATTTGATAAGCTGGGAGATGTCCAGGGGAGGGAAGCTGAGATGGAGAAGGTATTAAGTCAGTGTCATGTGAGGAACACTTGAAGGAACTTGGCGTGTTTAGCTTGGAGAGGAAAAGTCTGGGCTGGGGAGAGGGGACATGAAGAGGGCATGATGATAGCTCTCCAGTATTTCACAGAAGAAAGGAGAAAGTTGTCCCCTTTTTTGTTTAGTTTGAAAGGCAGAACCAGGAGCATTGACTGAACATTTCCTTCTTTTTTACCCCCTTTTAAAAAAAAGAAGTAATTAGGGTTAAGTGACTTGCTCAGGGTAACATAGCTAGTAAGTCTGGATTTGAACTCAGCTCCTCCTGACTCCAAGGCTAGTGCTCTATCCACTGTGCCACCTAGTTGCCCTCTCTACCCCCTTTTTGGACATTTTGAAGAAGTGTAAGCTTTATTTCAGTGGGGAGAGTGGAGGGTGGGGACTTCCTACCATTTATAGCTGTCCATAATTGGAGTGGGCTGCCTCCGGAGGTGGTGGTTTCCCCATACATGGAGGTCTTCAAGTAGAGGCTGGATGACCCTTTCTTAGGTATGTCATTGTGGGGATTCCTTTTGCATATGGGTTAAACTAGATGGCCCCTAAGGTCTTTTCTGTGATGTTGTAATTGTTCCCAGAGTAAAAGAAGGATAAGAAAAGTGGTGTGTGTGTGTGTGTGTGTGTGTGTGTGTGTGTGTGTGTGTGTGTGTGTGTGTGGTGTAAGGAAGGTAGCTTTTCAGATTAAGCCACTGAAGTCCAAGGAAATTAAATGACTTGCCCAAGGTCACATAGACAGATGAGGACATCTTTACAATTAAAAAAAAAAGTTTGTCAAATTGAAACATTTTAAATTATGGTATAAAAAAGAAGAGAAAATGTGTAAGTATGTTTTTTATTCCTTTTGCTTTTCTTTGTCTTCCCTTTCCTTCTCCCTTCCTCCCCTCCTTTTTTTTTTTTTTTTTGTTAAATATGCTCTTAACCCAATCAAGAACCTTTTAAATTCTAGGATTACAGAAGTTACCAGCGCTATCACAGGAGAGCAGAACCCTGCTTCATTCACAGCGACCATTGAGAAACTAGGAACTTCAAAAAACCCAAACAAAACCCCAACACACATTTCTCCTTGCCCTTCCCAGAGAAGCAAACACATCGGGAAATTTTAAATAGAAACAGCTGAAGACTCCCTTCAGTCGATCCCAGAGGGAACACGTTCTTAGTTCCAAAAGACCTATTTTATTTCACAGATTAATATTTAAAATCATTTCCCTCCTCCTCTTTGAGAGTTTAAAGTCTTTGGCTCAAGTTCTAATGTGTCCTTTTTATAAGCACTGGGGCCTTGTGTTGGTCAGCCAACATACGCACAAGCTTAGTTTACTAAGGCCCTCCTGTGCCCCTCTCTTCTGGGCTGACCTCCACCGGGCCTGCCCGCATTGGCCCATGAATGTATATGGTTCCGTGTTATTACTTCCATGCTGTATTTTGAGTCCTGCCCAGGAGATCCTCCCTTTCACCTCCTTTTGGCTTGAGACACAACACTTTCAGTATCCAATATTTTCACCACCAATTTTTTTTTTAATATTATAGACATTTTCCCACTTCCCTTCCAGAAAAACACCATCTATTCAGCTTTTTATTAGGCTTGTCATGCCAAAGGATGTAGGACTGGAGCAATTAAGCGAAGCAAATGAAATATTTATTGACAATTATGCATCGTGGGGTGGAGGGGCGTGGTGCAGAATTTAAATGGGGAAGACTTTTTTTCCCCCCTCATAAATAAACCTATTGCCATTTGGTCCACCCAGATCAGTAAAGAGAGAAACTATGGGAAGGGGGAGGGTGTGAAAAACCCAGGTCAAAATTTACATTGGAAGCCAAGTCAGATTATGCTTTGTCAGTTACCTGGGCCTAGTGGTCCCAAAGGGTTCCCGACAAACAGTATTGGTTCAGACCCCTGCTAAGTAAGCTTGGGAAAGGCAGCCCATGGCCTACTCCCATGAAAACCCAGAAGAAATCCAAATAGAAGTAAGTCAAAGGACAAACTTTAAAATGGAGTGGGAGGAAAGAGGAATGGGCTGATTTTTCAATGAAAAAGAGTCTGGTATTTCTCCTAGTTTTAAGAGACTAAAAAGTTGTTTCCCTTAAAAACACATAGACACACACACAGGCACACACACACACACCATATAACTTTATTTAGAGTAATAATTCCCCCTGGTTCTATTAAATCCCTTTTTGAAATCAATATTTTTAAACTATAGCATCAGTCAACCAATATTTATTGTGCCCACTCTGAACTAAGGATTGATTTCAAAAATGCTCAGATAGGTCATAAAATGGCCTATGATTTTTTTCAGGTCATGTGAGTGAGTCGATCTTCATTGTAGGTCTTCAAGCAAGCAGTCAGTCAACAAGCATTTATTAAGCACCCACTGTGTGTCAGGCATTGGCAGTGTGAAGAAGAGTAAAAGACAGTCACTGTTCTCAAGAAGCTCACTGTCCAATGGGGAGGCAACATGCAAACCACAATATACAAAAAAGATAATTACTGATAATTAACAAAGTAATGGTACTTAAGGGTCATATAAGTTGCTTCCAAGGTGGTATTTGAACTGATGTCCTTTGCCTCCAAAGCTACCATCCTTTCCAATGAACCTCCCATCAAATAGCATACCATGGTTCTCTCCCTTAAAACTTCATTAAGTTAGTGAGGGAGTTTAGAAAGGGTTAGAACAAGATTGGAATTCACATCCTGCTTCTGAGATGCTCCGCCTGGGTGACCAGAGGCAACTCTCTTAAATTCTTGGAGTCTCAGTTTCCTCCTTTGTCAAAATGGCAAAAATAATATCTGTAGTACCTATATCACAGGGATGTTGTGAGGCTCGAGCAGTAAAATTAAGTATGGCTGCCTGATTGACATTGGTCAACTATTGTGGGAATGAGAGAGCACACTGGTGGGAGCCCATGACACAGAAGTATTAGCAGCCTGGGTGATTCAGCCTCTGGCTAAACTTGAGGTACTATTTTGTCAAAACAGTTCCTTGCTTTTCAGAACCCAGACCAATTTTTATTTTATTTTACTTTAGTTTACCCTTTTTTTTTTTTTCAGGGCAATCAGGGTGAAGTGACTTTCCCAGGGTCTCACAGCTAGTAAGTCTGTGAGACGAGATTTGAACTCTGGTCTTTCTAACTCCAGGCCTGGTGCTCTATTCACTGTGCCACCCAGTTGGCTCCCCAATATCAGAGTCTTATGGACTTGGGTGAAGGAGAATATTTTTTAAAAGTGTCTTGTCTAGGGTCATACCACTAGGATATAACAGAAGCAGTCTTCTCAACCTGAGTCTTCCTGATTTCAAGACCAGCTCTCTATCTCCTATATCAGTAACTTTCAATCTCTTTAAAAGTAACTTAGCTCTAGGTGGCACCCTAATGCATAGAGCCCTGGGCCTAGAGTTAAGAAGACTCATCTTCATGAGTTCAAGTCCAGCCTCAGACACTTACTACCTGTGTGACCCTGGACAAGTCCCTTAACCCTGTTTGCCTCAGTTTCCTCATCTGTAAAATGAACTGGAGAAGGAAATGGCAAACCACACCAGTATTTTTGCCAAGGAAACTCCAAACCCCAGATGGGGAGTCACAATTGGTTGTTTTGTTTTGGTGAGGCAATTGGGGTTAAGTGACTTGCCCAGGGTCACACAGCTAGTAAGTGTCAAGGGTCTGATGTTGGATTTGAACTCAGGTCCTCCTGAATCCAGGGCCAGTGCTCTATCCACTGCACCACCTAGCTGCCCCCAGGGGGGTCACCATTGTTGACTGAACAACAACAAAAAGTTCTTACTGTACCCCTGGCTTTTTGACATTATTTATCCCTGTTTTTTTGTTTTGTTTTGTTTTGTTTTCTCAAGCAAGGTCATGGCCTGTGACATGCAGCTTTCACATTAACTAGATTTGCTTGGTGATCTCCTAACCATACCAGTCTTCTGTGTTCTTTCAGAAGTCCGGGTTACTGACTTTTTAAATGTACCCATTAGCAAGCCATAGAGGCTGATTTGATCAGATGAGCTCATAAATCACCTAGTTATCCTAGAAAGATTGGCCATCCTAAGGGCAGCTGCAGCCTTTCCAAGGTATCTCAGTCTACAGAGATCTCACCCACTTCAAAGTTTCACCTAAAACAGGAGAGATAATGGGATTAAGTGGCTGAGCCCATTTTTAAGGTTCTGGGAAAACTAGGTCATTATTGAGATTAACTGGAGGGATTAAAAGGATTTAGGAAGGGGGTGAGATTGTGATTTGCATATTGTTAAGAGGACCTCTGACTCCTCTCTCCACTCCTCAAAGGCCAGAAGCCCAGAAATTTATTCCTTGTAAATTACTCTGGCCTGGTTTTTGACCTTGAACAGAGGTAATCAGTATTTCTTCTACCCTAGATTTATTTTCCACAATCCATCAATCACATTGCTTTGGGAGTCCTGAAAACAAGGCAGAAGAGCGTTCACTTGACGGAACAACGCTGGAATAGTACTAAACACACAGCAGCTATGCCTCAGTTTGCCTGAAGAGCATTTGTGAATTGACGATTAAACTCAGAGCCATGTGTGCCATGTTCTATGACATCCTACCTTTTCATACCTTAGGCCAGAGGAGATCATGGGATTCTAAAGGGAGCAGGAAGGGACTTGAGAAGGGCTTAAATCTAAGTCCAGAGACATGAAGCGATTTGCCTGTTTTGAAATCAGTTTTACAATACAGAGAAGAAAAATGAGTTTAGAGACAGTGGAGCCCCATAATGCAAATAAGGAAATTTTATTGAAGGAACATCCTCATAATGGGTTGGGCAAATCCTCAAAGTTGTAGCTGCTACTGTAGATGCAAGTGAGGTGTTTAGGAGAGCTCAATGCTCAGATTTATTGGGTCACATATCGGTGTCATTAATTAGGAATTAATTCATAATAAGGAAACAGGTGCTAGGAATTAACTCTTGGCTTCTAGTGGTTATTTGTGACTATTTTCAGCTTTTAATTTCGGCTGGCACCAAACTGGGCACAGTGAATATCAAGGGATTTCTACATTGCCCAAAGTCAATGAAAAAGTCGGGGTTTGAACCCAGGTCCCATGATTATAATCATCTCCATGCTACTGTTCTACTAGGCATATGAGAACATTTATTCTTTTTTTGTTTGTTTTTTGTTTTTATTTTTGTTTTTTTAGTGAGGCAATTGGGGTTAAGTGACTTGCCCAGGGTCACACAGCTAGTAAGTGTTAAGTGTCTGAGGCTGGATTTGAACTCAGGTACTCCTGAATCCAGGGCCAGTGCTCTATCCACTTCGCCACCTAGCTGCCCAAGAACATTTATTCTAATCAGGTTTTCTGTTTAATTAGATAGTATTCTAATCCAATAAACATTTATTAAGTGTCTACCACATTTATATGAATGTAATGGAATTTTATTTCGCTGTAAGAAACGGTGAGAAGGAGGAGTTCAAAGAAACTTGGAAGGACATGCATGAACTGATGATGCAGAACCAGAAGAACATTGTACACAGTATCATCAACATTATGTGTTGATCAACTGTGATAGACTAGATTCTTCTCACCAATACAACAGTACAAGAAAGTTCCAAAGGACTCATGATGGAAAAGGCTCTCCAAATCCACAAGAAAAAAAGAACTGTGGAATATAGATGCTGATTGAACCATATTATTTTTTGTTTGTTTGTTTTTGGTGCTGCTGTTTTTCTTGTTTCGGGTTTTTCCTTTTTGCTTTGATTCTTCTCTTAAAACATGATTAATGCAGAAATATGTTTAATGTTATTATGCATATATAACCTATATCAGATTACCTGCTGTCTAGGGGAGGAGCGGAGGGAGAAAAATTTGAAATTGGAAATATAAAATTGGAAATATAAAAACAAACATTGAAAACTATCTCTACATGTAACTGGAAAATAACAAAATACTTTTATTAAAAAAAAGAAGTAATAAAAAAAAGTGTCTACCACATTGCAGGCACTGTACTAAGTATTGTCCTAGTGTATAAACTGCAAGAGAGTGTCTAATAATTGAACTACCCAATAGAAATGGTTAAAATGAGATAATGGGCACTAACTTCATATGTCCTTTGCCCACATACAACTCGTCCATCACCCCTTTTTGTAGATCCTTCAGCAGGCATCTGCCCTAACTGTTAGGGCCCTTCCTCTCTTTTTTTTTCCTGATATTTTCAACATTCCAATAGACTATACAGGACTCCCACTGGCTGTCCCTAGCTCTTTTCATACAACTAGCCCACCTTCTTTTCCTTTAGGACATCTCTGATGAATATTGAAGGTACTAGGCACTTGGAAAAGAGAAAACTCTAGGAGTTCTTGTAGCTGTTTTGTTTGTTTGTTTGTTTTGGGGGTGGGGTTGTGAGGCAATTGGGGCTAAATGACTTGCCCAGGGTCACACAGCTAGTAAGTGTTAAGTGTCTGAGGCTGGATTTGAACTCAGGTCCTCCTGAATCCAGGGCCAGCGCTCTATCCACTGCACCACCTAGCTGCCCCCTTGTAACTGTTTTGAAGTATCACAAGGAGTTTCATATGTAAAGGGGCCTTAGACTTGTTTGTTTCATGTGGTCCTAGAGGGTCAGGATCAATGGGTGGCACTTGTAGAGAGGCAAAATTAATTTCAATTTCAGGAAAAACTTCCCCCAAATTTGAGCTAACCCAGCTTGCCTGGAGAGATGGTCTTTTCTCTGCTTAGAAGTCTTTAAGCAAATGTTGGAAAACCCGTTGTTGGGTATGTTATAGTGGGGCTTCCTCATGGCCCCTGGAGTGTCCTCCTGCTCTCAGATTCTGTGATTGTGTTAAACCTCAGGACACTGCAGAGCACATTAAATGACATCACAGGCCCTCGGACTTAAAGGGTCCATACCCAAAAGGAATGCAAAATTACAGAAAACCCCAAGTGGTCATCCAGACTGCTTGAAGACCTCTAAGGAGGCAGCACCCACCATTGGATGCAATCATGGAGGATGTCCATCAAGGCAAGGATCTCTAGTTGTTTGTGATAAAACCATCAAACCAATGGATAGTCCATAGTTCATGGACAGACAGAACATGGAAAATGAGGAGCCAGAATTGGAAAGGAGAAGACTAGATTAGATTATATCCTCAAATCTGGACAGCAATTTTAATGGCCTCAAGTTTCTTCTTCCTAAAATGAGAGCCATCTCTTAACCTCAGTGTTGATGCTGCAGGGGTAAATCATAGACTGCCACCAATATCAAATTCTAAAAGTAAAAGAAAGTTAAAAAAAAAGAAAGGGGCAGCTAGGTGGCACAGTGGATAGAGCACCAGCCCTGGAGTCAGGAGGACCTGAGTTCAAATCCAACCTCAGACACTTAACACTTACTAGCTGTGTGACCCTGAGCAAGTCACTTAACCCCAATTGCCTCACTTAAAAAAATAAAATAAAATAAAGTTAATGGTTATTCTCAGGGCAAAGAAGGGGTTCATAGTGAAGGTGGATAAGCTGCAACACATTACCAACTGAGAATTGTACCTGAGATAAGAAATAATGGAGTGTTAACAGTGGAATAAAATGTTACTTAGCCTATAGCCTTGTCATCCCCCACATTAAGTAAAAGGTTGCTTGTCTGTCTGTCTCTGTCTCTCTATTTATTTACTTATTATTTATAAGATGTAGGGCCACAGCTGATAGCAAAATAATTTGTAAACCTAGAAAGACTATAAAAATGCAAGTTGTTAACCATTTGGCTACTATTATAAAATCAGAGAGGCAGCGTAATATATAGCAGCAGTCTCAAACTCAAATAAATGCAAAGGAGCACCAATAATCATATGTAAGGATCCCCATTTACAAATGTATTTTTGTGCTCACTTCAGGAGCACATATACTAAAATTGGAACAATACAGAGAAGATTAGCATGGCCCCTGCACAAGAATGACACGCAAATTTGTGAAGCGTAAAAATGTATTGTTATCTATTTTATTGTATTTTTATTTATTTTGTTAAATATTTCCCAATCACATTTCAGTTCCATTCTAGACACACTGGAGAATGATGCAGGCCACATTTTTAACACTTTTGGCATATAGGATAGTCAATCAGTCAGTCAATAAGCATTTATTATTTGTGTCAGGCACTGTGCTAAGCAGTAAGAATATAAAGGGGGAAAAAAAACCAAAAAACAACACTCCTGGATCTCAAGGATTTCACAGTCCAGTGGAGGTGACAACAGGCAAAAAACTATGTATAAACTAGATGTATACAGGATAATTGAAGAGAATCAACAGAGGGAAGTATTGACATAAATGGGGGATCAGGAAATGTTTCTTATAGGTGAGACTTGAAGAAACACAAGGCAGCCAATATATACTGAAGAGTAGGGAGAGAATTCTAAGAACGGGTGGAATGAGAATAAGTTTTAGGACCTTAATAAGATAGTGGGCAGCTTGGTGGCACAGTGGATAGAATGCTGGGCCTGGAGTCAAGAAAACTCATCTCCCTGAGTTCAAATGTGGCCTCAGATACTCAACTAGCTGTATGACCCTGGACAAGTCACTTAACCCTGTTTGCCTTAGTTTTATCATCTGTAAAATGAGTTGGAGAAGGAAATGGCAAAAGCCACTAGAGCATCTTCTCCAATAAAACCCTAGGTGGGGTCACCAAAAGTTTGACATAACTGAAATGACTGGACAACAACAAAGAAACAGGAGGAATACGCTTGCCAATTTAACACAACTGATTCCATTTTATGTTAAGCCTACATTTAGTGATTGAGCTATTTTGAGTAAGCTGTTTTTCAGTAAAAAGATAACTACCTATGTGGGTATGGCATAGTAAACAATATGTTTATATTCTTAACTGATAAACATAAGTAGACTCTCTTATAAGACAGGATACCAAAAGCAAAATATCATAAACAACTTCCTCAGTAATTTTTAAGTAAACTACCAATCAATGGTAGTAAACAATTTAGGAACACCCAGAGCTAAAAGTATTAAAAAAACACACCTAAGACCCCTAACCACTGACCTGTTCCTAGGCTAGGACTAGGACTGAATGCTGTATTTCCCACACTTGGTGGCTCAGGGGCCACTTATTGGCCCTTATTGACTCATTGACTGACATTTGATGGATGACAACTTTGGAAAGACATATACAATAGCCCCTGCAGAGAGAATCATGGTATGGTATGGTATGGTATGGTATGGTATGGTATGGTATGGTATGGTATGGTATGGTATGGTATGGTATGGTATGGTATGGTATAGTCTGGTATGAACGAAAGTTATTGGAATGAGGTTTGTGATTGTTTCTTGGAGAAGGGAATTATTTGCTCCTTTTGATTGATAAAGGTGGATTGTAAGCATCGAGAAATGTTTCTAATGAGTATTTCATCTACTAGCTTGTATAAGCAATAGTAAATTGGTAATTCTTGTGCATTGTATGTTACCATGAGGATTTTGTTTTTCTGGTTCAGTTTTTTCTGTCAAGTATGATTCTTTGTTACCCCATTTGGGGTTTTCTTAGCAAAGATACTAGAGTGGTTTGCCATTGCCTTCTTCAGCTCATTTTATAGATGAGGAAATTGAGGCAAACGAGGTTAAGTGATTTGTCCAGGGTCACACAGATAGTGAGTATCTGAGACTGGATCTGAACTCAGGTCTTCCTGACTCCAGGCTTGGCACTTTATACACTATGGCACCCCCTAGCTGCCCCACAATGGGGAATGGACATTGAAAATGCATGAAGGAACTTGGGTATTCCCAAGGAGGCCAATGTGTATGTGGTTAGGGGAGGAATTAGGGTATAGATAAGGATAGAAAGGGGACTGCAGAGCCAGGAAGACCTAGATCCAAATATTCCCTCCTTGCTCTATGATCTTGGTCAGGGAACATAACCTCCCCATGCTTTCTACACCTTCCAAATCACAAGTCTATTCCCTTTCCCCCAAAAAATGAATGCAGTCCTATTGAAATTTTGGCTCCAAAGATGCAATGATATTTAAGAATTTAGTGGTCTTTTAAAAAGACTTGCTCTTATTAAATAAGTTTTTATTGATGTTAGGCTTTTTGTTTTTGTTTTTTAATTAATTTTTTTCCGTTACATGTAAAGATAGTTCTCAACTTTTGTTTATACAAGCTTTCCAATTTCAGATTTTTCTCCCTCCCCCCTCCCCTAGACAGCAGGTAATCTGATATAGGTTATATATATATATATATATATATATATACACACACACATAATAACATTAATCCTATTTCTGCATTAGTCATGTTATAAGAGAAAAATCAGAGCAATGATGAAAAACCTCAAAATAGAAAAAAACAACAGCACCAAAAACAAAAGAAATAGTATGGTTCATTCAGCATCTATACTCCAGAGTTCTTTTTTTTTTTTCTTGGATTTGGAGATCCTCTTCTATCATGAGTTCCCTGGAACTCTTCTGTACCATTGCATTGGTGAGAAGAATATAGTCTGATGTTAGTTTTCTTAAATCATCATAATTTTCCCTAGTATCTCTCCCCCTTCCCTTCCCAGGGAACTATCCCATATGACAAATAGTATTTGTAAGGCCAAAAAAGAAAAAAAAGGGAAAAGATCAGCATAAGTGATCAAAAAGTCTGAAAATAGATGCATTGTGCCACACTTGTGGGCCTTTCAGCTCTGCAAAGGGGTGATATTAGGAGTAGAAAGACTCCATTTCAAAGGAAAACTGATAAAAATGAGACTATGATAGTAAAATGAAAAACGGGTCACAAATTAAAAACAATTGAAACTTGTAGGATATCTTTTATAGAGTAATAATATCTTTTTTTATGATTCAATTTAAACTTGATCTCCTTTACCTGAGACCAGTATTTCCAAACTTTACATTCTGTGGGAAAGAGAGGGAAATGTGATGGTTTGTTTTTGTTTATTTATTTTTTTCTTCTCTATTAAAGAAAGAAATAATATGGGATTGTGGGATGGACGGGAAGAGTCTTTGGTCCTAGAGTCACAAGGTGTGGGTAGGAGCCTGAGCTTCCCCACTAACTAACTTTGAGACCCTTCCTTTTGAGGACAGGAGGGAAGGATAGGACCTGTGATTTCAATAGCCCCGGGGAACTTCCTATTGTTGGAAGGTCAGTGAAAATCAGCAACTTTTCTGCAACTTGAAATTTTTATGAGTTGCCCTAGAGCAGGGCTTCTTCAATTTTTCTTCTCATGATCCCCTTTCCCTGGAGAAATCTTTCCGCCACCTGCATATATAGGTATATAAAATAGGTATACATAACTTTTTACTGTTGCCAAACTTTTTGCAAGCTCCACATTTAGTTACATGACCCCATATGGGGTCACAACCCACAGTTTAAGAAGCCAGGCCCTAGAGAAAAAAAAAAGTGATTTGCCCAGAGTCATACAGTCAGTGGGATCAGAGTTGTATCTTGACCCCAGGTCTTCCTTATTTGGAGGCAGCCTCTATCTCCATTATACCACACCACCTTCCATTCCTCAAAGGTAAAATATATACAGTAATTACCATTCTTACCTATTTCCCACAGAATCAAAGGTGGGGGACTATGGATGCAGAGTATAGCATACAATGTCAGATTTAGTTGATGTTTTGGTTTGTTTTACTACACTACTTTTTAAATTATTTTTTATTTTTGCTTCTTTTTACAAGAGATAGCTCTCTGAAAGGAAGATATGATAGGGATAGATGTATTGGGAAATGAAGGTGATATAAAAGCAAAAGATATGACTAAAAATATAAAAAGGCAAGAGACAAAGGTGCGATTCCAATTATTCAGTCAATCAGTAGGTATTAATAAAACACTTAAGGTGATACCCCAAACTATTAGGCTTGGGAAGATTTCAGAACGGATTAATTACAAAGGGCATTGTGCTAAAAGATGAAGACAGAACCAAAACCCATTCTCCTCTACCCTCCTAAATTATCCAGGGCCATCTCCACTCATCCTGATGTATATCTTGCCAGTGTACCCAGATGGCTCTGGAGGAGAGAGTGATGTTGACGACTTTGGACAGCCCCGTCTCACTTAAATCCAATTCACTTCAGGAATGAAGGACAAACAACAACAAATAACCAGGTGTTTGGTTGCTCTCACAAAGCCAGACCTTTATGTAAAGAATATGCTCATTTTTGCATTCTACCTTGGAACCATATATTTCGATTATATTCCAAAAGGAGAGAAGTTGGGAGGATCAAGGAGGGGGAAAGAGTGACCAAATGCAAAACCTAGGCTCATTGTTCCAGATTCATGGTTACTTAGAAAAGACATTGGCTTGTTCTTAAATTTAGAATATCATTAATAACCAAATAACAAGCTGGGGTTATGGGTACTTAGACTATCATTTCATAGTTTTGGAAGTGAGGACTTCAGGGGACACCTGATATAACCTCCTTATTTTATAAATGAGGCAACTGATAACCAAAGATATAAAATGTTCATCCAAGACCACTCAGGAGAGTTGGCTCATAGAGTCGTAGATTTGGAGGTAGAAGAGAGTTCAGAGGGTATCCAGTGCAACCCCATTATTTTCCAGATGAGCTTCTTACAAGTGAAGTGATTATTGTCACACACACATGACTAGGTATATGGGGCCATAAACTTGAAGAAAGAAGAACAAGTCATTTAGACTTGTTGTTCGGTAATTTCAGTCGTGTCTGACTCTCCACGCTCCCATTTGGGGTTTTCTTGGCAAGGATACTGGAGTAGTTTGCTATTTCCTTCTCCTTTTATTCTACAGATAGGCAAACAGGGTGAAATGATTTGCCCAAGGTCACACAGCTAATCTATCTAAGACCTGATTTGAACTTAAGGAGATGAATCTTTCTGACTCCAGGCCTGGTTCTCTATCTACTCTACCACCTAGTAGCCCAGTCCAAACTAGCACCATTATTATAAAAATGAGGAAAAAGGAAGCTAAAAATGCATGAGGTAACTTGGCCAAGGACTCCTGAATACTAGTCATTAATAAGTAACAAAGCCAGGATTCAAAACTGACTTCCAACATTTTTTCCACTGTACTTAAGGGTTTAAATACTTTCACTGAATTGACCATTTAACCAGGAAGAAAAAAGGGGTCATTTCAGCAAAAATCATGATGATGATGACGATGGTAATGATGATCCAAGCCAGTTGTTTGAATTAACTTACAGGTCAAATCATTTTGTCCACAAAGATATGAGCGCCAGGATGCTCTGGCTATGGCAGATGGCTAAAATAAGAATAAACAAACGCCCCAGTAAAGCTGCAGGTGGGCAAATGTGGGGGGCTTAATTACTCAGCTCCATCAAACTTTCAATGTGACTGGGTGAATCTTGCATATTAAATGCACAAAATAAGCCAGCCAGCCATTTTGTTGTTGTTGTTGTTGTTGTTTCTTAATTATCTGATCTCTCTGAAGAGATTCACGCATAGAGGTCATGCTGAACTCTTGGGAATCTGAAAGTCAGAAGAGACGTTGGAGCTCAGCTACTTAAGTTCCCTTCATTTTGCTGAGGAGAAAACAGAAAAGTTAAATAAGAAGTTAAATAATAGAAGCAACAACAACAATTTATAGCAACTTCAGATTGGCCAAGTATGCTATCTCATGCGCGTCTCACAAAAGCCTTGAAGAATCCATGAAGATATTAGGATATTCATTTTACAGATGGGGAAACTGAGGCTCAGTGAAGTTATAGTTTCTATCTATCTATATCTTTCTACTAGACCTAGATGGCTCTGGAAGAGAGAGAGTGAGGTTAGTGACATTTCACAGCCCTGCTTCACTTAAGTCCAATTCAGTGCAAATCAAGACATCTGTCATGGTCCTTTCGGAGAATGAAGAACAAACAGCAGCAACAACAAACAACAAGAAGAACAACAACTAGGGTTGCTAAATACCATTGGTGCTTAGATCTAAAGGGAAACCTTTTCCTTTTAATTAGGAAACCTGAGGAAGCCCATGTGCCTTAGAAAAGTTAGTAGAAAGAGCCCTGGATTTAAAGTCAGAAAACCTGCCTTCAAACCCTAACACTGCGTAATCTCGGGAAAGTCACTTAAGCGTTCTGGGACTCAGTTTTCTCATCTGTATAATGGTAGGGTTTGGCCCAAATGGCCTCTAAGATCCCTTCCAATTCTAAATCTATGCTTCTGTAATGATAATAAAATGGCGGTGGGGGGGGGGGAGGTTGGTCTGCATGACCCCTTGGGTTCCTTCCTGCTCTAAATCTAGATAAGCCATGAAGAATTAAGTCTTGCCTCAAACCGAATAATGGGAGCTGATACAATCTTTTTGAAATGAAAATCTAGAGATGCCACTGTCTTAGAGTCATGATGTATTTTTTTCAGCCTACAAAAGCCAACCTTTCATTTTACAGCGTCTTTATCTTAGTCATTGTGATGAGACAGTCACCACGCTGCAACCTGATGAGAAGCAGCCCTATTAATATCCAGGCTGGCAGACAGCTGTTTGGGGCCTGACAATGAAGGCGACCCAGAGTGTGAACGGGCTATTCTTCAGAATGGATTCTTAATGTGGAATTCCATGTCTGCTCTTTTGGAAGGGGAATGATTGCCAGGACATTGGTGGGCTGTGCTTACAATTCTATGATAAGATGCAAAATGCCACCTTCCTATTGCTTTGGGGTTACCCATGCAAGTAGGTCATGCCATGCAAGAACTACTGTTATTAATGTTAATATTGAGGCAGTTTGGTAATGTGTTTGAAGCAAACAGTTGATGATATTTAATCATTTCACTAATCAGTTACTCACTAGTTACTTTAAGACAAATAATGGCTGACATATTTCTCATATGTGTGTATATTTACACCTATTTCATATGTATATACATATGTACACATA
Source organism: Dromiciops gliroides (assembly GCF_019393635.1). NCBI lineage: Eukaryota > Metazoa > Chordata > Mammalia > Microbiotheria > Microbiotheriidae > Dromiciops > Dromiciops gliroides. The sequence continues at coordinate 267,936,774 of NC_057865.1, read as the reverse complement.
TACAACAATATATTGTGAGATTTAAAATTGATTATAAGAGCATTAAACTCCCCCTTTAACCTTTCCCTTCATATATCTCCCAGACCAGTATGAAAAGAAGCCTCTGAGCTTTTAATCAGCGAGGGATTAGCCTTTATTGTTTAGATAACAAACAGGCGATACCAATTAGGGAAATAGGAAAGTAGAAATACAAATGAATAGTCTTAAATATAAGCTTAGTCTATATTCTTTTATAAAACTCACTGAATCCCAAAACTGCCTGCCAGACCTAGAACCAGAGCCAATCACCAGAAGCCTGCGCTGTTAAGCCAGAGTATGAGAGACAGAGAGAGAACTTCCGTTCTACTACTCAGTTTTAAGTTGGCGTCAGGAAGTACTTTGGCCAGGCTGTTCATCACAGTCTCCTCCCTAAAATGGCGGTCCTTCAAAAGCTGCTTCAGTAGTATGCATTCAACTATCAAATGATTTAGTTCAAACTTCTGGTTTTCACCACAATGTGTGTATATATGTATATATACATATATGTATATTGTGTGTATGTGTGTGTCTATATGTATAGGTGTATATATCATATATATTTATATGTATATGTATATATACCAAATCTCTCAGCATAAACACACACACACACATGCTCTCGCACAGAGCCAACCTTTCATTTTATAATATCTTTGTTGTGTGTACACAGAAAGAGATGCGGTAGTTATAATATGTATATAACATGCATATAGTGTGTATGAATATATACACATACATGTATATACCAAATATGTACATATACGACACTCAATATGTGCACATATATAAAATGCACATGTACACATATGTGGATACACACATACAAAGACACGTAGTCAACCTTTCATTTTACAAAATCTTTAATGTATGTATGCATGTATGTACATGGAGAAATTTGGCATATATGTGTATATGTTTATATGTATGCATATATTATACACACATATACATATACATGCACATACACCCCAATTTGGGTATATATGTATATGTATGTATGTGTATATATGTATATATACACACAAACACTCACACACACATATATATTCAGCCAACCTTTCATTTTACAATATCTTTGTTGTATATGTGCATGTATATACACATATTAGAGAGTCAGAGAGAGATTTGGTCCATCTATCTATTTCATACACACATGCTATATTATTTATATATATATTTATAATATATAAACATGTACATCAAATATATGCCAATTTACATAAGGATTAAGGAAGTGTTTTGCAAATGAAAATTCACGATATACAGCTGCAAATCACTTTCTCAATCCTCAGACGCTCTGGGAAGGGGGCATTATTTCCTCAGTTTTCCTAATGAGGAAACAGAGGCTCAGAGATATTAAGTGAATCAAACAAGCAAGTAAGCAACAAGTCTATATTAATGCCCAGTAAGTGTTAGGCACTGTACTAGGCATTAGGCAGAAAGCATAAAACAGTTTCCTCACAATGTACACAGAGGGTAGGGCATTGGACTTGGAATGAGGAAGCCCTGAGTTCAAATCCTGGTTCAGACACCTACTAGCTGTATGACTCTGAGCCAGTCACTTAATTTTTCTGGGGCTCAATTGCATCAACTGCAAAATGGGAATAATTATAGCCCCTACCTCCTGTGGTTGTTGTGGAGATCAAATGAGAAAATTTATGTACTTTGCAAATCTCTCTCTCTCTCTCTGTGTCTCTCTCTCCACATACTACCTCTATCTATCTATCTATCTATCTATCTATCTATCTATCTATCTATCTATCTATCTATCTATCTATCTATCTATCTACCTACCTACCTACCTACCTACCTACCTACCTACCTATCTATCTATCTATCTATCTATCTATCTATCTATCTATCTATCTATCTATCTATCATCTATCTATCTATCATCTATCATCAGCTAGGTATTAGTAGTAAAAGCAGTAGCAATATAAAAAGACTAAGGCATGTCCCAGAGGCTAAATGATTGGCCAAATGTCACACAATTAACAAGCATCAGATCTCCCTGCTAAGGTCATATACCAGTACTCCTTCTTCTTTCCACTGCTCTACATTACCTTTGTACAAAGTCCTCCTGTTGAATGGAATTCTCCCTGTACTCTCACAACTTCTGAACTGCCCACAGGGTGGGAGCACAGAACCCAATGCTTTCATAATGTAGGTGTACCCACTCAGAGTGACATTTGCTATCCTTAAAAACATACACATTGTGTTCCTTTCTTCAAACCCAGCATATTTCAGTCACTAACGTATTTGTCCTTGCTTTAGATGTATGGGTAGTGTCCTAGGGTATGTGAAATAGATACTGTGTACTTTAATTCAAGCCAAATACGGACATGCCACTGACTTATGAATGCCAGACTTCCAAATGTCCTGTATATGTGAGTAGCCAATTTGTGTGATGAAGGAAGGGAGCTGCCCCTCAACCTCCCATAGGGAAAGTTTCCCCAGAACATGGCATTCATAACACGGTTGAAATACTTCACTATTTCAGCTCTGTTATAGGCTTTGTAGACTTTTATGGGCTAGCCTGGGAAGGTAATCATCATTTTTAAGTTTCCATGGAACAAGGTGATCTACTTTCCAATCAATTAACTTTTAAATGAACTTTTGGCACATAACCAACTTACTAATAAATTGGGGGGCCACCTGGATTGAGGTTTGTGTTAATTTTGCCCAACAGCAGACTATTTATATATACTTATATATTTATGAACAAAATAGTTGCATTGATAGGTTTATAAAAAAAAAAGCAGGGTCTAAATTTTATATCCTGTCTCTCAGTGATCTTATCAGTTCTCATGGAGGCAATGACCTTGACTCTTCATGACCCTGTTAAATCATTCCACACCAATACTGTCCATGGGGTTTTCTTGGCAAAGATATTGAAGTTGTTTGCCATTTCCTTTTCCAGAGAATTAAGGCAACCAGAGCTTAAGTGATTTTCCAAAGGTCACACAGCTTTTAAGTTTCTGAGGCAGGCTTTGAATTCAAGTCTTCTTGAATCCAGATCCTAGCACTCTATCCATTGAGTCATCTAACTTCTTCCTAATCAACCAACCTACTTATTTATTCATTTATCTATTTATTTATTTATTTATCTATCTATCTATCTATCTATCTATCTATCTATCTATCTATCTATCTATCCATTCATTCATTCATTTATTCACTAATTGACCAACTAATTAAATAATTACTTAATAGTGGATGAAGATGAAGATGACACTCTCTTTGGTTCTAGGATGGTATTATCAGTGTCTATTGCATGTGTCCAAATGGAAATTGTATTCTCAACATGACCCCCCCAAACCATATTGCCTTTCCTCCCAAACCCACTCTTTTTCCTAATATTATTCTTCTAGCCAACCAAAGACACAACCTCAAAACCATTCTTGACTCTTCATCCATTAGTTGCAGCAACCTCGTCAGTGGTCTCTTTGGATAGTCTCTCTCCCCTGAAGTCAATCCAAGCACCACGGTAATATTTCTAATAAACAAGGTCAAATTTTCACTCCCCTCTTCAAAAATTTCCAATACCTCTCTGTTGTCTCTAGGACAAAAGACAGATTCCTCCCTTTGGCATTTAAAGCCTTTTCTAGTCTGACCCTCTTGTCCCTTCATTGGTTTTGTTCTTTGTCCTTCGTTCTTGAAGAGGACCATGGCATCAGAGTGATATGACTTTGACTGAATTGGATTTAAGTGAGGCATAGCTATGCAAGGTCATCAGCCTCACTCTCTCCTCTAGAGCTATCTTGGTTCAGGACAACTGGACATGGCCCCAGATGTTTAAGGCAATTGGGGTGAAGTAACTTGCCCAGGGTCACACAGCTAGTAAGTGTATGAGGTGAGAATTGAACACAAGTCCTCTTGACTTCAGAACACTACTTCCCATTATACACTCAATATACTAGCCCATTCTGACAACTTGCTAACTGCCATTTATGACAGTCCTCCCATCTCCATGCATTTGCAATCATATATAGGATATATTTCCCCTTTATATGTGCTGCTTAGAATCTCTACTTGCCTTCAAAATTAATTTCAAGCACCATCTCTTCCATAAAACCCTTTCCTCCTTACTTAGAAATTCTTTTGTATTTACTCCTTATGTAATTTGCTTTTATTTCTATAAGTACATGTCATTTCCCCAATAGAGTTGTTTCTTGAGGGCAGGGACAGTTTAATTTTTATCTTTGCATTCCCAGTTCCTATTATGATGCCTGGCACATAATGGTAATTTAATAAATGTTTATGGATTGATCACTACAGATAACTGTTGCTGTTGAGTTGTTTCAGTCTGGTCCAACTCTTCATGACGCCATTTGGGGTGGAGAAAAGTGATTGTTAATAACCAATTACCAAGATCAGGGAGGGGGGAATGCTGAGTTTTTTCCCTTTCTATTTCCTCATTCAAAGCCTGGTCCTAGCGAAGGATGTTGCTGACAGATGAGATTGACCATATACTCTAGGTATATGTTTCTCTCCCTACCCCAGTAGAAGAATTTTACAAAGAAAATCTAATCTAGGTGAATTCCAGACCATTATCTTCCACTCAGACAGGTTTGGTGGAATTAGATCCCTTTGTCTAGATTGTCCCAGGCAGGGGTGGTCTAGGTAGAAATGATTAAGACTGATTAATGATTGAGATTATTAATAATAATCAAAGTCAGGTCCCCCAGTCCCTCGTTAGAATAGACCCACTTCTCATTACAATATTCATTCACTAATTGATTGTTTACCCATCAGAGTTGACTTCTGCCTGTCGGGAACATCCACTATTCCGAGGGTATATAAGCACTGTATAATTTAAAATTCTAAATGTGGGTTCTAATCTGTCCCCCCAGGTTTGGGGGAAACGGACTAAAACCACTGATAAATGAGTTTAGGTTTCTTAAGGGTTTATTGAAAGATAGTAAAAGAAAGAGAAAGATTGAGAACAGATTTCCTATAATCTGTCAATCCTAACCTTCCTAAACTCCCACTTCTGAAGTCCTCCACCACCATGCTGACCTCTCCACCAAAACGAGCTCTCTTGCCAGGGTCTGCTTCCTCCTTCCTGTTCCCCTCCCAGAAATGGCAGGTTCTTCAAGCGGATTGGCTAGTGTCATTCAAATTCATTGGTTCACTGGACCGAAGGTGGTCTTGATGTAAAGTTCAAAGCTTTTAGCTTCTGAGAACAATTACTTTCTTAAGTACCCTTAAGTACCAGCCAGATGTGCTTACAATCTAGTTAACTGGAAGTAAGCCAGTAAGCCAGTCAGCAGTCAATTGCCTTATCCAATTCAATCAGTTTAAATCAGTCTCCAGGCGGGCCCCTGAGTATCCGCCAAATTTCATCTATCACATTCCATTATCTTGACACAGTATCAATGGCCTCCTTGATTTGTCTGGTTCCCGAGAGAAAGACAAATGACCATCATTTTATTAATTGTTTGCTAGCTATAACTAATAATGGGATTGCAAATTACCCAGAAATTATGTCTCTTTGACTTTTCATATGTCACAGGGTTTTCTTGGCAAAAATACTGGAATTATTTGTTATTTCCTTCTCTGGCTCATTTTACAGATGAGAAAACTGAGGCAAACAGGCTTAAGTGACTTGACCAGGATTACACAGCTTGAAAGTGTCTGAAGCCATGTTTGAACTCAGGTTCTCTGGACTCCAGGGCTGGTGTTCTATCCACTGTTCTATCTAACTGCCCCTTGTAGTTAGAAGTTCTCTCGATTGCATCACATGATTGCTTCAAAAGGAAAAGTCATTTCATTTCATTGTTGCAGCCAAGGATGAGATTGTAGCCCTAATTCTCACAAGGGGAAAGGATGTTCTTTAATAACTGACAGCTGAAATAGGCAGAGAATTTCAATCTTCCTTCTGTAAATCATATTTTTATTCACTAGAAGGTTTCTCAGAGTTTGCTATCTCCATCTAGGAATACCCATTAACCAGGATTAGCTCTTGATCACTCCATTATAGTCCCTTTTAAATTCGCGACTTCCCAATGCCAGCTTCTCCTGACTGTTTACACTCTATCAGGATTTGTTAGTCCAGGGTTAGCAATGAAGTCATTGCCTGTATGAACTCCAAATATCCCCTCTGCCTCCTGGACACTGCCTCCAAATAGCTGATTCCCTAGGGTTCCCAGGGGGTCCCAGTTTTAGCAGCAAATGAAAAGGTGTTGAAAATTCTGTTAGTGGTCATTAGCTGCTTAGCTGTCAAGGATTTTATTTCTGGAATATTCTTGGAGTGAGTAAGATTTAAATAGATTTAAACACTTACCAAGATGTTGACTTTTCCCAAAGTCCTTGTTCTGTAGAGTTCCTGAAGGCTTGGTTTTCGCTCTGCTTACTTTGAGACCTCAAAATTATGGTAAAATTGTGATTAGTCCTTCCTTTTGTTCCTCTTTATTGCCACCATTATGGTAGCCTCAATCTTTATTTATTTAATTTTTTTTTTGGCGGGGGAGGGTTGAGGCAATTGGGGTTAAGTGACTTGGCCAGGGTCACACAGCTAGTAAGTGGTAAGTTCTGAGGCTGGATTTGAACTCAGGTACTCCTGAATCCACTGTGCCATCTAGCTGCCCCCTATGTTAACCTCAATCACCAGAATGAATGATATATAAACTGCTATCATTATTAATTAAGAGATTGAATGAATATTTAGGCAGCTATGTGATACAGTAGATAGAGTATTATATTTGTATTCATGGAGATCTGAGTTCAAATCCTGCTTCAAACTCTTGCTAGCTGTGTGATTCTAGATGAGTCACTTAGGCTCAGTTTCCTCATCTGTAAAATGGAGACTATAATAGCATCTACCTCCAGAGTTGTTGTGAAGATCAGCTGAGATAATATATGGAAAGTATCTTGAAATTGTAAAAGAGCATTCTAAATGCTAGCTGGTATTATAGTTATTGGAGTACATATTCCCTCTTCTGACAAAGATCTCAGCATCTTAGACATTGGTCTTCAAAAGTTGAATCACATATAGATGTTCTTCTATTTCTCTGGTCCAGCTGGCTATGAACCAGGCTGAACTTAAGGCTGGTTCTCAAATGATAAACAGGCATCACTAGGCCCACGCTCAAAGCCATTCCTACACATTAGAGATTTCTGGAATCTGTGCCTCTAGGAACTTAGGGTCATCTCCACGCCATGTTGAGAACCCAGATTTTGATGTTGCTGAAAGACATTATCATTATCATCACCAGCATTATCATATGGACGTGGAGCAGCTCTTAATCCATTACATCATTACCATTATGCTTAATTTAATTTAATTGGGGTATGTACACTATAGCCTAACAAATAGTAACCAAGTAGAAAGTGCAATACATTTGCTCAGTCTGTTCAACACTAAAACACCGAATGGGAAGCTTTACAATGAGTTGACTATACAAAGTATTTTGGTGTTATATATATGATATTTATTTGGTATAATATATGTTATTATACATATATTTGTAATTATACATGTATTTGTAACATATATTATTATACATATGTTTGGCACAATTATATTATTATACATATGTATTACATGTTACATATATATCCCACATACATATGGAATATGTATATATTTGTATATGTATTATAGGCTATAGAAAAAAAGATAAATGAAATAAAAGGATAGATGGATGGATGGATGGATGGATGGATGGATGGATGGATGGATGGATATGTGTAGACAGACAGACAGATGGACAGATGGATGTATAGATAGATAAGCTAGGTAAATAGGTCCCAAGTACATAAGGAATATATGTATATTTATTTGTATTTCTAGCTGACAGCATGCTTTGAAATTTGCAAATTGTTTTTCATGTGTAATGTCATTTGAACTTCAGAACTACCTTGTGAGGTGGGCAGGGAAGGTATAACCCTGATTTTACAGATGAGGTTCAGGGAGATTAATTGATTTATCAAGGTTCACACAACTAGTAAATGTTAAATATTAAAACTGGGTATTTCTGCCTCCAAGTCTGATCTTCTAACTGGGTTGTAAAAATCACCTTTCTCCACATATATGACCTATATCAAATTGCTCACTGTCTTAGGGAAGGGGAAGTGAGAGTGAGGAGAAAAATTTGCCCTCAGATTTTTTTAAATGAATGTCAAAAATTGTCTTTACATATAATTGGGGGAAAATACCATATAAAAAAAATCCCATCCTCTTCTCTCTTTATTTTAACAGTTTGGAAATGTTTTCTTATTTCTGTTTTTAACCTCTGAGTTAGTAGCTAGGAAAACTGAACTGCCCATTTTATAAACTGAAACATTCTGTATATTCAAGTTATATTTGAAGTGTCCATAAAAAGAAACACAACTTGATCCCTTTAAAAGCTTTCTCAGTGGAAGGACTCGGGTTGGAAAAACATTGAAACTGCAGGGCCAGCAGAAGCAAGACCTATCTGGTGCTGACCCAGGAATGGCACAGGAAGGAGTGGGCTGAAAGTACTAAACATGCAGCTTAAAACAATATACCCAGTGAGTAATCCTTGTGTTGGTTGTATCTCAAGTGGGAAAAGGATCACCATGGATTAAGATGTTGACCCAGAGTTACTATACAGTGGTAGAGTAGAAATGTCCTTTATCATCTTTGTCAATATCCAGTTACCTCCAGAATCAAATAGAAAATCATTGCTTTGAATTTTAAAGCCCTGCATAACCTCAGCTCTTCCCACCTTAGCAGTCTCTTTACACCTTCCTCGCTCCCACGTTCTCTGAAATATGTTAACACTGACCCCCTTGCTTTTCACTCAAAGATGCCCCATCTTCTCTTTCCAAGCATTTGTACTGTCTGTCCATGCCTAGAACTCTCTCCCTTCTCTTCTCTGCCTCCTTCTTTATCTGGCTTCCTTCAAATCTCAACTAAATTCCACCTTCTATACCAAGTTTTTCTTAGTCATCCTTACTCTTAGTCTCTCCTCTTTAAGACTATCCCCTAATTTATTCTGTCTATATCTTGTTTGTGCATCCTTATTATTAAGCCGTTAATTTCTTCCTTTCTTTTTCTTCCTTCCTTCCTTCCTTCCTTCCTTCCTTCCTTCCTTCCTTCCTTCCTTCCTTCCTTCCTTCCTTCCTTCCTTCCTTTTTCTTTTTCTTTTTCTTTTTCTTTTTCTTTTTCTTTTTCTTTTTCTTTTTCTTTTTCTTTTTCTTTTTTTTTGCAGGACAATGAGGGTTCAATGACTTGCCCAGGACCCACAGCTAGTGAGTGTCAAGTGTCTGAGGTCGTAGTTGAACTCAGGTACTCCTGAATCCAGGGTCGGTGCTTTATCCACTGCGCCACCTAGCTGCCCCCCACAACCCTCTTCTTCTAAAGCTGACCTTTCTCTTGAAAGGCAACACCTCCACTATGACCTGCAGATCTTTAAAAGCTGGAATAAAGAAGATAAATCACTGACTCCACCCCTCAGTCCAGACCAGAAGTAGGTGGATAAGTAAAGGATAATATTCAGAGGGTTCTGTTCTTCTGATCTCATCCTCTTGTGTTTATTCTTCTTAGATGGGCATAGGAGGGATAAATAAATGATTAATACATTCATTGAGCTCTAGCCATGTGCAAAGCACCATGCTAAGGGTTGGGGATGCAGGCAGAAAAAGGCAGTGTCTGCTCTCAAGCAATTCACATTCTACTGGGGGAGTCAACACATATGGAAAGTTTCAGCTCAAAAGGAAGTTGGGAAGAAAGGTCCTGTGGTCTTTAAAGTACAAAGGGGAAAAAAAGATGTTTACACCTCTTTTTTTTTTTTAGTGAGGCAATTGGGGTTAAGTGACTTGCCTAGGGTCACACAGCTAGTAAGTGTTAAGTGTCTGAGGTCAGATTTTATCTCAGGTACTCCTGACTCCAGGGCCGGTGCTCTATCCACTGCATCACCTAGCTGTCCCTTACACCTGTTCTTTAATCTAATTTCCACTCATAAAATCATGTTGTACCCTTTGATAGGAGCAAGGATGTTGGTGGCAAAACTTTTCTTCTCTTTATCTTTTTTGTTGTTGTTGTTTTGTGGGTCAATGAGGGTTAAGTGACTTGCCCAGGGTCACACAGCTAGTCAGTGTCAAGTGTCTGAGGCCAAATTTGAACTCAGGTCCTCCTGAATCTTTAGTAGCTGTGTCCATAGCTCCTGCAGGAATAATTGCTATGTCTCTATAGGTGCTGCTTCCCAGAATGATGACTGAGGGCACTGGGCTCTTGAGTTCAAGGCCTTGAGCTGTTTCCACCAGGGTCTGAGGTGACCATGGTAGCAATGCTGGTCTGCTTTTCCCGGTCCACGCTGCCACCTATCTTTTTCCCAGTGTGCTTGGTTCCTTAACTAAGATGGCTTGTCAGTCCTTTGGATATCAATTTGAAGTTTGTGGAGATAGCTGGCCCATTCTCCACAAGAATTGCTTTTCCAGATGATGGCTATAGGGGATGGGCTAGAAGGGAGTTTGGTGCTCTGAGGGGTATTGCTGCTCCCAAGGATCTTGTGCCTGCTGGTGCCAGTGGGTCAGGGGTTGTTGCTGATAATGGTAAGAAAAGTGGGCCCCCTCTTCCCAATGATTCCTCCCCTCAACAAGGGCTGTGGAGATGGGACAGAAGTAAATCTGGTATATGAAGGGGCAGGGTGTGCACTGCTATTCCCAAGACTTGGATTCAGGGTCCTGGGCTTTTCTCCATCAGGGTTGGAAGGGAGTCTGTAGTTAAGGTGATGATGGTGGTTTGACTTCTCTGGCACATGTCTTTCCTTCAGGGAGCCTTTCTCTGTTGTTCTCCTCTGGGGTCTTCTTTTCTCATTCTCCTGAAGGATGCATTATCCACCTTACTTCACTATGGCTCAAATATCTCCCAGGTGACTAAATGGGAAATGACACAGTGGAAAGAATGCTAGCCTTAGAGTTAGGAAGACCTGAATTCAAATCCTGCCTGAGACACTTAGGATCCGTCATTGAACCTCTGTTTGCCTCAGTTTCCACATCTCTGAAATGAGGACATTGGACTTAATTCCCTCTAAGATGCCTTCCATCAATATATTAATGATCCTAGGACTGAGGATGGGTATTAACCAAAAAGTTATTTCTATGATTGTTTTTTCAGAAATGATGGTATGTCTTTGGGGCTATTATTATTATTTTTTATTGTTATTCTTGAGGAGTTATTTGGATGGGTTTGTAGTTCATTATTAAACTAGATATTTCCTGCATTGTTCAAATGCTTTGATGATTTTTATTAAGTATCTCTTCTCTTCCCTCCTCTACTCTGCCCTTTAAACTGCCCTTCCCTTTCTTCCCCTCTCTCCTCCTCTCCCCTCCCTTCCGGTCCCCTGTTCCCTCTCCTCTCTAGGTGGCAAAGTCCATGGAATGTTGGACTTGGAGTAAAGAATACTGGAGAGAATGAAGTTAAAATTCCTCCTCAAGTCAAGTCAACATGTATTTTTTTTTTTTTGCTAAGGCAATTGGGGTTAAGTGACTTGCCCAGAGTCACACAGCTAGTGTCAAGTGTCTGAGGCTGGATTTGAACTCAGGTCCTCCTGAATTTAGGGCCAGTACTCTATCCACTGCACCACCTAGCTGCCCCAACATGTATTTATTAAATGGCTACTATGTGCTAGGCATTGTGCTGAGCCCTGGAGAAACAAACAAACAAAAAAAGGCAAACAAGAGACCCTGTCCTCTAGGAACCCACAGTCAAATACAAACAAATAGGTACAAACAGGAATGATGCAGGATAAATTGGAGGTAACCAATAGAGGGAAGAGTCTAACATTAAAGTATTTTTATATATAATTTCCTCCTACAGTGGCTGTGTGACTCTGAACAAGTCACTTAACCTCTTTTAGCCTTTTTACTTATCCATTCCTGCCAGGGATGCTGTGAGCAGGGAATGAAATAATATAGGTAAGGGCAGCTAGGTGGTATAGTGGATAAAGCACCAGCCCTGGATTCAGGAGGACCTGAGTTCAAATATGGCCTCAGACACTTGACACTTACTAGCCATGTGACCCTGGGCAAGTCACTTAACCCTCATTGCCCCACACAAAAAAGAAAGAAAGAAAGAATATAGGTAAAATTCTTTGCAAGCATCGAGATGCTATATGAATATTGTTATCTCTCTCATCTCATCTTTCTCTTGCTCTTTCTCCTTTTCCTCCTTCTTTTCTTTCTTCCCCTCCCCTTCTCCTCCTCCTCCTTCCTTCTTCCTTCTTCCCCCTTCCTCCTTCTTCTTTTCTTCTTCCTCTGTCTCTGTTTCTCTGTCTGTTCTGTCTCTGTCTCTCTCCTACATCTGTTAGTGGAGTCCAATTTACTAAGCATCCGATTATTTTTTTAAAGCTCTGCAGCTTTAGAGAAAAGTGAACCATATCTTTAATACAGTATGATGACATAATGGAAAGAACCACCTGGTTTCTGTAACAGCCCATGCCACACATCAGCTGTACAAACCTGGTCAAGTCAACTATATATAATGCCCAGTCTTAGTTGCATCTCCAGAAAATGGAGATCACAATGACCACTTATTCCAGGGGGTGGTTGAGTACATCAGATGAGATCATTTACAGGAAAATGTTTTCTAAACAATAAAGTCCTTCACAAATCTAAGTGACTACTCTCATCATCAAAATATCTTTCCCAGAGAAAGATTCAGGGTGGCATTTGTTTTATGCATATTTGCATGGAGGGAATTATCACTTTTAGTTTATAAGGCCACCACCTGTGTTTTTGCTTCCTCCACCCTAGCTCGTCAAGCTAAATCAGAATTTTGATACAAGTCAAATAATTTTACAAGTGTCACCCTTGACACTCTCCAAGGGACTCACTGACAGGCTCCCTCCTATGATATATCACTATAAGGATGAATTAAATTCTTCTAGGAATTCAAAATAATGGATAGATCTCTAAGTGTCTATTTTTGTTGATCCAATCTCTGTTATCTCCTGCTTTATAAAGGTTTTATAAATTGGCAGACGTGTGGAACAGCTGTGTTACTTCCCGGGCGAGACCAGTCAATGAGTTTCTCAGACAAACCTTTGATTTGACTTCTAAACCTAACATGTATGAATTCTTCCCTACTTACTCTAAATTATCCTAGAGCCCCCATTCTTTAACCTTCTCTGTTTTGTGTTTAGATGCTTTGACATGGAATTATGAATAAATCATTATGATGCCAAAGAATTAACTTGTTTGTTATCTGATCCATTGGTAAGAGGCATCTCCTGATTCTATGCAAATACCACTTGTCAGCTTCATTTTCTCCACTTGCAGTTGGCTTTTGCAGTTTTATCCCCAAACAAATACTGTCAACCTGATTATACCAAAGTATTCGTCCTTTAATAAAAGAAAGTGATATAAAATAAAATAAATAACGTGCTTCCTTTCTTCCTGACAGCATGGATAATGGTACATCTGGGATCCTTGTCATATTTGACCAAATTGAGTCCAATCTTGGATAATTAATCATGATGAACAATTCTTAGAAATTAAAGTCAATTCACCAAAGCAGTTTGCTTGGCCGTTATTCAAAACCCATATGTATCATTTTTAAGGATCGAGGACATGCTGTTCAATTTAGCATTGCTTAGTGCTGATGTGGGAACATCTGTATGCAGAGAGGCATCAGTCTGGCTAAGCAGTCATGGATATCACTGAGCTAATCAATTCCTCCAGGATTTCTCCTCCACACTGCTGATAGAAAGCCCTCAAACCTGAAGTGAAGCCTACTTGAGAGACTCTCAGGCTGAGTCTGCATGATGATAAGACAAGGAGAAAGAGAGATTTGTCTGAACATCCAGATACTTCTCCAAAGAGTGAGACATTTTTGGATGCTTAGTTGTGTATCATTTGGAAGAGGGAGCATTGCAAAGCAAAGAGAGATCTGTAAGGCATGACTTCAAGTGATGCCTTTGACACAGACTATGCCTGGGGCCCTGGGCAAGTCATGTCAACTCTCAGCTTCTACCAGGAGCTCTCTAAGATTATAGATTAGGCAAAAATGCCCACTTGTATTGGTAAAAGGAGTTTTCATAATTCTTAAAGTTCCCTGGACTGATGAATCCACAAATCAGAACTTCCCATATACTTTCTCTGTGTGTGTCTCTTTCTGTTTCTCTCTCTGTCTCTCTCTCTCTTTCTCTCTCTATATATGTATATATACATACATTTCTCTCTCTATGTATATATATATATATATATATACAAACACATATATGCATCTCTATATACAATAGAGAGAATGACTACTTAAATTGTTAGTAGAAAACAGATGTGAAATCCTTCTTTCCTTCCTTCCTTTTTCCTTCCTTCCTTCCTTTCTTCTTTTCCAATTCTCCCCCTCCCCTCACCTTAAAATTGGGTGGGAGTGGGAAATGCTGACCTTATACTCAGGAAATACAAGGGTCTGACAATTATTAGATGTATTACTGTGGGCAAGTCACTTAGCCTCTCTCAGTGTCCTTATTTATAAAATGGGGGGAAATAATGCCAATGGTACCCACTTCACAGGGCTATTATTAGGAGTAAATGAAATAATGCATCTAAAGTGTTTGTAAAATTGTTAAATATTATAGAATAACTATATTATATTCTATATTATAGAATTAACTATATTAATTATAGTAATTAACTATAAAGGACACATGAAGGAAGAGGATATCTGCATCAGAGAAAGAACTGATAAATAGAAGTATATATAGAATAATTTTACATATATATATGTATATATATACCTTTTTGTCTTTAATAGTAGTTATCTCTAGAGTTGAGGTCAGGAGAGGGAGAAGGAAGAAAAAAAGAAATGTAATTGATAATTTTGTTGTATGTTTGAAGAGAATAGCAACTTGTACATAATAGAGTTGCAGTTTCATGTACAGTCATCTTTTTAATTTTACCGTGTTATGGAAATACTTGCTTTATTCCATAAGTTAAAAATAAAATAAAGCATTATAGAAAGATCAGCAATTAGCTATCTCTTTTGGGACACTGCCCACATTTTCATAAATTGTTCCTTTTTGGGGTTTGTTTTAGAGACTTTTTGTTTGTTTGTTTGTTTTGTCTTTTGGTTTTTTTGTGGGGCAGTGAGGGATAAGTGACTTGCCCAGGGTCACACAGCTAGTAAGTGTCAAGTGTCTGAGGCCGGATTTGAACTCAGGTCCTCCTGAATCCAGGGCCAGTGCTTTATCCACTGGGCCACCTAGCTCCCCCTTGTTTTAAAGACTTTATTGAAACCTTCCTTGATATGTAATGATAAAGATAGTGACTGGACTTGTGATATCATTAGCATAGGCAATGCCTGCATTCTACCAGTGCAGTTCCTTCTCCACAACTTATAATTTTAGAGATTTGCCCAGAGTAGTGGTGCTCAGTGTGAGCTGAGGATTCCTGGGGGTCCCTGAGACCCTTTCAGCCCATCTAAGGACTCAAAATTATTTCCTTATAATGCTAAGACATTACTTAGCTATTAAAATACTCCTGTTTTCCAATTTCATATCTGTGTGAAGCCAGATTTTCTTCATATACTTCAACCAAAACAACGTATCACAACAGATTAAATGCAGAAGCAGATATGAGAATCTAGCTGTCTTTTCTTAAGTTAGACATAAAAGGGGTTTGTAAATCTATGGAAATCTCACTAATAATGTTTTTGTTTGTTTTGGAAAACAATTTTTTCTTTTTTTGTGAGGCAATTGGGGTTAAGTGACTTGCCCAGGGTCACACAGCTAGTAAGTGTCAAATGTCTGAGGTCGAATCTGAACTCAGGTCCTCCTGAATCCAGGGCCAGTGCTCTATCCACTGTGCCACCTAGCTGCCCCAAACAGTTCTTTTTATAAAAAATGTATTCTCATGCAATGGATTTATCGTTATTTTAAAATGAATTAATAAATACATAGCTTAAAATGTATCCATTTTAATTCCAAGTATAGATTTAACTCATACAAACAAAAGCTCTTGGGGAGCTTCAATAATTTTTTAAGAGCATAATGGGGTACTGAGCACTGAAGAGTAAAGAGACTTGCCTAGGATTACCTAGCCAGTGTGCCATTAGATTTGCAAATAGGAAGACCTTAGTCTAAATCCTTAGATTTTGAAATCAGTATTTAATAACTCCAAGAATTTGCCTTTTCTGCCTCAAAAAACACTTGATACTAAAATGAATGAAAAAACCCACAAAACAGAATTTCTTGGTAATTAATAATCCATTTATTAGGCTAGTTGGCAATCAATAAATAGATGGTCAGTGGTTTCCCTCTGTAGTCAAAGATGCCAAGGGAGGCTCTGAAACACCTTAAGTCAAGTTTTCACCTTCTGGAAGGGAACTTCCTGTGGTGTTTAAAATTATATGGGGTTTCCTTATATTTGTCCCAAATTTTAGGGAAAATTAGCTGGGTTCCTAAGGTATAGCTACTTATTAGAGGCTACGGCACCAGTTTGGGGGCATTAAGCATTTATTAAAGCATATTAAATATTAGTAAAATATTAGTAAATATTAGTAAAGAGAGTGATCATGTCTCTGAAAGATCAGAAGGAGAAATGGTGGGGAGCTATAGTGGGATGTATCCACTCCCTCCAAATTTCAGTGCCAAGAACGCACGTGACTGTGGAAGCTTCTTGCAGGCTGGAGGAGCGCCCACCCTTACACATTGCTAGTATCATTCAAATCTATTGGTTTACTGGATTTCAGGGTGGTTGGGTACAGTGTGTGCTGGAAAAGCCTTCAGGTAGGTGTGGTTTTAATCCCTATTCACAGTCCAAGGTCCAACCACATTTCCTTTGAAATTCTCCTGACTCTGGGCTGACCACGTTCTCTGGGTCTCATAGAACCCCATTATTTTCTCACATCCCCTGACAAGTGAAACACAACCATGATTGGTGGACATTTAAAGAGGAGATGGGCTAAAATCTTCAACTCACACGGCTGAGAATGTGGCTTGATCATGAGACTCAGTCACCTCCAATAATCTGGAATGAAATACATCCCAATCCAGCCAACTCTAGTTAGTTTTCTTCTTTATGAGCTGGATCACTCTAAACTCTAATGGAAGGGTATAGGGACAGGGGCTCCTTTCCCTGGGTAAAAACTAGTCCACCCTGGATTCTGTGTATACTCTAAGGAGAAGATAGGTCTCATAGGTTGGTGGGGTTCCACCCAAGATTGAAGAGCATGTTCCTTGGGGCTAGGGATAATGTCAATCTGTCACATCCTTCAAAGATTGACTTTAATAGGAGCTAAACCTTAATGAGGAAATTGAGGAGAAAAACCTGGATCCCAATTTAATAATTAGTTATTAATATAATTGTAGAATAATAATTTCTTTCAATATAGACAAATATTTAAACAGCAACAATCCAACTCAGTTCAACAGAGAGGGTTAGGTGCCTATGACCTTAAGAGGTGTTGAAACTACAAAGACAAAAATGACAAAAGGACCCTGCCCTCCAGGAGGTTACATTCTACTGGTGGAAAGCAAAATCATCAATACAAAGCAATTTAAGAGAAAGAAAATATTGACCAGAAGAGAGGCAAATCAAGAAGCAATTGTGAAATGCCTACTATGTCACAGGCACTGTATCATGTTAGTTTTTGTCCTCAAGACATTCCCCAGGTTGTCAATCAATCCCTTCAAAAATGTGGCACTCAGCCGCTTGTTTCATTGGAGGAGGGGACTATGACTGGAATGTTGGATATGCTATCACACATGATCAACATATAGGTTGGTTTATTTATTTGTTGTTTGGAAAGGCTCAATGGGAAGGTTAGGGAAAGAAACATATTCTGAAGTGAATAAATATGATATAAATCCAAAAGGCATCTATAGAACATTTTTAAAAATAAAAATAAAATGTGATGTTCAGAACTAGACTCAGATCTTTAGGATAGACCGTAATAAGACAACTACTTATGGGTGCTCTACATAACATTTTTAATTGGTGCTGCATCACGCCTTTTACATTATATATATTATTTATAATCATTTATAATTTATAAATTATATGCATTTATGAAAAAGCACCTGGATATTGAGATATGGACTTCTTTTTAGGAACATTGCCATGATTCTGAACTTGTACTCTCAATTTTCTGAAGCCAAGTGTAGGATTTTTACATTTTCCTCTGTTAAATTGTGTCTTGTTAGCTGCAGCCCATCATTCTTACCTGTCAAGCTTTCTGGATATGGATTCTGTCATCCAGTATATTACCTATTCCTCTCAACTTCACGCTGCCTGCAAATTTTATAAGCTTGCCATCTGTGCCTTGATCAAATCATTGATAACAGTGCTTAAAGGAACAATGCCAAGGGCAGAGCCCGCTGGCACTCCATAAAGACATCCCTCCAGATGCCTCCTGACCAGTCATTTAACCAATTGTGAACCCACCTAACTGTATTATCACTGAACTCATTTTGCCCTAACATCCGACAGGGTATTGTGAGAAAAAATGCTGCCACATAAAGATTTTGCTGATATCCATGTATATACACTATTCTCACGGCATTCTCTTCATGTACTACTTGTCTAAAAATCCCAGTCAAAAAGGAAATGTCTGCTATGACTTCAATTCAATTCGGTCCAATAGTCAGTATAGACTTGTGTACCCAGCCCAGTGATACAAATATAAAAATGATATCATTTCTGCCCCAAAGGAGCTTAAATCCACAGATATTCCCATTAAACTCATATAACTTATAACACCTATGTTCTTTATAAGTACTCATAGTATGTCTCTTTAATGATGCAATATATTCTACAATTATTTTTCTTGTAAAGGAAACCAAGCTCCCCAGCTTAAAGTTGGAAGAATCTGTCCTTTTAAAATTGTATAATAAAAGTTTAAAAATTGTTTAGATCCCTTGACCTTATGAACTCACTGTTGGCTTTGTACCCTTGAGTAGGTTACATTCTGGGGAAAAACATAATGATAACTTATCCATATAAAAATATTTATAGAAGCACCATTTATAATATCAAGGAGATGGAGTTAAATTTTGTGCCTAATGTTTGGGAAGAGGCCAAGTCTTGTTTTTACCTTCATGGTATTTCTCATACAGGTCTCCTCCGCATGACTCACATTATTGACTCCCTGATACAGGCTGTCATCACCCTATATCTGTTCTATGGAATCATCTTCTGGTGAGTCATCTTCTTTTTTATCATAAAAGTATTTTGTTATTTTCTAGTTACATGTAGAGATAGTGTTCAACATTTGTTTTTATAAGATTTCTAGTTTCAGTTTTTTCTCCCTCCCTTCCCAAGACAGTAAGCAATGTGATATAGGTTATATATGTACAATCACATTAAGACATATTTTTGCATTAGTCATGCTGTGAAAGAAGAATCAGAACAAAAAGGAAAAACCTCAAAAAAGAAAAACCAAAAAGTAGAAATAGTATGGTTCAATCTGCCTCTAGATTCCACAGTTCCTTTTTCTGGATTTGGAGAACATTTTCCATCATAAGTCCTTTGGAACTATCTTGGACCATTGTATTGCTGAGAAGAGTCAAGTCTATCACAGTTGATCAACAATGTTGTTGATACTGTGCACAATGTTCTCCTGGTTCTGCTTATTTCACTTAGCATCAGTTCATGTAAGTCCTTCCAGGTTTCTCTGAAATCCATCTGCTCATCATTTCTTACAGCACAATAGTATTCCATTACATTCATATACCACAACTTGTTCAGCCATTCTTCAATTGATGGGCATCCCCTCAATTTCCAATTCCTTGCCACCCCAAAAAAGAGTAGCTATAAATATTTTTGTACATGTGGGTCCTTTTCCCTTTTGTATGATCTCTTTGGGGAAAAGACCTAATAGTGGTATTGCTGTGTCAAAGGGTATGCACAGCTTTATAGCCTTTTGGGCATAGTTCCAAATTGCTCTGCAGAATGGTTGGATCAGTTCACAGCTCCACCACCAATTTTTCCACAGCTTCTCCAACATTTATTATTTTCCTTTTTTTGTTATATTAGCCATCTGGTGAGTCTTCTGGCCTTGTTTTACTGTACTCCAATCCATCCTCCCTTTAGCTACTAAAGTGAATTTCCTAAAAGGAAGCATTCCCTTGCTCAATAAACCCCAGTGGCTATCCACCCATAACCTCCAAAGCAAAAAAGAATAATAATAAAACAAACTCTTTAGCATTTAGAGTACTTCATAACCTAGCCCCTTCCTACCTTTCCATTATTCTTACACTTTACTTCCCCCAGGTATTCTCTGATCCAAAGTTATTGGCGTCTTTGCTGTTGTTGAACATGACGTCTCATCTCCCAAAACTCTACTTTTTCCCTGACCAACTCCCTTGCCTGGGATGCCCATCTCCCTCACCTCTGCCTCCTGGAATGCCTGACTTCCTGTAAAATTTAGCTCAAATCCCCCATTCTGCAAGCACTCTTTCCTAATCCTTCCTCTCCCTGCCCCCTCCAGTCACATACATACTTAATACCTTCCTTTGGAGATTATACTCCATTTGGCTACACATACCTTATGTGTACAGACATTTATTTGTTATCTCCCCCATCAGTATATAAGCTCCTTTAGGATAGTTACCTTTCTTAGTGTATTCTTTTTATTTTTTATTTATTTACTTATTTATTTATTTATTTAGTGAGGCAATTGGGGTTAAGTGACTTGCCCAGGGTCACACAGCTAGTAAGTGTTAAGTGTCTGAGGCCGGATTTGAACTCAGGTCCTCCTGACTCCAGGGCCAGTGCTCTATCCACTGCACTACCTAGCTGCCCCTTAGTGTATTCTTAGTACTTATCATAGTGTTGCTAAGAGTTGTGTCCAACTCTTAATGACCCCAGTTGGGGTTTTCTTGGTAAAGACCCTGAAGTGGTATGCCATTTCCTTCTCCAGCTCACTTGACAGATAAGAAGACTGAGGCAAGCAGGGAGAAGTGATTTGCCTGGGGTCACACAACTTGTAAGTGTCTGACTCAGGAAGATGAGTCTTCCTGACTCCAAACCAGGCACTCCATCAGTTCCACCTGACTGCTGCTTAGCACAGAACCTGGCACTTAATGAAATGCATGTTAACTGACTAAGGCTAGACACATGAGTTGGTAGAATACCTTTGGCATTGGATCAATATGCATAGATATTCCTCAGGCATGCTAATTATCTCCCTATTTGTGACCCTCCTTTTCTTCAGGGTGAAGGAGTCTGATCTAACTGGTTTACGTCAAGGATAATGTCTCTGCCATAAGTTTAAAAATAATCCATTAATGGTGATATATAAATGTCAATCCAGGCACTTATAGTCATGTGCTCCAATCCATGCCTATTCATTATGACATTTATTTACAATTATCAGCTAACTGAGACTATGTGGGTTACCTGCTAGATGTAAGCAAGCTATAACACAGTACATGGAAGGATTTATGCAGGGAAAGCAGTATAAATGAGGTCATCAGAAGAAAAGACAAAAAAGAGGAGGGTTACATCATCAGAATGAGAGAAATAATATTGCAGGTTTTGGAGCTGGACAAGACCCTTAGGGGGTTATCAACTCCAACTCTCATCTTGTATATGAGGAAACTGAGTCACAGAGAGATGGAATGACTTGCCCATGGTCACACAGCTAGTGAGTGTCTAAGGCTGGATTTGAGCTTGTCTTCTTGAGTCCCAATCCAGCTCTATCTATCATGCTGACTACCACTGTTCTCATCAGGGTATCAGGAGAACATGAGTCCCCTGTGCCAAAGTGAAGGGAGGAAAAGTACAAAAACTCACAGAATAGGTAAGCATGGATGGGAATTGTGCTGTAGATTGCTAAGGAGGAAATATCGCATCATTATTCTCATGAATCCATTGGGGTATTTGTAACTCTGGTGAGATTATAGGTACTGAAAACATACTCTGCCCTAAACATATTCCTACATTCTCATCACTCACACCAAAGAACCAAAACTGAAGTAATAAATCTAACCTTTTATAAAATTAAACAGTATTCAGAGATTATCTGGCACCTTGTTTCTCAAATTTCTACATCCCCCATCAATCAATCAATCAATCAATCAATTTATCAACAAACATTGAGTAAGTCCCTGACATGTACCAGGCACTTTGTGAAGTGCTGGGCTTCTGGAGGCCAAAGTGTAACAATCCCTGGACTCTAAACACTTATATTCTAATCCTAAAAAATGGGGTTTTTTTGTATTTTTCAAACATTCAAAGAATGTTTTGTTATTGTCAAAACAGGGGTTGTTGCTTTTGTTTGTTTGTTTTTGTGGGGAAGTGAGGGTTAAGTGACTTGGCCAGGGTCACACAGCTAGTAAGTGTCAAGTGTCTGAGGCTGGATTTGAACTCAGGTCCTCCTGAATCCAGGGCCAGTGCTTTATCCACTGTGTCACCTAGCTGCCCCCATCAGAACAGTATTTAATATTAGTTTTTAAATAATTTTTGAGTTTCAAATTCCCTCCCTTCCCCCTTCCTTGAGAATATAAGCAATTTTATGTAGATTATACATGTGCAGTCATGCAAAACATATTTCTATATTAGCCATGTTGTGAAAGACAACACAGACCAAAAAACAACAAATGAGAAAAATAAATGTTCCAATCTGCCTTTAGAGTTTATCTGTTCTTTCTTTGGAAGTGAATAGCATTTTTCTTTCATTTAAAAGAATTTTAACATTAGAAGGAAAAGTGAAAGAAAACACGGACCAAAGAAAAGCAACAAGAACAATAAAGTTTAAAAATGTATGCTTTGATCTGCATTCAGACTCCATCAGTTTTTTCTCTGGAGGTCGATAGCATTTTTCATCATAAGTCCTTTAGAATTGTCTTGGATCACTAGCTGTGTGACCCTGGGCAAGTCACTTAACCCCAATTGCCTCACCAAATAAAACAAATGCTTGTATTCTAAAGCATGAGACAATATGTATATATTCAAGTAGATTAATAAGGATTGGATTTGGAATTTCATTGGTATAAGGCCCTGGTATCAAACTTAACTAGAAATGCATCTCTATGGGCTGCATCAATGGTACAGAGCCTGGAGTTAGGAAAGTGGTGTTGTTCTTTAGTCATTTTTAGTCATGACTGATTCTTTGTGACCCCCATTTAGGGTTTTCTTGGCAAAGATACTGGAGTGGTTTGCCATTTTCTTCTCCAGCTCATTTTATAGATGAGGGAACTGAGGCAAACAAGAGTTAAGTGACTCATCCAGGGTCACACAGCTAGTAAGTGTCTGAGGCCAGATTTTAAATAAGGAAGAGAAGTCTACCCTGAGTTCAAATTTACCCTCAGAGTTTTACTAGTCATGTGAACCAGGGAAAATCATTTAATCTCTCTGTACCTCAGTTTCCTCATATATTAAAGGAGGGAGTTGAGCTTCATGACATCTAAGGGTCTTTTCCAGCTATCACTATTATTAATTTATTTTTACAAAACATTTCCCAATTATATTTTTCATCTGTTTCTAGCCACATTCAAGAGTGTTATGGGCTGAATGCCATGTAGCATGTGGGCTATGAGTTTGATACCTTTGATATAGGGAACTTCTGGGTAAAGAAGATCCCTCTACCACTTCTATTCAGAGACATTTCTACAACTTATACTTTTAGAGTTGTTGTTTTGACATTAGACAGATGAAGAATGAGTGACATAGATGGATAAGGAGTGTTCAGACTTGTAGGAAGAGAGGCAAAGCAGAGCGGGGTCATGAAGACCTAGAGAGAAGAGACAACCCAGGAGGGAAGGATGGTCCACAGTATCAGATGCCAAGGAGGGGTCCAAGGTGAGGACTGAGAAGAGACTACTAGGTTTGGTGATTTAGAGATCTCCAGTCAATTTAGAGATAGCAGCTTCTTCTGAATGATGAGACCAGAAGCCAGATTGCAGAAGATTTAGAAGAGAGTGAGTAAAGTAGAGGATTCTGATAGATTTGGCCTTTTCAGGGAGTCATAGGTCTAGAAGGGACACAGATATTTTCTAGTCCAACCCCCTCATTTTATGGATGAGGAATCTCAAGCTCAAAGAAACAAAATGATTTGCCCAGGGTCCCACAAGTAGCAAGCATCATAGGGGCAATTTAAGTCCAGGTCTGTTAGCTCTAGAGGCAAGGCTTTCTCCACCATACCACACTGAGCTTGGATGAGAAAGGCAAGAGAAATAGGAGATGATAGCTAACAAGGTTGGCATGATCCAGGGAGTGCTTTTAAGGACATTTCTATAAGCAACAGGGATGAAAGCAGAAGATAGGGAGATGCTAAAGGTCAGAGACAGAGTGTGGAGGAGAGTAGGGACAATCTGCTGGAGAAGATTGGAAGAGATGGCATCAATGATCCATGTAGAGGGGATCTCAGCTTTGTGAGAAGATGCACCACCTCCTCATAAAAGATTGGAGTAAAGGAGGAAATGGTGGAGGACTAGGTCAAGGGGTTGTGAGATTAGATGGGGAGATGAAGGAACTCTTGACAAACCCTCAATTTTGTACACAGAGTATTAGATGATCTGCTCAGTTTTAAGAGGGGAGAAGATCCTGTGGGAAGCCTGGTGAGATTAGGATAGAAAATGAATTAGGGAGGATTCAAAAACCCTTAGATGGTCTGATACTATGAGTACCCAATTGAGATTAGATCACATATAAATGTTGTAGAGGACTCAGCATTCTTTACATGATTCTCCTCCACCTGAACATAAAACTAGAGGAGGCAGATGGGTGGGACTAATCCAGGGCTGGGCACTGGCAAGGCATGAGCCACAATAGCTCAAGGGAACCAGGGATTCAAACTGGGGATAGCGTAGAATTGGACTGATTTGCTTAGCCAGGAGTTAGTGGTTGTTTTTTTACTATCATGATAACTATATTCAATATAATTGGTTTCCATTGTCATATTATGCATTTCATTTTATTAACTGAAAAGATTATCTTGAGAAAGGATCCATTGGTTTCACCAGATTACCAAATGGATCCATGAAACACACACACACACACACACACACACACCCCTATTTTAAAACCCTTTCAGTAAGAGGTGCATTGCAAGGGTCATGGGCTGGAAAAATTCTAAGGGGTGGAGGAATTATAGCGAGGATACATTTAGGAGCAGAGAGGCATAGGCATAGGAGATTGTGATCAGATAAAGGAATTTCTCAATTGCGTGGGGAATTGGAACATTTATAGAAGATGACAAAGTCAAGGATTTGAGCAGTCCTGTTTGTAGTTGAGGTCGTGAGAGTTGAATAGATGGAGGAACTGAGATGTTACAGTCTTTAATGAAGCATCACCAAATGGTTTAAATCCCTTACAATACGGGCAGGAATCAAGGTGGAGGGGAAGAATGTGAGCCAGACACTGAACTCATTATAAAGGAGGAATGATGTCCCGGGAGGTTGTGGGTAATGTCTATAGCAGTATGAAAGGAAGAGGTCTAAAATGAATTCATTTTATAGAATTATTTTACCATGTATATCCTACAACCTTAAGGTGTTTTCATCTCATTCTGATGCTAATCAAGGCAAAAGCAAAGCCATCAAAAGATATTGGATACCCAGGACAGAAGAAATCATTCAGTCGTTCTGATGGCTAGCCACAAATCTTTGTGTTATACCTCAAAAGAGTCTTCAGTGAGCAGAAAAAGGAAAAAGGGACCTAGGAGAAGAAGCAAAGGAGCATTCTTCTTGGGTATAAATTTAGAGCATTAGACTCCCCCCACAATGAGTTGCTTTTTAAGATAATGATAATGTTTTTCATCATTAAATGTCTTCTGGTATGAGCTGGTTGACCCTTTTAGAGGGATGTGGGAGAAGAGATTGGGTTAAATGACCTCTCACAGTCACTTCCAACTCTGACCTTTTCTGTTCTCAGACCAGCAATGATTTATTCCTAACCTTTAACCATTAGGCTGATATTGAATTAGAAATTCAATTCAACATATGTTCTTTTGGGTAAAAATACTAGAAGTTGTTTTCAATTCATTATCTAGTTGTTCAAACACTAAACATCTTCTAAGGGGAATTGAGGTTTTTAAAGGAACTCTCAGAAAGATTCCCACGGTGTTTTAGTACTGTAACGATTGGAATGACGCCACCTGCTGGATACTTACTGTAGAAGAGTTCTGCCCATGAAGGGAAGGTCTTTGAGGGCAAGACCAGGAGTCAGGAAGTAACGCGGGCTAGTGGGAGGAAGAAGGAAGAAACTGGCGCTCAGGCTCGCGCTCTTTCCTGGGGACGCTGGCGGAGAAGGGAGCTAGAAATGTGCTCTCCCTTTAATAGATAGGAATCTAGGCCTTTCTCTCTCTTTACCAAATTCTTATTCTCCTTAATAAATGCTTAAAAGTCTAACTCTTGCTAAAGCTTATAATTTATTGGCGACCACTCATTAGATATTTTAGACAGACTAGCTAGAATTTTAGCCCTTAACAGTACATAAGATGTTCATGCATAGGACAAAGGATGCTGAACTGCCTATCCCAGGAGACAATTACATAAATCTGATATTTGGGTATGTCTCTGAATGTGAAGCCAGAAGTGAGAAGGAAAAAAGTTAGCAGATATAGGAAGAAATGTTTAGACAAAGCAGAAAATGTAAATATGGTTGAAGAGAATATGGTTTCAGTAAGAGAGGGGAAGGTGACCAGGGGCTGAGAGGCTAGCAAGGGATCAGAAAGACCTAGATATGAATGGTGCATGCCAATCAGGCACATGAAATGGAATGGGAAATGCTTCCACAAGATACACTTGACCCATGAGGTCCTTTGAAGGTCGGTATTGATGATCCCATGTTCTTTTGTTGATGCTGCTAACTTGTAATACTCATGCAGTAAGCTGATTTGTTATGGTTTTCCCTTGTTAGGGGTGAATTCAGGAGGGAATCCAATGAGAAATAGAACAGCTCTCTCAGAAGGCATTCATGCAGTGTGGATGTCATAAAAGGTTGCTTTTTAAAAATCCTTATTTTTTTTGCATTCTATCTTAAATAACACCTTGTGATCTCTATGTGTAACTGTAGTTCATCTAGATTCAAAGAAAAAATTGGGGCTTATGAGCAATAGATGGTAAACCCAAATAGATTTTTGATAGTGGCAGGGGGTAGATATTTCAGAATTAAGGTGTAAAAACAATATGGCTATATTAGAATACAATCATAGCAATGACCTTCTAGAATTCTAGGAGTACTCTCCCTTCTTTGTTAGTCAATGTTATAGCTGAGAATTATGACCCCTATTTGCCCAAACATTGGTCCTTAATTCTTTAAAAGCATATTCCTATTGAAGTATGACCTCCCCACTTCTAATTGCTGAATATATTAAGAATGTCATTTGTTTTGCATGGTTGCAACTGTAATCATGTTTTGTGGATTGTTCTTTCATTCATATAGAGCAGATCACAGTTGGTGGTAATCTTGCTGATTACCTTTTGTGTTAATTTCTGGAGGGATAGAGTTCTAAGTATGAATTCTTTACTCTATAGTGCCTTTCCTTCTCTTTCCTCAAAACCATGGGGAAGGTTGGAGTGGAGCTGACCCTCAATGTTACTTTTAAATGGTCCTTGCTATTCTTTACTGTTCTATTCTTGGTCTTTACATGGAAATTTCCATTCAGTTCCTCATTGGTTCTTTCCAAATACAATATGGCATCCTAGAAAGAGCTCCAAAATGAGAATGAGGAGAATTGGATTCAAGTCTAAGCTCTGCCGGTAACTAGCAGCATGTTATGAGACAGCCTGGTAGTGCAGTAGATAGAGCACTAGGACTGGAGTCAGAAGGGCCTGAGTTCGAATCTGAACTCAGACACTTACTAGCTGTGTGACCCTATCACAATTCACTGAACCCTGTTTGTCTCAGTTTCCTCATTTATAAAATATTCTGGAGAAGGAAATGGCAAACCACTCCAGTATCTTTGCCAAGAAAACACAAAAGGGGTCACAAAGAGTCAAACACAACTAAAACAACTAAACAACAAAACATTTGGCATTCAAACCTCCTTGGGCCTCAGTTTCCTCCATTCTAAAATGAAGGGATTTGGCTTAGTGATATGGAGGGTGCCTTTTTTTGGCCAGGCAATGAGGGTTAAGTGACTTGCCTAGGGTCACACAGCTAGTAATTGTCAAGTGTCTCAGGTCCTCTGAAATACTGGGCCAGTGCTTTATCCACTGCACCACCTAGCTGGCCCAAGGGTACCTTTCATTCTATGATTTTTTTTTTTTTTGGTGAGGCAATTGCGGTTAAGTGACTTGCCTTGGGTCACACAGCTAGTAAGTGTTAAGTGTCTGAGGCCAGATTTGAACTCAGGTCCTCCTGACTCCAGGGCTGGTGCTTTATCC
Source organism: Dromiciops gliroides (assembly GCF_019393635.1). NCBI lineage: Eukaryota > Metazoa > Chordata > Mammalia > Microbiotheria > Microbiotheriidae > Dromiciops > Dromiciops gliroides. Next base: position 267,908,515 of record NC_057865.1, on the reverse strand, counting down.
ACTGTGCCACCTAGATGCCCCCTCATTCTATGATTTTAAAAAATCTATATGCTTTAAATTACTGAGTTACTATGTATGGAGTTGTGGCTGATAGCATATAAATCATAGATTTTTTTTTTTTAGTGAGGCAATTGGGGTTAAGTGACTTGCCCAGGGTCACACAGCTAATAAGTGTTAAGTGTCTGAGGTCGGATTTGAACTCAGGTACTCCTGACTCCAGGGCTGGTGCTCTATCCACTGCGCCATCTAGCTGCCCCACTATAAATCATAGATTTAAAGTTTGATGGGAACTGGGTGGTCATCTGGCCCAATATTCCCATTATACACATGAAGAAATGAGACACGAGAGGTTGTGACATATGCTAAATCATAGAAGCACCTTGTAAACCTTAAAGGGCTATATAATGACTAGTTATCATCATTATTAATTAGGAATACAAGTAGCTGGGTGTAGTGAACAGTCGGCAGAAAGACGTGGGTTCAAATACCTAGTCTCTTATTAGCTGTATGATATTGTATGAGTCACTTAGAATAACCTGCACCTCAGTTTGTTCACCTGTAAAATGAAGACGAAAATATTGTAATACCTACCTCATAAAATTGTTGTGAGGATTAATCAACCAACCAATAAGCATTTATTCAGCATTACTATGTGCCAGGAACTGAGGTTGCAAAGAAAACATGGGGAAAACAAAATTCCTGATCCCTAGGAGTTTACAATGGTTTGCAACAGTTGAAGTTTGTCAAGTGATTTGCAAATTTTAAAGCACTATCTTTTCTGATTACCGTTTTACGCAAAAGTAAATTGAGACCGAGGAAAGGTTACTTGATAGGGATCTATCCATTTTGTCTCCTTTTTATCTTACATTCATACCCAGTTTTCTCATTTCTTTCCCTCGTCAGAATGCACGGTAACTTAAAGATTTTCATTGTGACAGACTCAGCAAAAAGACATTTACATCCTCCTCATTCTCTGGATCTTCTTTCTTTAAGCCTCCAACAAAGGCTTCAGTGACTGTACTATGACAGTTGCAAGTCCCCCCCCCCTTGTGTCCACGCTGTTCTTATTCACGACAATGGAAAGAGAATACAATGGAGGGATTCTCGGATCTTGGTGGTGAACTGCCAAAGGATGCATTCATAGACAAGGAAGTTTCAGAACTCTTTTCAATCGAGTCATAGGAGATCGGACTCTATCATTCATGGACTTGAATCCTTGTCATAAGAATTGTTTATTGAAATAAATTAAGTCCTCGGTCCCTTCTGCCAACAACGGATAATTCAGATAAAGGCACTGTGTTTCCTTGAAGTTGGTGTCTTATGTCAGCAGGAGGTCTTATCACATTAGATTTTAAACAGAGACTCTTTCTTGAAAATATCAGCTGTGGAAGGAGTTGATTTCCAAAGGGTTTTGCATAATTTTAATTTGCCTTTTTTATTGCTATTAATGGACCATCTGTACCTATGGTTTTCTATGAACTATACTGAGCAAGACATGCAATTTAAACATAATAATGTGTAATTAAATACAGCACATCAAGTGGGATTCCAATTATATTGATAAGGTCCTAGCATAAGTGAAGAAGGAAAAAAAAAACACCAACACAAATCTGCATGTTTAACGTTTCCAGATAGACTCATGAATGTCAAATAGGTCTGGGATTTTCCAAAAATTTAAATAAGCAAAAACAGGTTGGTATTAAGTGCCTAATTGTTATTGTTTCCTTATTCATTAACATAACTCTCCTCTCATTTGCATCCTTATTTCTGCTTCATGCACAGAAATAAACAAAAAGAAGTTAGAATTCCAACATTAAAAAAAAACAAACCTTTCCGGCAAAGAAATCAATACTAATTTATTTAAAATTAACCGAGATGACAAAATGAATGTAGGATGACTATAAAAATTAGATAAGGGTTTGAGGATATTTCAGACATAGGTAAGGAAAGTTCTGCTTACAATCATTTTTAAATGTTAGACCTATTCATTGAGAATGTAAGAGATTTCTCCCCTTCCTAATTCCACATAGATCTACATATACATAATTTGTCCATATACTACATGTATACATATATTTATGTGTGTTATATAGACACATGCACAGTATACAATATATACATATGCATTTTGTAATGTTTAATATTGATACATTATTTAATAACATACCATATATGTGTAGTATGCTATGTTATGTACATATAGCATGATATATATTATTTACAATGTTCCTATAACACAGGGTATCTATAAGATGTATATATAACATGGGGTATATCATATATAGTATATATAACACATATATTATCAATAATGTATATATAGCATAGTCTGCAGACATTCCATTATTTATAGTAATATATAATTAAAATTATATTATTAATAATTATCTATAATATATTGTTATCATATCAATACTATACGAATGCATGTATATACATCTACATAAATGTATACGCATATACATGTGTCTAGATACACATGTGTATAAGTATACATAGAGCAGATACATGTTTCATATGTGGAGATGTAAAAGTAAAAATGACAATTCTTGTCAATAGATTGGGTATGTGGGGTAAATGAGAGTGAGGAATTGAGGATGAAAAGAACAGTTCAGAGTTTGTGTGATTAGATGATGGTGGTACCTTCAACAGCAATAATAAAATATATTCACTCAAGGAGCTTCCCTTTGGCTGGTGTCTTGACTTAGTCATTTTTCTGTTTGTTTGTTTTTGCGGGGCAATGAGGGTTAAGTGACTTGCCCAGGGTCACACACAGCTAGTGAGTGTCAAGTGTCTGAGGTCGGATTTGAACTCAGCTCTTCCTGAATCCAGGGCCGGTGCTTTATCCACTGTGTCACCTAGCTGCCCCCTCTGTTTATTTTTTTTATCAGTGATTTGAATGAAAGCATAAATGTGTGTGTATATACAAACACACATATATAAAGTATATAATATGTACATATAACATCACATTATATACTATATGTGTACTATGTTATATAATGTAGTGTGTATATATGTATTGTATTTGTTAAATGATAGTTTGTATATATACATATATAAATGTGTGTACATGTACATATGCATACACATACACAAATACATACAATCAATCTGGAACATTCCCATGTTTAACTTTCCTGATTTCAAGCATTTGCATGATTTTATTAGTAACCTCATTTCACTTTCTCACTGGCAATTCAGCACATTCAAGGCTATGCACAGTAGTGGAAAAAAAAAATGAGAGGCAGGATGTGTACTAGCTTGTATTTGCAAAAGCATCCTCAGTGGTTGACCAAGGAGAATGGGGGGGGAGGAGGGCTCAGAGTTTTGAGTTTGGATGGGGATGGAGACTCACCCTGAGGCATGTGCTTTTCATCTGGGAACAGTTCAACCAGAGGAAAGGGAGATTAGAGGTGGCAGGTTTGCCCTTTTCCTCTTTTTTTTTTTAACCTCCAGGTTGTTCTGACAGCACCACCCATGCCCTTCCTTGTCCATGTCCCTGTCCCTGTCCCATCTAGCATTACGTCTCTTTTCCCCTGCATTTCATGGGTTATTTCATGGTTACTGTGCTGGGGAAAAGTGCATATTATCAGAACTGATGTTTTGTTATAAAGAATTATATGGAGAAAAGTGTATTTTCAGCAATCTCTAGCAAAAGGTAACAGTTTTTTGATGGTCACAGGAACCTTTCCCCTCTAGGTTTAATGTACTATATCAACAACATTCATGGTTTTTACTTTCATGCCTTTTTCTAGGAATGTTACCCCTACAAAATTTGACAATTGACTGTAGATGTGTATACACACACACACACACACACACACACACACACAAACACACATAGGGCACCACTCTTACCTCTTCCTTGATTTCAAAGGCTTTTCATAAATGTAAAAAGTAAAATCTTCTTCTTTCTGCTTCTTTATCATTCAATACCATCCTCCATGGGCTCTGAGGGTTGGTGCTCCTGAAAGTATCTTTTCAAGTATGTCCTCTTTTGTGTTTAGACTTAATGACCTAGCTTTGCTTCCAGCATTTGTCTCTTCTAAAATTTAAGCTGGTCATTGGCAGCTGGTGGTGCTGGACATAGAGCCAGGAAAAACCCAGGTTCAAATCCTATCTCAGATACCAAGTGGCTGTGTGATCATGGACAAGCCGTTTAACCTCTTTCTACCTCAGTTTTCTCAACAGTAAAATGGGGATAATCATAGTGCCAACCTGGCTGTAAGGATCAAATGAGATCAAAATTGTTAAGCAGTTAATGGCAACTAGTAGGTATTTTGTAAATACCTATTCCCCACCTTTTCTTCATTGAGTTACCTGTGTATCCTCAGTTGATTTCTTTAGGCAGATCCTCCTTTTTTTCTTCAACTTTCTGAGAGAGAGAGAGAGAGAGAGAGAGAGAGAGAGAGAGAGAGAGAGAGAGAGAGAGAGAGAGAGAGAGAGAGAGAGAGAGAATGTGCACAAGTTTCTATCAGAAAAAAAAGGTCCCCACTGGTTGGCCTAGGCAGTTGTGGGGGGAGGGAGGGCTCAGAGTTCTGAGTTCTGATTAGAGTGGAGACTCACCAGAAGCATGTACTTTTTATCTGGGAATAGTTCAAGCAGATGGAAGGGAAATTAGAGATGGCAGATTGTTGGGAGACTTTCATTGTTTAAACCAATCACAGCGCCTCTCCTGAACATGTCTCTGTAGAATTTTAGATCAGAAGGAACTTCCTACCTGTCCTTGCTCTGAGCACGTTGCAATACCCTCTTCCAAAATCTTGGGAACTTGTCAGACTGGGTCTGACATGGACTCTATGGAGTCAAGAGCAAAATAGTTCTTCCTCAAATTGTATACTTCACCTTTTTCATCTAGTAATTTTCCTTAACATTGACCTACATTACCAAATACTTAACCCAAATTTTACAGTAAGGTTCTATAAACACCCCATTAAAAAAAGAAGAAAAATTTAGATTTCTTCTCTGGTATGAAGGGAGGGTCAAAAAACTTTATGCAAGTTTTCCAGATTACAAGGGCCCAATGTCTCTAACCTCTCTGGGATGTGGAAGGCATAACTCTTTGTGCAAAGTATACTTTGTTTGTTAACACACCTTTGCACATGTTGTTCCTTCCCAGTAGAATGCAAGATCTTTGAGGGCAGCTACTATGTCCTTTTTATCTCTGTGTCATCTGTACCTAATGTCAGCCATACATTGGGCATTTAATATATTTTACGTTTTACAGAATGTAATAAGCCAGTTCCAGAATTTACGGGTTGTTCTGTTTTAAGAGGTAGACAGACAGACTGACAGAGAGAAACAGAAACAGAAAGACACAGAATGACAGAGAGAAGGAGAGGTGTAGGGGAGGGAGAGAGAAAGGAGAGGAAAGGGGAGGAGAGAGTGAGAAAGTGAAAGAGCAAAAGAGAGAGAGAGCAAGAGTGCGAGAGTGAGAGCGAGAGGGAGAGGGAGAGTGAGAGGGAGAACGAGAGAGAGAGAGAGAGAGAGAGAGAGAGAGAGAGAGAGAGAGAGAGAGAGAGAGAGAGAGAGAAGGAGGGAGAGAGAGAAACAGGGAAAATGAAAAGGAGAGAACTCAAACAAATGTTAGGCAGTTAATCTAGTGCCATACAAATCTTTGAAGGTGACCTCATGGCATACTTATTTGTCAATATATATTATGTCAAAAATACCTACTAAGACCAATGAGTATGAAAACAAATATTTCTGACATATATTATGCTTATTTATCTTTATGCCTTAGCTCTTCATTATGTTGTTGTCATTTCCCACCCCCTTCCCTGAAAGGATAGGTCAATATGACCCTCAATGATTCTAATCACAATATCTGCAACTTCCCAAGACAATATCCCCAATCTTATATTCTTATTGTCTCCTTCTATTAGAATGTAAGTTCCTTGAGGACAGGAACTGATGTCAACTTTGTATTTTTATCTCCAGAACTGAGAATGCTTGTCACAAAATGAATGCATTCTCATTCATTAATTTATTCATTTGTACCTTAATCTTTTTGAGGAACCAGATCCTTTCACATGGTAAGCATTTTCAAAAATGCTCGTTTAGTTGATTTTAATTCTCTTGTACAAAGAATTATATTAGAAAGATAATATATGTATGTATACACACATATATAAGGGATTAAGTATATATATACACACATATATGCACATACATATATACTTAATCCCATATGTATGTGTATCACATATATTAATATAATATAACATAACATAATATAGTCCCTATATATATATATATTGTGTGTGTGTGTGTGTGTGTGTGTCCACTCAATCCCATTTTATAGACCTCTAAGGGGTATACACTCAAACTTCAGGTTTGGGGCAGTGCACCTCATCCTGAAATCAATCAGTGTTCTGTGATTCTGTAAATAAATAGGACTAATTCTTTTCAATAAGAAGAAAGTGATGACTTTCCACTTTACTGTTAGGGAGAAATAAAATATTCTCTTTCCCTATAGTTTTCTATACAGAAACTAAATACATTATTTTAATTTATTCAATGTTTTGATGCTGGGGTGAGCAGTAGGGTAATTTTTGTGTTGTTATGAAAATCAACACTTATTTTCCTTAACAAGTTTAAATATTTTGATTATAGTTTACTTTTTAAGTTGCTATTTTCATTGAATGGATTAGCAGTCCAACATAGTAGAAGAAAATTCTCTATCACAATCTTAACATTTCAGACCAAAAGTCACAAGACAGTTAACAAATGCCTTGACTGAAACTTTTGAAAAAAATAATTAAGCATGGAATAGTTTTATCTTACGACCTAAAAAGGCTTCTACCAAAAATATTGAAGCTCTACTTACTTGCATTAGATCATTTGGTTCTGCAAAACCATAAAGGAGAGTGTAATGCTGTTGAAAGAATGCTGAATTTGGAGTCAGAAGATTTGGGTTTGGATTCTGACTCTGCCAGTTACTACCTGTGTGATCTGGGTAAAGCCAATTAACCTCAATTACTGCATCTATAAATTAAGGTACATAGAGTAGATAACTCCAAAAGTCTGACTATACAACCCTTTGGTGCTAAGTTTGAGTGAAACAACACCATAGAAGGCAGTTGGTGTATAGTTACATCATTCAATTTGCATCTTGGGCAACTGACCAAATGACATTGTAGCTAGGTCACGTGATGTTACAGTGGAGTCTAATGAATATATTTATCCTATTATTGGAAAATGACATCAGGGAGGTTGATGCTATATGAAGCATGTCTATACTTTTATTGGATATTCAAATATAACTTTTAATACACTCTACTGAGATTGTTATTAAGAACTATTAGCACATTAACTGCACCAAAGAGCATTATTAAAATGACAAGGACACAGGGGCAGCTGGGTGGCGCAGTGGATAGAGCACCGGCCCTGGAGTCGGGAGGACCTGAGTTCAAATCCGGCATCAGACACTTAACACTTACTGGCTGTGTGACCCTGGGAAAGTCACTTGACCCCAATTGCCTCACTAAAAAAAAAAAAAATGACAAGGACTAAGAAGCATGACTGACCTTTTTGAGGTTTATATTGTTGTTGTGTCAGACTATTTGTGATCTCATTTAGTGTTTTCTTGGCAACGATACTGGACTGGTTTGCCATTCTCTTCTCCAGCTCATTTTATAGATGAGGAAGCTGAGGCAAACAGGGTTAAGTGACTTGCCCAGGGTCACACAGCCAGTAAGTGTCTGAGGCCAGATTTGAACTCTCAAAGATGAATCTTCCTGATTCCAAGACTAGTGTTCTATCCACGACATCACCTAGCTGGTCTTTGAGGTTTATATAGGAATTTAGTTTATATAGGAGTCTATATAGGAACTAGACATAATAATAATAGCTAGCATTTATATAGCACTTTAAGGTTTACATATTATATCTCATTTGAGCTTCACAATTATCCTGTGAATTAGGTGCTATTATTATGCCCATTTAATTGATGAGGAAACTGTGGTTGTGAGTGGTTAATTGACTTCCACTGGGTCACACGGCTAGATAACGCATTTTGTTGTATTGCAGTATGTTTCACACTATACACAAACAGGATAAAACATCCAGCTAGCACTTCTTTCAGAACAGGTTAAAGTCATGTGGGTAGGGAAAGTCTTCTTTGTAATAACTTATCATTAAACATATTAATTCTTTTTTTTTTTTTTTTTTTTTTTTTTTTTTTTTTAGTGAGGCAATTGGGGTTAAGTGACTTTCCCAGGGTCACACAGCTAGTGTCAAGTGTCTGAGGTCAGATTTGAACTCAGGTACTCCTGACTCCAGGGCCGGTGCTCTATCTACTGCGCCACCTAGCTGCCCCAAACATATTAATTCTAATAATTTCCATATCTCACATTTGTATAGCTCATTAAGTCTTGCAAAGACTTTTCTTTAGGACACCCTGTTGAGCTAGGTAGTCAATTGCCCATTTATTCCTTCCATAGTTATTGATTGAGTAAACCGGAAGAGGTGTGATGTCCTAGGAAAACCATTGGACAGAAACTCAAAGGTCTTGGGTTGCAGCCATGACTCTACCGCTAATTAGCTGTGTGACATTAGACAAGATACTTATTGAATGATATCATTCTAGGTCAAGAAGAGACTCAAGAGATTACCTGGTTCATCACCTTCCTTTTATAATATTAATGAGGAAGCTTAAGACTCCCTTTCCATTCCCCAGACTCTAGTTTGCACAGGTATAACTTTAGCAGAGATGGGACATAAAGTCAGATCTTCTGACACAAAGACAATTACCCTTTCTGCTTTCTTATTTACCCCTTTGTGCAGGAATGTGCTGGTAAATGTTTGATAACCAACTTGCGGAAAGGGGGAAGGGGAGAAGGGATTATACACATGACTCACTTTCTTTTTTCTTTTTCTTTTCTTTTCTTTTCTTTTTTTTTTTTTTTTGTGATGCAATTGAGGTTAAGTCACTTGCCCAGGGTCACACAGCTAGTAAGCGTCAAGGGTCTGAGGCCAGACTTGAACTCAGGTCCTCCTGAATCCAAGGTTGGTGCTCTATCCACTGCACCACTTAGCTGCCCTGCATGACACACTTTTAAATTTAATCTGCATTGTTAAAACTTTCTCCATCACTTTCTTAAGTCTTGATTATTTACCAAAGCAGTAAGGCAAACACACCGATTTGTTACATTTACTGATTTCCAAAGTGTAAATGCTCACCCTGAAAATTTAACAACTGGCTTGCCATTACCATACTAGCTGGCTTCAGCACAATCCTGTCTTTTTACTTGTATTTAAATTTCTTGTACTTTATATTAACCCATTTGAGGTTCAGTTTCCTCATTTATGAAAAGAATGGCTCAGCCCAGCTGATTTCTGAGGTCCTCAGATGCCCCAGCATTCTATGATTCTAGAATTTTACAAATTCATAAGTATCTGCCATTATGATTAAGGCATCATATCTGACATTCTTTTCTGGGAAGTATGTTATAGGATCCAGAGTATTCGTCTTTGAGCATAAGGCCTGGCAAATAGTAGGTACTTAATAAAACTCTTATTGCCTTGATTGACTGGAATCCCTGAGAGCTGGGTTCAAATCTTGCCTTGGATACTTACTAGTTCTGTTAGCCCAGGTAAGTTGTTTCATCTCTATGGGTCTCAAGCTACTCTCTAGCACTTTCTCTCTCTCTCTCTCTCTCTCTCTGGGGCAATGAGAGTTAAGTGACTTGCCCAGGGTCACACAGCTAGTAAGTGTCAAGTGTCTGAGGTTGGATTTGAACTCAGGTCCTCCTGAATCCAGGGCTGATGGTGCTTTATCCACTGTACCACTTAGCTGCCCCCTTCTAGGACTTATCTCTAACACTGTCTCTGGAGTCAGAGAACCTGGGTTCAAATGGGGCCCTGTCACTTAAAGCTCCTTGGTTCTGAGTTTCTTCATTTGTAAAATGAGGAGGTTGAACCAGATGCCCTTTGAAATCTCTTCCATCCCTAGATCTATACTTTTACGTCCCTGTCTCCTGAGTCATATATGAAACGCAATCTACATTGAAGAAGGGAATTACCACGTGGGAATTCCCACCTTCACAGAGGCTTTGGTGTCCATGAATAATGATTTTCTATATTATCTTCAATATAAATAATATATTCTTATGGGAACTAAAAGATGGTCTTTATGTGTGAAGAAATTGGAGTTTTTTACTCTTAAAAATGTTCAGAAAGTTATCCAAAGTGCAGGAGACATTTTAGATCTATCCTTTTCAAAAATATAGGTAACTGGGAAGAAGTGTATTAGAAAAGGAAGAGTTCAGGGTTATTGTTCGTTAAAAACAAAAACAAAAACAACACTCCATTGAAACAGGAGGGGAAAAAACCAGGAGGCGTAATTTTACTTATTTCACAATGCTACACGTCTCAAATTAAATTTTAAAATACATTACATAGTTTTCTAAAGTCTCCTGGGCCTCCACTTCTTTTTTAGCATTGAGCATACTGATTAAGTAGCCCCTAAGACATTTTAGAAACCTTCAGATGGGCATTATTCATCAGCCCTCAATTAGAATGTCCCAGTTGTTCAAGGCAGAGAGCTATCCTTCACAACCTGGGCAAGAATGCAGCTCACCCTAATACTCTGGAGAGAAGACATGGCTCAGCTTTTATTTTTCAGGGACAGGGTTTAGAAAAGGCTTACGGCATTTGTTTTCATTTTAATTCCTGTGGCCTTTAAGAAACTTGCTGGGCTGATTGGAAAAAGGCTGTAGGCCAGAATCAGGTTTTGTGTTTTTTTTCTTTACTCATCACCATGCTATGGTAACATTAATTAAAAAATGTGGATAGAGAAGCAGCTACTCATTTAATGTGTAGTTTCTTTTTTGCCCCTCTTTCCTTTTCTTTTTCTCTGAAAAAAAATTTAGGGGCAGATTATACATTTTATCTTTCAAAAATTATTTTTAAAGCAGCATATCCAAACTTTGGGGTTCAATGGTCAGATATAACTTTTTTTGGTGTTGTTTTTTTTTTTTTTGGTGAGGCAATTGGGGTTAAGTGACTTGCCCAGGGTCACACAGCTAGTAATTTTTAAGTGTCTGAAGCAGGATTTGAACTCAGGTCCTCCTGAATCCAGGGCCAGTGATCTATCCACTGCGCCACCTAGCTGCCCCCAGGTTTAACTTTTTAAAAATGAAAATCATAGGGGCAGCTAGGTGGCGCAGTGGATAAAACACTGGCCCTGAATTCAGAAGGACCTGAGTTCAAATGTGACTTCAGACTCTTGACACTTACTAGCTGTGTGACCCTGGGCAAGTCACTTAGCCCTAACTGCCTGCAAGAGGAAAAAAGAAAGAAAGAAAGAAAGAAAGAAAGAAAGAAAGAAAGAAAGAAAGAAAGAAAGAAAGAAAGAAAGAAAGAAAGAAAGAAAGAAAGAAAGAAAGAAAGAAAGAAAGAAAGAAAGAAAATGAAAATCATGGGATCTGAAAGAGACCTTATTGGTCATTTAGTTCAAACCTCTCATTTTACAGATTAGGAAACTGAGACTCCAGGTGGTTAAGCGAGTTGCCCATTATCACAGAACAAATGTGAAGCAGGATATGAACTGTCATCTTCCTCACTCCAGGTGAATTGCTATGCCACACTTCCTTAGCGGTTACAATTACCTCTCCAAATGTCCATTGTATAGGCAGTACCATGCAGGTTTCTTCAAATTCTGTTACTTAGTCAAATTCCAAAAATCCCAGGCTTGATTCTATTCAAAGGATCAAGGTCTAAATCTGGAAGGGACCAACTCCTTCATTTTACAAATGAGGAAACTGAGGCCCAGAGAGATTAAGATATTTGCCCAAGGTTATTTAGATAGCAAATAAGCATTGGAGTCAGGATTCATGCCCAGAAGCATCAGAAGATAATTACATACTGATTTTTCCCTTGACATTATGATTTTGAATGTTTCATCAGAAAGTTAGAAAACATTTTTTTTGGTGTTATTTTTTGGTGAGGCAATTGGGTTTAGGTGACTTGCCCAGGTTCACACAGCTACTAAATGTCAAGCGTCTGAGATCAGATTTGAACTCAGGTACTCCTGACTCCAGGGCCGTGCTCTATCCACTGTGACACCTAGCTGCCCCTAAAAAAACATTTTTAAAAAGCTTCAGCGACTAAAACTGTCATCTACTTATCTAGGGTCAGTAGTGCCACCAAAGGGTTCCACAGTCATTTCCTTCCCAACAGATTCACTGTCATCTGCCTACAGAGCTGCTGCTGGCAATAACACAGAAGAATCAGCTGGTCCAACCATGTCATTTGCCCAAGTGATGGCAGATCAGATTTTCTGCAGCTGCAATTCAAATATATCCATGGATTCTTAGTTACAAAACATGCAGATGATGGATGAAATCTGAGGGAGTCCCCTGTTAAGACCATGAATCAGATACTTAAAATAGATACAGTCCATTGCATATGGTAGAAGCTTAGCAGATATTGGCTGGATTGAGTGAAATTGAAGAAATATCTTTTAATTTCCCACAACGGAAAACAGCCTCAGGGCAGGAAAATGGGATCTCCATGCTCCTAGAAGAAAGTCAAACCTTTTAGTGAAGCACTAAGAAAGAAAGTCTAACTTCTGTGTCAAGGGATTTCTTCCAAACAGGGGCAAGTATGGTAAGTGGTATAGAGAGCCTAGCTTCTTTAACTGTGGGTCACAACCTCATATAGGGTTGTATATCTGAATGTGGGGGTAGAGAAAAATAGGGCAACATTAAAAGGCTATGTATACCTATTTTATATAGCTATATACCTGTAGTTATGTAAAAATTTATCTGGTGAAAAGGAGTCACTGGTAGAAAAAGTTTAAGAAGCCCTGGTATAGAACACTCAATTTGGATTCAGGAAGACCTATTTTCTTTCTTTCTTTTTTTTTTTCTTTAAATTTTATTGAATAGAATTTTATTTTCCAAAATATATGTAAAAACATATTTTAACATCAATTTTTTAAAACTTTGTTTTCCAACTTCTTTTCCTCCTTCATTCCCACCCCCTACCCACTAGAATTCAAACATTTCAAAATAAGTTATACATGAGTAGTCATGGAAAACATTCCCACATTAACTAGTGAGAGAAAACAGTCAAAAAACCCTAAAACTTCAGATTGAGGAATTGTCAAAGAGGAGGGAAAAAAAATTGTTTCCATCTGTTTTCAGATACTATCAGTTCTTTCTCTATAGATGGGTTGACATTTTCATAAGTCCTTCAGAGTTATATTGGATCACTGCCTTGCTGAAAATAACCACATGCTTCCCAGCAGATCATCTTACACTATTGCTGTTATTTTGTATACAGTATATTTTACTCTGCTTCAGTGCAGTAGGTCTTTCCAGGTTTTTCTGATAGTATCCTGTTCATCATAACCTGTATACAGTACCTTAAACTTGACAGAGAATTTTCTTCATAATAGCCCAGCAAGGTAGGTACTATACGTTTTGCCATTATAATCAATCATCATAACTATTTCCCTTATTTGACCTTGGGCAAATCACTCAGCTATTTTCTCCATCTGTAAAAGGACTAGACCAGACTTGATCTCTGAGGCCCCTTCAGGTTCTAAATCTACAACTTTTGATCCTTTAAGAAGGCCTGGAATATGCTTTAGGCTGGGGATATTTCTTACCACAGTGACTTATGGCTCTCATCCAGATTGTTTGGGAATTTCCAATATATGTTGTTGTTGGGCTGTTTCAGTTGGTGACTGACTATCCATGATCCCATTTGGGATTTTCTTGGCAAAGATGCTGGAACAGTTTGCCATTTCCTCCTCCAGATTATTTTACAGATGAAGAAACTGAGGCAAACAGGGATAAGTGATTTGTGATAGGGTCACACAGTTAGTGCCTAAGGCCAGATTTGAACTTAGGTCCTCCTGAATCCAGGGCCAGTGCCATACACACATGCATACATACTACACACACACATATGTGTATGCATATGTATGTATATATGTATATGTATGCGCATATATATTTTGGGGGGGCAGGGCAGTGAGGGTTAAGTGACTTGCCCAGGGTCACACAGCTAGTAAGTGTCAAGTGTCTGAGGCCGGATTTGAACTCGGGTCCTTCTGAATCCAGGGCCAGTGCTTTATCCACTGTGTCACCTAGCTGCCCCCATCCTATATATTTAATTTTATGTATTTAAAGTGATGGTGCTTTGAATCAAGCCAAATACAGACACTCCCTGACTTATGAATGCCAAATTTCCATATGTCCGGTATATATGAAGAACCAAGCCATGTGTTGAGGAAAGAGAATTCCCTCTCAACTCTCTCTCTCTTTCTCTCTCTCCTCTCTTTCTCTCTCTCTCTCTCTCTCTCTCTCTCTCTCTCTCTCTCTCTCTCTCTCTCTCTCTCTGTCAGTGAGAGCTTCCCCAGATTGTAGCATTCATAATACAGTTGAAATCCTGCACTATTTCAATTATATTATGGGTCATGCAGACTTTTATGACCTAGCCTGGGAAGCTAACCATCTTTTATAAGGGTTTCCATGGGAAAATGTGAGCTAAACCTTCCAAACAACCAACTTTCAAATGAGTTTTTGGCACATAACCAACCTACCTATAAATTGGGGCCTGCCTCTCTTGAGGTTTCTGTTAATTCTGGCCAGTAGGAGGCAATTTTTTGGTATAGATTAAGAAAAAGTAGTATTGATAGGTTTGTAAGAAGGACACAGGATAGAGATTTTATAACCCTCTCAGTGATCTCATTAGTTCTTATGAATTCAAAAATGAGGTTTATGTAGATTATTTCTAGGAAATGTCTATAGACATTAATCTAATCTCTTTCTTGATTTCTAGTATTCTTTTACCTGCGATTTATTGAGCAGGTCCAATGGGATATCCTATAGGCATCTCATAGTCAAGCACTGAACATCTTCCTCTTCTTCCTGACATCTTCATGTCTTTTGGGGTACCACGACCCTCCTAACTGTCCCAATTGACCTAAAAATCATCTTCAACTCAGGGGCAGCTAGGTGGCACAGTGGATAGAGCACTGGCCCTGGATTCAGGAGCACCTGAGTTCAAATCCTGCTTCTGACACTTGACACTTATTAGCTGTGTGACCCTGGGCAAGTCACTTAACCCCAATTGTCTCACCAAAAAAAAAAAAATCCTCAACTCTTCATTCTCCTTCACCTAAATCCAATTAGACTCATGAATTCAACTTCCCCAACTTTTCTTACAACCATCTCCTTCTCTTCATTTGTGTGCTAGTGTTCAGAAGGACTTCAAGGCCTCTTGAGAAAAATTTCAAGACCTCTCACTTGTTCTGGTACAATAACCTCCTAAGTAGTGTCCTTTGAGCAAGCCTAATTGCTTTCCAATAAATCTTCCACACAAGTGAAACAAGCCTAGCCATGCTATTCCTCTAGTCAAAAATCTCCTGTACTTCCCTCTAATTTTTGTTGTTCAGTTGTGTCCAACTCTCCATGACTCCATTTTGACATTTTCAAGGAAAGATATTGGAGTGGTTTGCCATTTCCTTCTCTAGCTAAATTAACAGATGAAGAAATTGAGGTAAATGGGGTTAAGTGACTTGCCCAGGGTCACGCAGTTAGTGCCTAAGGTCAGATTTGAACTCAGGATAAGTTTCCTTGAATTCAGACCCAGAGGTCTATGCACTATGACACCACCTAGTCACCCCTAGGAAAAAAATACAAATTTCCCTATTTGGCATTTAAAACCATACACCATCTTACTCCCATCTATTTTTCTATTCTTATAGACATCACTTTCCGTCATGCACTTGTTTCTTGCTAGATTGGTCTGAATGCTGTTCCTCATACATCCCTTTTCAGAGACTATCTCCACCCCACCTAAAACATCCTTCCTTTACCTCTAGCTCATCCAATGCATTGTCTCTTTCCCAACATAGCTCCAGCATCATGTCTTCTTTGAGACTTTTCTTGGCCTCCTCAGATTCTGCTCAGAAATTACATTACATTGACTTACATGTGTATGTGTTGTCCCTGCGATAAAATATGATATCCTTGAGGATGGGTTTTTTTACTTATTTTTTAATCCCCAGGATTTATCATAGTGCCTGACACATAAGGAATTCCTAATAAATGTTCCTTGATTAATTATAGGTTCAGGTAATCAGATAGAACTTGTATTGCACATGAGAAATGATAAAACATGTCAGTTTGTCAATGAGCATGCCTCTCCCAGAGGCCCTAGGCAGCCTTGCCACTTACATTATAGACTTTGATATGGTAGGAACAGCCAGAGTTATCTTTATATATCATGTGCCCCTCCATAAGAAATAAAGGAGTGAATCTATGGATGAGTAAGTGAGTGAATAAATGAATGAAAGTTGTTATGATATGCCAAGCACAGGGATAAATTAAGGACATAAAAAGAGAAAAAAATTAAATTAATTTAATTAGCTTAAGAATTTTTTTTAATTGAGGGAGGGGGCAGCTAGGTGGCACAGTGGATAAGGCACCAGCCTTGGATTCAGGAGGACCTGAGTTCAAACCCAGCCTCAGACACTTACTAGCTATGTGACCCTGGGCAAGTCACTTAACCCCCATTACGCTGCAAAAAAAATGAGGGAGACAACTCATAATATTAATAATTAGGAAACCAAGAACAATAACATTCTTTTGTTTGTTTAGTCATGTCCAACTCTTTATGACCCCATTTGGGGGTTTCTTGGGCAGATAATGGAATGGTTTGCCATGTCCTTCTCCATTCCATTTTATAAATGAAGAAACTGAGGCAAACAAGATAAATGACTTGCTTAGGATCACATATCTTGTAAGGGTCTGAGGTCTGATTTGAACTCAGGAAGATCAATCATCCTGACTCCAAGCCTGGTACTCTATCCACTGTAACACCAGTATCTCTGTCTCTCTCTGTCTCTGTCTCTGTCTCTGTCTCTCTGTCTCTGTCTCTGTCTCTCTGTCTCTGTCTCTCTCTGTCTCTCTCTCTGTCTCTCTCTTTCTTTCTCTCCATACACACATTCATACATATAGATAGGTCTGTATATATACGTATAAATACACCTATGTCTATATATGCATATAGGTATATTTTTTATGTATATAGTTCCATAACAAGTTGTGTCTATTTCTGAAGCCTTTCCTTGAATGTTATTCCCTCACCACCTTTGGATTCCTGGAAATGGACACCCTGGAGCCAGGAACACATCTCTCATTACACTTTATGAGCAAGTCTCTCTCCCTCCTAGTTTTCAGCTAGCTCAAGGTGATATGACAAATCCATGACCTTCATATGCCAGCACCTGAACAATGAATGGACAGACATCCTCTCTGTGTCAACACTTCTCTTGGGCATCAGAGACTAGGAAAACAACACTCTCCTCATCTGTCACTTAGTTTTCTGAAATTCTTTCTGAGGGCACACAGGGGAGGGCAATTATTTAAGTTATCTGGCATGCGTTCTGAAACATCTCTGGGAGTGTGCCAACATGCATGTACCCCAGGATTGCTGTGTACCAAGTGGGAGAAATATTTGCAGTTTCTGCTTTGTGAGTATCCTATTGCCATTGTGTTGTACACATGCATACCATCTAGCATTGTGGACTTCTTCCATGGAAACATTAATTTATCAAGAAAGACAGTAAGAGACATCCTATGTGGGCTGAAATATAGCAGCACTTTTTGCAGTTAAAAAAAAAAGTAGAAACAGAGTAGATGTCCATCATTTGGGGAAATGGCTAAACAAAGTGTAGTCCATAAATGTAGATTACAATAATATTATACCATAAGAAATGATGGATAGGGAGACTAGAGAGGAGCAAGGAAGACTTATATGAACTGGTACACTGACTACAATGATGTAAATAGAAAAAGCAACAGTAACAGGATAACAAAAGGAAGAAGAATGTAATATAATTATAATGATCAAGTTTGGCCCTGAGGGGGGAAAAAAGGAAAAATTATAACTCCCTCTTATCTTTTCGTAGGTGGGGGATTAGGATTATAGATTTTTGTATATACTGTTAGACTCAGTTGATTGTTGGTTAATTTACTGAATGATTTTTTAAAAATGTTTTATTCTTTGTTATAAGATGACTTTCGAGGAACATAAGGGAGAATAATATATTTGGAAATAATGGTTATGGAAAAACAAAAGACATTAAAATTAAATTAGCTGCGGCCCCCTGTGAGCCATTTCAGGAAAGCAAGTGACAATTGGAGAGAAATTGTGGTGCTTCACCAGCCTCTGATGCCCATGGGAAGTCTGGACACAGGCAAAGTCAATCCATTCATTGCCCAGGTGCTGGGATATAAAAGGTATCAATTTGTTGTATCATCAAGTTTTACTTAAAAAAATATATCAAACACCGATTTAGTGTGACACAATAGTACAGGAACCAGTTAATTACAAAGTAGATTAATTTTTTAAAAATTTCACTTTTTTATTTATGTGTTCATTCCCTTGTCCATTCATTCATTCATCCATTTCTTCATCTATCTATCTATCTATCTATCTATCTATCTATCTATCTATCTATCTATCTATCTATCTATCTATCTATCTATCTATCTATCTATCATCTATCTATCTATCTATCTATCTATCTATCTATCTATCTATCTATCTATCCATCCATCTATCCATCCATTTATTTAATCATTTATGCATCTATTCATCCATCTACCTATCCATCTAATAATCTGTATCTATCTATCCACCTATATATTTATTTCCGTGTTCATCCATCCATTCAACCATCTATCTATATCTATATCTATATCTATATCTATATCTATATCTATATCTATATCTATATCTATATCTATATCTATATCTATATCTATATCTATATCTATATCTATATCTATATCTATATCTATATCTATATCTATATCTATATCTATATCTATATCTATATCTATATCTATATCTATATCTATATCTATATCTGTATCTGTAGCTACATCTACATCTATCTCTCTATCTCTCCATCTGCATCTATCTCTATCTCTGTCTCTGTCTCTGTCTCTGTCTATCTATATCTATATCTACATCTACATCTACACCTACATCTCTATCTCTATCTCTATCTCTATCTCTATCTCTATCTCTATCTCTATCTCTATCTCTATCTCTATCTCTATCTCTATCTCTATCTCTACATCTCTATCTCTATCTCTATCCCTATCTTTATTTTGGTGAGAGACTCCTTTGTGAGACGCAGGGAACGGAACACACTTGGATTGAAGTGTTAGAATGGTGGAGAGGCAAGGCAGGGAAAGATGGACAGCAAAGTACCTGGGACTCAGACCAGGGGAGAGAAGGTTTGGTATTCTAGTCCTCGAACAGAGCTGAATTGGAAATTTTTAGATATGTTGACCCTAAGCTCAGGGCATTCTGGGTGAGATAGGATGGAATTGAACAGAAATTAATCAAAGCATAGTGGGGATGCTAGAACTAAGAACGACAGAGCTAGTGGTAGTCAGAAGGTCATGGTCTTGGGGATATGAATACAGGGTAGAGTAACTTGCATCACATTGAGCACAGGGGAATAAAAGGCTAGAAAGAAGCCAGAGGGTAGATGGGTAGCAGGAAGGAAGAAATCTTAGACAGAACAGAGCCTAAAGGGCCAGGGAGGAGCACCATGAGAATACAGGCTTCCAGGGGGATTCATGTGACAGGGGGCAGATAGAACAGAGTGATGGGAGGTGGGGTGGGAGTGGGAAGGTCTGGTTACTGAAAACCCCAAGGAAGGAAATAGTGTTGAGCTGAATGGAGCATGGAGTCAGGAGCCATGTTAGGCTGGTTACTCTTGATTGGATAAATGTTGCAGAGAAAGGAGTTTGCTTACACAGAATTAACATATATTTCATGGTCCAGAATGGCATAGCATACAAGGTATGAATGGATTGCAAACTGTACCTCTGAAAGTGTACCCAGGTAAGAATACAGATCTATAGAAGAAAGAGAACAAATAATTAGGAAGAACCAAACAAACACATTATTCCTTTAGAATGTAAACTCCTTTGGAGCAAGGATTACCTAGTTTTTGTCTTTGAGTTTCTGCTTAGCACAAAGCTTAACACTTAGAGGGGTTTAATAACTGTTTTGTTTTCTCCTTTCAAACTGAATTCACATTGAATAAATTCAATTCAGTTGAACAAAAACAATTCAATAACTACTATCTATAGGCAAGGCTCCGTGCTAGGTGATGAGGGAACTGAGCCCGAGAAGCAATAAAAAGGATGTCAGTGGAGCGATGTGATTGGAAAAGAAAGGTCAGTCATGCCTCATGATGCAGTGGTTAGAGGGTGGAGACTTGTCACCCCCTCCAAAATTGGGCAGCTGTCATCTGTGTGATGCTGGGCAAGTCAACTTTTCTGAGTCCCAGTTTCCCCCCTCTGTGAAATGGAAATTAAAAATAGCACCTATTTCATAGGGTTGTTGTGAGACTTAAATGAGACAAATTGATGGGCAACCTGAGGGTTGCCCTGTACTCCTCACAAGATATAACAGCTAGCAAATATACAGTACCTGCTCTGGGCCGGGTATTGCATTAAGCATTTTACAGATGTCTCAATTGATCCTCATAACCTCCTTGGGAAGTGGATGTTATTATTAGGTCCATTTTACGGTTGAGAAAACTGAGGCAAAGAGAGGTAACATGACTTGCCCGGGGTTGAGAGAGCCTAGAAGTGTCTGAGGCCAGATTTAAATTTATTTCTTCTTCACTTTGGGCACTACTAAATCACCTAGCTGCCTAGATATCTAGAGAAAAGCTCTCTTTGTCCTTGAAGAATTACAGGAGACCAAAGACAATAATAGAATAGGTCAAGAAGGGGTGATAGGTTGCAATATGCATGGTTGGAGAGAACACCTTCATCAGTGACATCAAACCCACTCAAGAATCCCCATGTGAGTATCTCTTCTGTCACCTAGGACAGTTATTTTTGCCTTCTAGGACAGTTGGGTAACATAATGGATAGAGCCTGGGCACGGAGTTCAAATCCAGTATCGGACACTAGCTTTATGACCCTAGTTAAGTCACTTAACCCTTGTGTGCCTCAGTTTCCTCATCTGTAAAAGGGGGTTAACGGGCAGCTAGATGGCACAGTGGATAGAGCATTGGCCCTGGATTCAGGAGGACCTGAGTTCAAATCTGACCTCAGACATTTAACACTTACTAGCTGTGTGACCCTGGGCAAGGCACTTAACCCCAATTGCCTCACCAAAAATCAATCAATCAATCAATCGATAAATAGATAAATGAATAAATGAATGAATGAATGAATAAATGAATAAATAAATAAATACATTAAAATAAAATAAAATAAAAGGGGGTTAACAATAGCACTTACCTCCAGGATTGTTGTGAGGATGAAATGAGGTAATATTTGTAAAAAAAAAAAAAAAGTGCCTAGAACAGTGTCTGGAACATAGTAGGGGTTATATTTATATTAGTGGTGTTGATGGTGGTGGTGGTGGTGGTGGTGATGCACCAGGCTTAGAGGTGAATGAAAAGCTCTGAGGCACTTTAACAATACCATGGAGCTGTGGGTGCCGAGAACCATACTAGGTAGAAGTGAGTGTCATCCTTGTCCCGATGCCCTTGTGCATACACATCACAATAATGGCTACAGACACTCAGAGCAGAATATACTTAGTAGTCCAGACACCTTCTCCAGGCATTTTTTTAAAACTGTGTGTTTTTCTTAAATTACAGTCCAACGATTTTATTTTCAATTTCTTTTAGTGAGTGAAAACAACTGATTTTTCCTACCAGTAAATGAACAAAGTTTCTTATCTGTCCTTCAGCATGATGTATGACCTAGATTTTCGATCTAAAATTTGTTTAAAGTTGTACTCCCTGCTTCCTGCAATGGGTGCTGAGAAATCAGCAGGAGCCTGGGGCTGTCAATATGGTAAGTAAGCTGTTTGCCTAGATGGATTCTGATGTGAATTCTGATATTACCAGAAGTTTCTTGTCAAATAAAGCAGAACAGAAAGGAGAATAAAATGACTATGCAAATTAGTAGAATGAATAAAATCCCCACTAAATTAAGGCATTAAGGTAAAGCTCTGGGTTATTGTCAGGGGAAAGAGTTTCTTGTCTTGGGAAATAGAAGGCTTTTATAGCATTGGTATGGGGGGAGAGGCTAACACATGCTTTATAAAGTGGCTTACATCGGGTATTTGCCATACTGGGAAAAAGCAATGGATTAGGAATCTAAGAGACTTGGGTTTGAATCTTGCCTCTGAAACTTAAAAGCACTCTTGTAACATGGTTGGTACAAGAATCAAATGTGATAGGAAACATAGAACACTTGGTGAATCCTAAAACGATCTGTAAGTGCTGGCAGCTCGAGTTAAAGCCGGTAATTCATTTACCCTTTCTAAGACTCAGTTTCATCAACTGTAAAATGAGTACATTTACCTCCGAAGTGTTGTTAGCAGAAGATAATAATTTATGTAAAGACCTTTGCAAACCTTAAAGTGATGTTAGGTTATTATTATACTATTATCTTTATATTTTTTAAATCACTCATTAGGATCAGCTGGGGAACAGAGAATGTTCAGCCTGAAGAAGAAAAGACATGGGGGAACTTGCTAGTTGTTTTCTAGTAGCTGAAGGGTTGTCATCACAAAGAGGAATAATTAGATCAGTTCTTTTTGACAGATGCAGGAGGAATAAGTGGAAAAGCTTCCCTTGGTTTTCCCATCTGTAAAATGGTGATGGTACTTACACCTTCCTCCCAGGGTTGTTGTGAGGATCAAATTAGATGATAATTGTAATGTGCTTAACAAAATGGCCAGTATGTTAAAGTTAAAATTATTATTTTTTTATTTTGAGTCTAGTAGGTGGCACAGTAGACAGAGCACCTAGAATGCTGTCATGGCCATTTAAATCTAGCCTCAGGCACTTGCTAGCTCTGTGACCCATGGCAAGTCACTTATCCCAGTTTCCTTAGTTTCTTCATCTGCAAAACAGAGATAATTATAGTTTAAGTTTGGAGGATAAAATGAGGTAATAATTATAAATGCATAATGCCTGGCACATAGTAGGCACTATATAGATGTTAGGCATTATTATTGTCTATAGGATTGTTTAGATGGCTGATGACATCCCTTCTAACACTTCAAGTCTGTGATTATATAATTATTACAATATTATCATTGTTATTTGCTGACATGTTTAGGGGGCATGGGCAGCTAGGTGGCAGCTATAGTGCATATAGGGCCAGGCCTGGATTCAGGAAGATTCTTTCTGAGTTCAAATCTGGTCTTAGACACTTACTAGCTGTGTGACCCTGGGCAAGTCACTTACTCCTATTTGCTCATTTTCCTCATCTGTAAAATGAGGGGATTGGACAAGATGACTTCCAAAGACTTCCATAGCTATACCATTCTAAAAGAAATGAAAATTAAAAAGACGCAAGCCATCAACATTTGAGTCAAAGGCTAACTTCCCAGGACACACACTTTTCACTTTCATGAATTGCATTTTTCTTCTTTATTAATTTAATTTTTTTAATGAACAAGTATTTTCCCTCACTGTCAATTATAATTTCATAGACCTATTTTTAAAAGAAGGCATTAAAATAAAATACAAATTGTTTATACATTATTAACTCAAATTATTTGTCAAGATCCACACTGAACTGTCTTTTTCCCCATAAATAAGGAGACTGATAAAGAGAATTATGTTCAGCTGCCTTACTCTTTTGTACAGATCACATCAGGTGTGAGCCACATCACCAGAGCTGGAAAGAGTCTGAGGGGTCATGTAATCCAACCCATACTTGAAGAGAAATTCATCCTTCTATATGAAGAAGTGCTCATCCAATCATTGTTCGAGAACCCCTAGAGAGGAAGAAACCAACACACCTTGAGGAAATCCATTCTACTTTGGGATAGCTCTCCTTATTCAGAGTTCAACTCAACATTTTCTTTTTCTTTCTTTCTTTCTTTCTTTCTTTTTGGTGAGGCAATTAGGATTAAGTGACTTGCCCGGGGTCACACAGCTACTAAGTATTAAATGTCTGAGTCTGGATTTGAACTCAGGTCCTCCTGACTCCAGGGCTGGTGCTCTGTCCACTGTGCCACCTAGCTGCCCCTCAACATTTTCAAAATAGCCTCATCTATTCATTATATTCATTTCCCCACCCCCAAACTTGATGGTTTTCCTAACTTTTCTATTTCTATTTGGGGGAGGGGAGCACCACCATCCTTCTAGTTACCCAGTTTCACAACTGGATAATTCTCCTCAGCTATTATCTTTCACTCATTCTCCAACATCCAATCAGATGCCAAATCGTATTGATTCGACTTCTATATATCTTATATCCTTTACTTTATTGTCACTCACTTCATAACCATCTCCAGTTCAAGCCCTCATTACCTCTTGCCTGAAATACTGAAATAGTCTATCCATTGATCTCCTTCCGTTGAGTCCCTGTCCCACTCCCCAATCAATCCTAAGTGTAGCTATCAAATTGATATTGATAGGGGGCAGCTAGGTGGCACCAGCCCTGGATTCAGAAGGACCCGGGTTTAAATCCAGCCTCAGGTGCTTGACACTAGCTGTGTGACGCTGGCAAGTCACTTAACCCTCATTGCTCTGCCAAAAAAAAATTGATATCGATAAACCACAGGTTTTAATCACATCTCTACTGCTTAAAAAGCACAGGTAGCTTCTTACTGCTTCTAAGATAAAGCACAAATTTCAAAGTTATAATTATGCAAAATATGGTCATTGATTCCAGCTTAATGGAAATATTTGGTGTGCAGGATTCGGGGCAGCTAGGTGGCGTAGTGGATAGAGCACTGGCCCTGGATTCAGGAGGACCTGAGTTCAAATCCAGCCTCAGACACTTGACACTTAACTAGCTGTGTGACCTTGAGCAAGTCACTTAACCCCAATTGCCTCACCAAAAAATAAACAAACAAATAACAGGATTCATTATTTCTACCAATGGGGACCTAGTTCTATTTGCTGTTCTTCATATATAGCATCACAACTCCCACCTCTATGCTTTTCATGGCTGCCCTAACCCCCAGGCCTAGAAAACATGCTCCTCTACTTCTGTCTTTTAGAATTTCCAGCTTCATTCTAAATGTTTCTTCTAATCCCTTAATGGAAGTCTCAATTCCCTTTTGTACTTTCTTGTACAGTTGTTTTAATCATATCCAACTCTTCGTGACCACATTTGGGGTTTTCTTGGCAGCGATACTGGAGTGGTTTGACATTTCCTTCTCCAGCTCATTTTACAGATGAAGAAACTGAGGCAAACAGAGTGAAGTGACTTACCCAGGGTCACACAGCTAGTAAATGTATGAGGTCAGATATGAACCCAGGTCTTCCTGATTCCCAAGTCCAGTGCTCTATTACCATTATGGTGCCACTTAGTTGTCTTATCCCTTTTGCTTACTTTTTATCTAGGTTGTATTTACCTCAATCAATCCCTTAAACAAACAGCAAGAATATATCAAGGACTTTCTACCTGCCAGGATTTGTACTAAGCCTTAGGGCTACAAAGAAAGGGACAAACAGCATCTGCTCTCAAGGAGGGCACTGGAAGAGACAACATGAATATAAATCATTACATACTAGATGTCAATGGAAGGCAATAATAATAATAATAACAATAATAACAACAACATTTATATAGTACATACTATATACCAGGGACTGTGCTAATCACTTTACAATTCTTTCACTGGGGCCATACAAGAATGCTGGGAGGTAGGTACCATTATTATTCTCATTTTACAGTTGAGAAAGCCGAGGCAGAGGTTAAATGACTTACCCAGGGTCACACAGCTAATAAGTGTCTACAATAGATTAGAACTCAAGTTTTCCTCACCCCACTGGGCCAACTTAGAAAGGAAAGACATTGTCAATCAATTAATCAATCAAACAATCAACCAGCATTTATTAAGCCCTTACTATGTTCCAGGTGTGGTGCTAAGCTACAGGGGAGCAAAGATTCTGGAGGAATACCTACTTTAAGGAGTTTATGTTACGATATATGTGTGTGTGTGTGTGTGTGTGTGTGTGTGTGTGTGTGTGTGTGTATAATGTTATGTTGTTTTTCCCAAGGGAATGTAAGGTCCTTGAGACCACGAATGGTTTTGGGTTTGTCTTCCCATAGATTTCGATCCTAGCACAGTGCCTGGAATGCATTAGGCACAACATTTAGTAATGCTTGTGGAATGTATTAATTAGGGAATTACTTTTTTAAATTACATCAAACCTAAATTTTCTTCTTTGCAACTTCCATTCATTACTTTCATTTCTATCCTCAGGGGCCAAGCAAGACAAAGCAAATTTCTCTTTGAGGTGACAGCATGGGAGAGTAAACAGAGTGGTGAAATGGAGTAAAATCTTTTCTCTGACCCTAACTGTGTGACTATGGGTAAGTCATTTAACCATTCTGATTCCTTATCTGTAAGAAGAGGGATATTCCAGCTTTATATATAAAATCTAAATACTAAATAAAATGTAAAATAATCTGTGATTCCTTACTGGAAGAAAAAAAGAAAAGAAAAAATGAAGGAAGGAGAAAAGAAAGAAATGGAAGGAAAAAAAGAAAAAAAGGAAGGAAAGAAAGAAGGGAAGGAAGGAAGGAAGGAAAGAAGGAAGGAAGGAAGGAAGGAAGGAAGGAAGGAAGGAAGGAAGGA
The DNA here is from genome assembly GCF_019393635.1 of Dromiciops gliroides. NCBI lineage: Eukaryota > Metazoa > Chordata > Mammalia > Microbiotheria > Microbiotheriidae > Dromiciops > Dromiciops gliroides. The sequence goes on along the minus strand of NC_057865.1, from coordinate 267,881,884 downwards.
AGGAAGGAAGGAAGGAAGGAAGGAAGGAAGGAAGGAAGGAAGGAAGGAAGGAAAAGAACAAAAGATAATAGAAAGAAAAAGAAGGAAAGAAGAAAAAGAAGGAAGGAAGAAAGGGAGTGAGGAAGGTAGGGAAAGAGGGAGGGATAGAGGAAGAAAAAGAAAGAAGGAAGGAAGAAAAAGAAAGAAGAAAAGAAAGAATAGAAGGAAGGAAAGAAAAAAAGAGAAGAAAGAAAAAAGAGAAGGAAGAAAGAAGGAAAGAACAGAAAATAAAGAACATAACAAAGAAGGAATGGAGGAAAGAAAAAAAGAAAAGAAAGTATAGAAGGGAGGAAGGATGGAAGAGCAGAAATTGAAGTCATGGTACATGAGTTAGAGAAGGAAAATAGTTCTAACAATAAGCTGTACAAGACAGTGGAATGTATTATTATAGAAGGTGGCCATTTTTATTGATGTTTTAACAGTGATTCCTGGGGGAGAAATGATACAAACATTGCTCATTTCTATCTGGAAATAATAAATGGTAATAAATGAATGCTCTCTTTTACTGTCCATTTATTCCCACCCCAGGCTCATTTGTAACCTGCTATCTCCTAAGGATATTGCAAACTGACATTACATCACCCCTGAGACTAATAACAATGTGTCTCCCAACTGCAGCAGCCACACCATTTAGGTAAAGACATCACTTTCTTCGTTTACAAGTGCCAATTGATCTTCTGCCCTCAATCGCACTCTCTCATTGGAATGTATACTTCAATTGGTATGGTAGGTACTTTTTGAGTAAAACCATCTGGAAGCTTGAATTCTTGATAGCTACTAGAGTGGCATGGGGCTGTATGAAGTATTCATGAAGCCACATTCTAGCCCAAAGCCTTTACTATCGGTAAATTATACTGCTGCCGTTTTAACATCTGACTATACAATTAGGGGTCACATTTCACACACTACCCAAAGCCATAATTTACAGAAGACTTTTCAGAAAAAGGCTTTGAAAAACAGTGTCCCATTGTGGTCATGATGGCAAGCTACTAATATCATTGGCAGGAGGAGGTCATAGGTAATGGGGGTAGGGGCATAATGATCTCAGTTTAAAGTTTTCCATTTCTCAACCCTCAATGTGTTTTGTCTAGTAAGAAGCATCATGGTTTTTTTTAATATAAAGGAAATAGCCTTTAAAGCTATCCCTGCTTTGTTATTTTGGTCTCTATATTTTATGCTGAGATGCAGTATGGCGTAGTGGATAGAGATTTGTCCTCCAATCAAAGAGAAGCTGGATTTAAATTCTATCTCAGATGCACACTGACCACATGATCCTCCCTACATCACTAGCCATCATCTCATTACTCTAAGCATTTTTTTCCGGGGCAATGAAGGTTAAGTGACTTGCCCAGAGTCACACAGCTAGTGCCATTCACGGTTCTTCATCAAACAATATTGCTGTCTCTGTGCACAATGTTCTCTTGGTTCTGCTCGCTTCACTATACTTCAGTTCATACAAGTCTTTCCAGACCTCTGTGAAATCATCCTGCTTGTCATTTCTTATAGCACAACAATATTCCATCACCATCATATACCTCAGCTTGTTTAGCCATTCCCTAATGGATGGGCATTCCTTTGATTTCCAATTCTTAGCCACAGTAAAAAGAGGTGCTACAAAAAGAGCTACAAATAGGTCTTTTTCTCTTTGGGGGATTTCTTTGGGATATAAAACTAGCAGTGGTATTGCTGGATCAAAGGGCATGCACAATTCTATAGCCCTTTGGGCATAGTTCCAAATTGTTCTCCAGAATGGTTGGATTTTTTTTTTTTACAACTCCAAAAACTGTGGGCTGGGATTTTTTACAAACTGTCAGAAGTTGGGATGATCAAGTAGATTCATGTAGAATATTCACAACTTTTGCAATAAACCAGCAAAGCATCATTTTTCCTGAACCCATTGTGGGATTCTCAATTTTAATGTTAGTTAACTAACTTATCAGAGTCAATCAGTGGTATCAGCATCCAGGAGAGCTCCCAGTTTATCTTAGGTGCCATCACTTTTTTCTTTTTAATATTCCTGTGCAGTTCTGTGACTTCATATTACAGTATACCAGTTTATGTCTGGAAGGGACCTCACAGATCATTTGGTTCAGTCCCCTTGTTTTGCATAAGAGAAAGCTGAAGCCCAGGGACTTTAACTTCCTTCACTAAAGTTGCCTGGGCAATAATTAACAGAGTGTAGATTCTAACCCAGATCCTCCTACTTCAAACCTACCATCCCTTCCAATGCGCCGTGTGTAAAAAAAAAAAAAAGTCTGGATACTGGCCCTGAGGACATTCTGAGTATGAATCATTCAACTACCAACCTTCATCAGATGAATGATAATTATGAGGATGTGGGTGATGATGATGCTATAATTGGCCTTTATATAGCACTTTAAGGTCTGAAAAAAGGTCTGCCACACATTCTCTTTTAACCCAAACACCAACCCTGTGAGATAAATGTTATTATTAGACTGATTTTACACATAAGGAAACTCAGGGAAGGAGAGGTCCCTTGGCCACCTGTCCAGGGTCACCCAAGCTAATAAGTGTCAGAGGTGTAACTGAAACCAGGTTTCCATAACACCAAGGTCAGCATTTTCCCTACTAGAACACACTCCTCAAAGTCATTTCTATGACTGCCCTAGATAGTGTTTTCTCCAAACAACAGGAAAAGGCTTTTTTTTTTTCTGCTATCTAAGCCAGAAGGTAATACCACAGAAATACATAGAGCCATGGGGTTAATTGACTTGCATAAAACAATTATTTGAAGATTGCAAATCTATTCTTTGGAAAATAAATGCAGGCTAAAGTGGGATGAGATAAATGTATTATTCAACAACCCAATCCACTCCTTAGAGGTGAAATTAGGGTTGAGTGCAGGTGCCTTCCAAAGTGGGGAAGGAAGCCTGTGTTTGTAATTCAAACTTAGAACAACTGAGAGCATTGCAGTTAAAAAGTGCTTTCTATGCATTATCTCATTTGATCTTCACAACAACCCAGGGAGGGAGGTGTTTTTATTATCCCTATGGTACAAGTGAGGAAACTGAAGCAAGCAGAGTTTAAGTAACTTACTATTATTATATGCCTTTTATAGTAGAGTGAACTGAGGCAAACCGAGGTTGTGACTTGTTTAGGGTCACACAACTAGTAAGTGCCTGAGACTGGATTCAAAGTTGGCTCTTCCTAACTCCAGGCCCAGTGCTCTATCCACTGGGCTACCTAGCTGTTCAAAGGTGTTAAGGGATTTATCCAAGTTACAGATCCATGAGATCAGAGAGCAGGGAGGAACCTCAGAAGCCATCTAATCCCACCTTCTATTTTTATAGATAAGAAAATTGAGACCAAGATGGTTAAGGAATCACTCAATTGTTCATGGTCACATGGGCAACTAGGTAGCACAGTGGATCGAGCACCAGGCCTGAAGTCAGGAGGACCTTGAGTTCAAATCCAGCCTCACACACTTACTGGCTGTGTGACCCTGTACAAGTCACTTCACCCTGTTTCTCTGAGCTTCCTCATCTGTCAGATGAGCTGGAGAAGGAAATGGCAAGCCACTCCAATATTTCTTCCAAGAAAACCCTAAATGAGGTCACAAAGAGTTGCTCACTAGTGGAAAAAACAACTGAACAACAGCAACAACATGGTCACACAGGTAGGAAGGACTATCTAGTCCAAACTTCCCATTTTCCAGAAAAGAAAACTAAATCCCAGAGACATTAAGTGATTTGCCCACTGTTCCCAAGTAGCAAGTAGCAGAACTAGGAACTGATCAAAACCACATCTGTAGAGCATTGAGTCCCACCTGATGATTGCTTGCTGCTTCCTTAGAGCAGTTAATTCCAAAGTCCAGTCAAATTAGTCAGCCTTCTTTCTCTTTCTCACGTTTATTTCCACATTTAGACGGTTTTCTAATCATTTAAGTTGTCTCTTGTATAGAAACTGCTGCTGAGAATTGATAAATTCTAAGCAGAAGTCATTCTTTCTTCTAGGAACCTTTAGAGCAGAGGTTCTTAACCAGGTATCCATGAACATTTAATGAGGTTCTGCAAACTTGAATTGTAAAAAAAAAGAAAGAAAAGAAAAGAAAAAGAAAAAAGGACCTTTACTTCCAATAATCTCTAACCCAAATCTAGCATTTCAATCATTTTAAAAGTATGGTTCTGAAAAAGAGTTCTTTGGCTTCATCAGACTGAGAAGGGAATCCATGATACCACAAACATTTAGAAATTTAGTAAAAAATCCTGACAGACCCTGTGAAGAGGAAGAGAAAGAAAGAGGAGAAAAGAGAGAGAAAGAAAGAGAAGAGAAGAGAGACAAAGAAAGAGGAGAAATAGACAAAGGGGAGAGAAAGAGAAGAAATAGAGACAAAGAAAGGAGAAAGAGGGGCAGCTAGATGGCGCAGTGGATAGAGCACTGGCCTTGGAGTCAGGAGTACCTGAGTTCAAATCCAGCCTCAGACACTTAACACACTTAGTAGCTGTGTGACCCTGGGCAAGTCACTTAACCCCAATTGCCTCACTAAAAAAAAAAAAAAGGAGAAAGAGAGAAAGGGAAGAGAGAGGAGAAAGGAGAGACAGACAGAGACAGATAGAGACAGAGAGACACAGAGAGAGACAGAGAGAAAGAGACAGAGACAGAGACAGAGTTAAATTGTTCTTGCTGCTAATCACATAGAGAACCCAGAGCTAGAAAAGATCGCAGAGATCGTATAGACTAAATCTCTTCATTGTTGATTTTAGGGTCAGTCACAGCCTAGACCATGACAGAGAAGCTGCTTGAGACGTTACATATGTCATGGATTGAGTTCTAGATCCAGGGTCAGGAAGTCCTGGGTTTAAATTTTTCCTCAGACATCTACTAGCTATGTGGTCCTGGAAGAGTCCCAGTTTGCTCATCTCCAAATTGAGTGTATTGGACTCAAAGGTCTCTAATGTTCTGTCCAGCTCTAAATCTATGATCCTGTAATTTGTTAATAAGGCAGAGTGCCCCCAATGGAACGAAAATACTAAGTTCATCATGAAACAGAAACTAGTGATAAGGAATATCAATTATTCCAATCCACACTTAGCAGAATGTTATACCTGACAAGTGATCATAGCATCACAGATTTTTAACTTGAAGGGAACTTAGAGGTCGTCAGGTACAATCCCTTCATTTTGCTGATGAGGAAATCAATGATAACTGAGATGGCTTCATTTTCCCAGGGTCACATAGCTAGTTAGTGTCTGATGCAGAATTTGAACCCATATCTTCTTTGAGTCCACCACTTTATCCATTATGTCCTACTGCCTTTCTTTCTCTCTTTCTTTCTCTCTTTCTCTCTCTCTCTCTTTCTTTATTTCTTTCTTTTTAAGTGGGGCAATGAGGGTTAAGTGACTTACCCAGGGTCACACAGCTTATCCTACTGCCTTTCAACCAACCTTCCCTTGAGTGAGAATAATTCCTTGTTCTGGATTCAGTCCATTATACTTTTGTGAATTTTTAACTTTAAGAAAGTGGCATATGGGGTGTTCAGGGAGGAATAGCACCTCTGGTATGAGGACTTGCTGAACCCTTTTCAGGGCTACTCATCCACCTTTGGCATCTACCTTTCACCTCTCACTGGTGGCTCCAAGAAACTATACCGTGCTCAGCAGCCAAACCCCAGTAAAACTGTCTCAGCAGATGGGCTAAACCAGGTTAAGGGTAAACAAGTAGTCTCACAATTATTGACAAGTTAGAGAGATGTCTATGCCAAACATGGGAAGATTCCTCCCAGCAGAATGGGCACATGAGAACAATTTGTTCCAACAGCCAGAAAGGTGGCGGAAGCAGACACAATGGAGTTCTTAGAGATTGATCAGATATTGAAGACTCTAAGGTCATCCATTGAATCCAGGGTCATCTTGACTTTTGTCCTGCCTTTGGACTTAGATGACCCTAGAAGAGAATGAGTCTGATGACTTTGAAACAACTCTGTCTCACCTAAATCCAACCCACAATAAGTCATGACATGACCCATCACATTGTGATGTCATCAGTCCTCTTTGAAACAAAGGATGAACAGCACAATTTATCTTACACTAAACCTAAATCTTCTTTAAATTTCCTACCCATTGTTCCCAGCTCTGCTCTCTGGGAGCAAGCAAAGCATGTCTAATCCTTCTTCCACATGCTGGTCCAATAAATACTCATTACTATCATCTTTACTCTGAGTCTTCTCTTCTCCTGTCTGAATATCTCCAGTTTCTTCAAAAGATCTTCAAGCTGTGCTCGTTAGGAATATCAGCAGCATGGTAGGAAAATTTGAGGAGGGAGAGGACCCTTCAGTCTTGAGGCTGGGATGGCATCAGGATTAGGGAAAGCACTGAGATAGGACCAACAATTAGGATTCTGAAAAGCAGAGGTGAGAAGATAAGAAAGACATTCCAGGGAAAGGGAAGTAGGAGATGGGATATGGAGGTTAGGAAATACCCAGTGGTTCAGTTTTCTATTTACATAGCATGTGGCAATGGAAGACATAGTAAATAAGTCTGGAAAGGTGGGTTCCTACCATGATCTGTTGACTAGAGCATCACTCAGGTAGTCAATCAGTGCATAAACATTTGGTAAGTTCTTAATAGGTGCCAGGTACCCTATCCTGAGTCCAGGAAAAACAAATTAAAATACAGGCAGTGTGACACAATGGAGAGAACACTGACCTAGATTGAAATCTCACCCATTATTATACTTACTGCCTTTGCAACCACGGACAAGTCATATAATATTTCAGGGTCTCGGTTTCCCTATCTGTAAAATGAAAGGGTTGGATGACATTAGCCTCTCAGGTCCCTTCCAATAATAGACCTATGATCATATAGTCAGAGTTTGGGTTTTTCATTCTCTCATTCATTCTCTTTATTCCTTCCCAGATACCAAAAATATAATAAAATTAGGGGTATCTCCCCATTTTATTTTTAAAGTCCCACTATTAAAGAAAGACCATGTACCTCATCCAATATTAGTGACTAATCATTTTCAATCCATTTAAATCCAGAGGTGACTTGCCCTACTCTAAAAAGGGAACATGTTCAGCACGGGGAGAGAAGCATGTGGATGAGAGTGCTCATAAATCGAGAGACTTATTTCACCCTGACAACTTTGGCTTCGTGATGTAATAAACCTTGGGAGCAGACCTTGGGAAAGAGCCAGGCATTGATTTGCTCTTGATGCTCTGATGAGACGTGGCTATGTTTTTAGTTTTCGGTGCCACGCAGATGAAAGTGCTCATTAGTCTTGAAAGTCACAAGTGGAAGCATGTCTTCCTTCTCTCAGCAGAGAAGTGGTATCCAACAGGTAGGGAGTGAAGGATGTGTTATCAGCTATACCCCATGTGTTGATTTCCTTAGTGTAACTATGCTTCTATGTTATGAGGGAGGGTTCTGTCAAAGGGGCTCATTAGGAAGTCACAGTAAGAAAAACAAAACATAAATGGAAATAGAAATAAAAAAATTATCACCAGAGGCTTACCTGAGATGTTTTATTTTATTATTTTATTTTATATGGATGTACGATTTCATTGGTCCAAATAGACTAAAATAATAAAGTAAAACATCTCTATCTCTCTCTTATTCTCTCTCTCCCTCTCTCTCTGTCTGATGACTCCAATTTACTTACTTATGCTTCAAAAATATTTTTGTGATTTCCTGACATGATTACTTTTCGTGATTCTTCCAATAGAGTTCTTTAAGCAAAACAAAGCAACACATTTTTCATTCCTGACAATGTATACTTCATTTATTACCTGTATTCTACCACCTCTCTGCCAGGAGGATGGAAGCATGCTGCTTCTTGGTGACTTTGACTTCCATACAAACATACAGAAACATATACACACATACATACATATATGTAAATATGTTTATAAATATATTTAGAATACTTATACCTATATACATATATTTAGAATGTCTATATGTATGTGTGTATACATACATACATACATAAGTGCAGAGAGAGAGAGTGTGGGAGGAAAAAGGAGAGGAGAGGAAAGGGAGACCAAGAGGAAGAAAGACAGAAAAATAGAGAGAGAGAGAGAGAGAGGACAGAATGAGAATTTACCCATCTGTTCACCAAGAGTGGCAGTCATATATGTTTTTGTGTGTGTATGTATGTGTATATATGTATTTGTATGTATATGTGTATATATGTGTTATGTATATCTTGCTTATAGTGCATACAGGAAGAGGCTGCCACTCTTGGTAACAGGTAGGATAATAGGATGGCACCTCTCATGCAGCTCACCCTACTGTGTCCCAAAAATGGAGTGTATGTATTCATTTGGAACACAAGATAGTAGGAAGTTTATTGGACTTGGATTCAAGAATATTTGCTAGCTGTTTGACTGTGGGCAATCATCTCAGGTCCTTTAGCTTCAGTTTCCCATCTGTAAAATGTGTGTAATCATACATCTACTGCCAACCTCAAAGATCATTGTAAAGTGAAGCTCGTTAAATTCACCAGATCTCAGCAGATTCAAGATAAGCATACAGTATGCTCTGTCCAAGCACGTCACTCCATAAATGGATTACCCAGCCAGGCAAAGCTCCAGCTGCTATCAATTATGGCCAGGCAGGGCAGCTGTATCATCTTCACTCGTTGCCTCTCCTAATGCATCTGCAGCTTGAACCCCCTTTCTGAAGAGCTTTTCCATTTTCTAATGCCCCCTTTGTGCCATGAAAGATCTTTCTAATGCTTTAGTTTCTTCTCTCTTTTTTTTTTTTTTTGGCAAGGAAAACTGCAATTACCAGCAACCCATATGGCCAGTGCAGGAGGCTGCATAAATATTCAATAGAATATTATATGGAAAGTTCTTTGTAAACCTTAAAGTGTTATATCAATGTTATCTTTGATTGGGTTAGATGTATGCATACATCCTTCAGGGTGTTAGGCTGGAGGACTTTCCTTCCAAATCCAAATCTAGGGTTCTATGTTTTTAATATGTTAAAAAACTAAACTATTCTTTTGGCTTTCATATCAATAATCTATTGCAATCTGGATTATTGATGCCTAGGTAGCTTGGCAAGGAAGAAATCATATGTGAAAACCAAGTGCTGATGAGAACGGTGTCCATCATCATTTCACCAAATAGCCCCAGACTTTGTCAGAAACTGGGCATCAATCAAGTAAGTATTTATTGAAGAACTACTGTGTACGGGGCATTGTGCTAGGCAGTTGGGATACAGAAACTGTTCTCCTCTGGGTTCGAAAAGAGCCAGTAGGGATACAAAAAACCAAAATGAACAGCCCACTCTGTCAAAGGGCATGAATTCTATTGGCAGAGGAAACATACACGAAATAATTATGGTGCATTTTGGTGGATTTGGCTCCAGAAGCTTGGGAGATTAAGGAAGAACTCCAGTAGAAGAGGATTTTTTCTCTTTATTTTGTTTTACTTTAATATCATTTTTTAAAATCTGGAATCAATAATCAACAGAAATGAGCATTTCCATGTGCAAAATAAAACAGAAGAAAAGATTATATATGAAACAGAATCTCTATGATGTATTGGTTGCTTCTCTTTTTAAGTATAATTAAGTACAAATATAATAAATTTCAAAGCCCTTTTCTCGTTTGTATTTCCTTCTGGATTTTCTCTGAATGTAAAAACAAAACAAAAACAAAAACAAAAATCTGTTTCAGTGGCCTTCCTTCCTTCCTTCCTTCCTTCCTTCTCCCCTTCCTTCTTTCCTTCTCCCTTCCTTCCTTCCTTCCTTCCTTCCTTCCTTCCTTCCTTCCTTCCTTCCTTCCTTCCTTCCTTCCTGTTTTCTCTCTCTTTCTTTTCTTTCTTTCTTTTTCTCTTGTCTCTCTTTCTGGAATGTTCCATAGAACCAATTATTGGGGTTAAATTTAATGTCAGAGCTAGAATTCAAACCCTGGACCAATACTCTTTCTACTGTCCTTCACTTTAAGGGTAGTATGCTTGACACTACATTCTGAGGGAATCATATTTGGGGGACAGATGGGGAGATTGGAGACTTTCAATCAACTTTCTAATATCAGAGGCAATAGTGTGAGAGAAACTCGAAATAGAAACTCATCACTTCAAAGCAATATCACCTTTCCCCCCAACTTCTCTCCCTCGCATTGTCAATTATCTCCCTGACTTCAGGATATTCTCCTGCTATCACATTCATGCCTTTTTCAAAAATTGAAATTCGAATATTTCTCCCTAAGCCATCCTCTCTTTCTTTGTTTCTCTGTTGTTGTTAATGATGCCACTAGTCTTCCTGTCACTGGGGATTTCAAATTCAGCGTGACTTTGAGGCATCTTTCTAATTCCCTTTGACATATAGATCAGATCAATCCAATCTCAGGTTTCGTTACAACACCTCTGAGTGTTCCTTTCCTCTCTCTCGCTTCTGAAGAAGTAAGTGTTCATCTTGAGACAGACACTGAGTTTGCACATATTTATAATGTAAGGGGGTGGGTATGGAGAAGAAAGCTTTTTCTCTCTGCTCATTCTAATTCAATCCTCCTGGCTGATTGCTTGGCTTTTTGTAGTAGCCACCTCACTTTCCCTTCTGATAAGAAAAGGTTAAGCTGTATTCACTGAATCACCCACTGAATGGTTACAGTGCCTCACTTATCTGAGAGTCATCATGGGAATCAGGTATTTTTTGAATTTTTAACATAAAGCTTAGCTTTGAAATTGGCAATATTTTCATTAATTTTATTTTTATTTCTATCCTCCTTTGGATGGAAATTTCCAAAATGTTGTAGACACTAACTTCCCTTCTTTCTTAAACAGACGAGACCAAACACACTCTAACTTGTTTTCAATGGTTCAAGGACATACTTTTGAACTCTGATTAGTAGTAGTAGCAGTGATGATAATGATGACATGTAGGACCTGAGTCTGAACCACTTATATATAATCAACGATTAGAAAGAACTGACACATGACACATTTCACTATAACAGTGAAAGTTGGCACCTTCTCTGCAATAAAATATATTATTCATAATAATAGCTAACATTTATATTGCTCCTTGACATGGAGAATTGTTTTATTCTTTGTACTTGTATTCCCCTTTTATCCTGACACTATGCTCAGAATGCTATCCTTACCTCCCTCTTGTGACACCAAGGGAAAGTGAGAGGCCTTTCCAGATCTCTCCTTTTCCCTCTATCTCATCCTAAAGGATGCTAGTGCTTTCTCTCTGAGGTTACCTCCCATTTATACTTTGTGTATACATAGTTATTTTCATGTTGACAGCCTCATTAGCACGTGAGCTCCCTGAGGACATGGTATTTGTCTTTTTGCCCTTCACACAGTGTCTAGTATATAATAAGCTCTTAATAAATGCTTGTTGAATGACAGTACAAAGCAGGTATTGATAAATGATTAATTGGTATAGTTCCTGGAGATTTGCAAAACATCATGTGTGTGTGATTATGTACGTGTCTGAGTGTAAACACGGGTTGTTTGGTACACCCTCTTGAAGAAAGAAGGGAAGTTAGTATTTATACTATGTATATGTCGGCATGTGTCTGCATATATGTATACACATACATACATACATAAAAAAGGAGAGAGAAAGAGAGAGAGGGGGGGGGGTAATGCAGTGGAAAGAGTGTTGGGCCTCGAGTCAGGAAGACCTGAGTTCAAATCTAGCTTCAGACCAGCTGTATGACTCTGGGCAAGTCACTCGACCCTGTTGGCCTCAGCTATAAAATGAGCTGTGGAAGGAAATGGCAAACCACTCCAGTATCTTTGCCAAGAAAACCCCCAATAAAGTCGTGAAGAGTCAAATATGACTGAAACAACTGAACAGCTACATAATACACATACACAAATGTAATTTCATTTGACCCTCACAATAACCTGTTAGGGGTATACTTTAATTATTTCTATTTTGCAGGAAGCTACAAATTGAGGCTGAGAGGTCAACCCATTTGTCGTGTGTATTGCCCTGAATCTAACTTAACCTATCTTCTTGAGTTGCTATATTTTCCAGAAATGCTGGACACAGTATGCAGAAGGTCTTGAATGTTTCAAGGATGGAGCTCCCTCTGAGCTGACATAATTTCTTGTAACCCAAGCTGGATTCCCATGTGTCCATGGGAGGCAAGAGAAGTGCCAGCCAGTCTGTGCCAGCCTGGGAAATCGCTTGTGCAGTTGAGGTCCTTTGTAGATAAGCAGGCTTTCCTATCTTCATAGTTCAGTAATTTCCAAGGAAAAAGAAGTCATCTTTTGCCATCACCTTGCTCCTCTCCTTGGGCGGGGGGGGGGGTGAGGTTGTCCTTTTCCAACCTTTATTGCAACCTTTATCCCTTTTCCATGCCTCATCCCCTTTAGGAGGCAAGTACCCAGCCTCCTCCCTTTGTCCTACTGTCATCTATATGCAAACTTCTGTATAGACTGTAAACTCTGCTTTGGCTTTGAATTCCACATGCCTGTTCATTTCTCTCATAATACTTTCTCATGCAAGTTTCGCGAAGTTGTGATTTCCTCTCGACATGAGTTATACAGTAAGTTTCTTAGGTAGACTTCAAAACTGTGAGCCCACAAGTTTAGAGGTAGAAGGGACCTCAGGGATCATGGGATCCCCTGCATTTATTTTATAGATGAGAAAACCATTTGCAAATGACTTACCCAAAGTCACCCAGGGAGTAATTAGAGGCAGGATTTGAACCCAGGCCTTTTGACACCCACCAAATCCAGCAACATTCCCCCTGTGCCATTTGTATCAATATTCTGATGTCATCTGAAGATATGTAGGACAATTCAACACCATACAAAATGACCCCAGATGATTTGATTTTGCTTTCTGAGTTCACTGTTTTTCTAGGTTGCTGTTTTTCTTTCTGTTTCCTTGTGTCAGTGTCATCTGTCACTTCTTGTTGCTGTCAGCGTGCCTCTCTCTTTCTCTCTCTCTCCCCTTTTCTCTGTTCATCTGTCTCCCTCTTTTCTCTTTCTATCTGTCAAAGAAAAAAAGTCCTTGTCTTTATTTCTCTCTCTCAAAATGAGGTTCATGTCATTCCTACCCTCAGCACATTATGCCGTATCTAACACCATCCAAATACAATGATTAGGACAGCCCATCCTTTTTCTCTGTTTTGTAACTTGGGCTTCCCATCTCCTACAGGTTAGAAACTAGAAGAGAAAGCTTTTTAACAGAGAGCCTAAAACTGTACTCCAACTGAGGTCCCAAGGAGCTCCCAAAGGTGAAAAGGGCATGGGCTTTGGGGGCACCTAATTCATCTGCTCCAAGGGTTCTTTTGGTCTACTTAATATTTCCATTTCTTTTCTGGATAAATGAAGCTGCCACCTAAGTGATCTCTTGATGAGTGAGGTGCTGTAGTTTTCTAGTTCCTGCATCTGCAAAGATGAGAAACATCAAGGTTGTTTTGACTGGATGGAGTCAACAGGCATCTGATCAATATTCCTTGGTTGCAGACTTCTGCAACATACTCTTCCTATTAGCAAAAGTAGAAACCTTCAGTAAAAGTGATTGTCTAGCTTCCTCTGGAAGTATGAGAGTCAACATTTTGGCTTCCTCCAGTATGTTATCAAAGTATCAATTGCTATAGTGTAAAGTCTATCTTTTGCAGTCCAAATGGCTGGAGATTTTCTCTAGAACCAGATGTTTGGTGGTGGGTAAATGACAAATCCTGGTGTATTGATATCTTCTAGATGCTTCCTGGATTTTTTAGACTAATGTTGACCCCATACCTCACCAAATGCCTGCCTAACATGAAAGCTTAGTAAACATTTTGGAAGATTCTATTGATTGACACATATGGCAACTACCAACGGATCCCATCTCAGATGTCCCATTTTCTAAAGACAATTTTATTCTTGGACTTGACTTGCTTCTCAGAACTTCTGTAGGTCTTTTTGGGAAAACTGAGGTCATTGGTTTATTTGTGTCTTTACTGGTTCACCTATACTCCAAAGCAGGCTAGAAACATCTGGCCACAGGCTCAGAGGTACCCCATAAAGAGAGTATAATTCCCTCCATGGGCTGTTTTCCCTGGCTTGACTTCATATTTGGAGAGAAGGCAGTGGGGCTGGCTCTTCCAAGAACAGTACAGTGAAGTATGCCTAGTTCTCAAAAGAAAGAGAATCAGGGCAGCTAGGTGGCAGAGTGGATAAAGCACTGGCCCTGGATTCAGGAGGACCTGAGTTCAAATCCATCCTCAGACACCTTGACACTTACTAGCTGTGTGACCCTGGGCAAGTCACTTAACCCTCATTGACCCGCAAAAAAAAAAAGAAAGAAAGAGAATCAATAGGCTACAGAATCAGAAGACCTCTAGTCAAACCTAACCTCTGCCACATCCTATCTGTGAGGTCATGGCAAGCCACTTCCCTTCTCTGAGACTCAGTGGCCATATCTGTAAAATGAGGGGTTAGACTAGATGGCTTCTCAAATCTCTAGGCCTATAAAGCTATTACCTTATGGTCTCTCTGGTCTTCTGTTTCTTCTTCTTCTTCTTTTTTTTTTTGCACGGCAGTGAGGGTTAAGTGACTTGCCCAGGGTCACACAGCTAGTACATGTCAAGTATCTGAGGCTGTATTTGAACTCAGTTCCTCCTGAATCCAGGGCCAGTGCTCTATCCACTGTGCCCCCTAGCTGCCCCTCAGTGTCCTCATTTGTAAAAGGACACTGAAGTCCCTTCCTGCTCAAGGTCCACAATTCTGTGATTCTCCGAACTCTCTGAAACTCAGTTTTCTCAACTGAAAAAAATGGGAGTTCAGATAAGAAGTGTCCCCTTTACAATGAGGTGGAGATTACCAGTGACTTCACCAGAACCTGAAGGAGGAATATTTCCATTGGGTCTATAATATCCTTGATACAGATACCCCCTTCAAAGTAACAGACCCCGAGCCCTCTCTCCATCCCCCATCTCCTTCATGGAGCTAACTCTAGAATTGGGTTGAATCTGAACCCAGAAGAGAAATAGTCTCCCAATAATGATCACAACAATAACAGTGGTTACAGTCTCATGCAGAGGGATCGGGGAGGAAGAGAGGGAAGGAAATTCTGGTCACATATATGGCCTCTAGCACCCCCTCCCAGGATACTCTGCCTTTGCCTTTACTCTGGGTGCTGGTGGTATTCCTTCTCTGTCTCCCCTCTCACTACCAGGCTAATTTTGAAGAATGGAAGAAGCCTAAAAACTTGTATGATTTAGGAGCCAGTCAAAATATAGTCACCATTTAGGTCAGAGGCATCAAATATAGAGATTACAGGCCTTGACAACACTCCCCAGTGGGTCCTGTACCAGATTAAAATGAAATTGAGAAATATTTAGCAAGATAAATAAAAATGCCATAAAATATAGATAACATTACTTTTTAAAACTAAACAAAAAAAATGGGGCAGCTAGGTGGCACAGTGGATAAAGCACCAGCCCTGGATTCAGGAGGATCTGAGTTCAAATCCAGCCTCACACACTTGACACTTACTAGCTATGTAACCTTGGGCAAGTCATTTAACCCTCATTGCCCCGCAAAACAAAACAAAACAAAAAAGAACTAAACCAATAAGCAACTTTCAGGGTTCCTTCTTTACTAATAAGTGGCCTCTATTTCTATTTGAGTTTGACACCACTCTCCTGGCTGACTGGAATAATCCCACTTAAGAATTAAGCAGGATATGGAGTCTCATTGGCTAATATTTATGTAGCAACTTGAATAGCAGCGATTAGTTTCTTTGTCTGACCATGGACAAGTCAGAGAGTGTTGTCTTGGCTTCATCTTATACTACCTGAGCAGGGGATCCATGCCAGAGACTTTTGGTAGATGGATATAGACACAAGGTGTAAGGGACATGCTCTAAGAATGGAAGATATATCACCCTTTAAATGTGCCAGACACAAAGATCCTATTCCTGCCTGTGATACAGTGAAGTGAAATCCTTGTTGCTAGAGATAATGAAGGGGAGTGGGAAAAGTTGTTGACTTTCAGACCAATTAAGACCAATTAATCAGGCAGTCAATCAACATGTATTTATTAAATCTCTATGATAGACATAATCCCTAGTATTTATATGGCATTTTAAAGTTTTGTGAAGCACTTCACTTGCATTTAATAATAATAATAACAATAATAGCATTTATATAGCACTTTAAGTTTTACAAATCACTTTATATTCATTGTCATATGATAACAAAAGTAACAGTATTTAATTAGGACTTCAAGGTTTGTAAATCAGTTCACAGGCATTCTCATATACTACTACTAATAATGGCATTTATCATAGGGTTGTAAGGTTTAGAAAGTATTTCACTTAGATTTTATAATGACAATGATAATAATAATAATAGCATTTATATAGAACTTTAAAACTTGTAAAGGAATTCACATGGATCCTCCTTGATGGTTAGAGAATCAGCCTCAAAACTAGGAAATTGTTGTTGATATTCAGTCCTGTCTGACTCTTCATGACCCCATTTAAGGTTTTCTTTGCAAAGATTTTGGAGTGGTTTTCATTTCTGTCTCCATCTCATTTTACAGATGAAGACCTGAAGCAGGTGGGGTTAAGTGATTTGCCCAGGGTCATACAGTTAGTATCTGAGGCTGGATTTGAACTCAAGATAAGTATTCCTGATTCCAAGACCAGTATTCTATTCACTGTGCCACTTAGCTGCCCAACTGAATCTTGAGGATGGTCTAAATGCATTAAGTCAAAATACTCAGTTGTGATTATTTTAGTCACATCATGATAAAGAATCCATGAAAGTGAGGAGGCTGACCCATGACCACAAACTTAAACCAGCAATCTGACTCAAATATGGGTGCTTTAGTTCAGAGGTAGATAAGACTAAAGAAGGGGCAGTATCTTAGTACAAACATACATCATCAATACTGGGGAGGACAACCCTCAAAATATGTACTTGGGTTGATCACAGATTCCTTTTGACTGAGCAAATCAAAGTCCAGCTTCCATCCAGATTCAAATCTGTTGAGCTCTATAGATTTCAAACATTGACTATAACCCTAGTATTCTGAAGAACTGGGATTTCATCAATGTAAGTATTCCCTCCAATGTTGCCTGTGCTAATTCCACCCATGTCTGCCCATTGTGTGGGATTTTTTGCCTTTATTTGTTTCCCAAGAGCCTGACACATGGTGGATGCTTAATAAATACTTGTTTGCAGACTGGCAACTCATGTTTTTCCAAAAGTGCACCAAAGGCATGTGCTAAGGACCTTTCTCTGATTGCCTTAAATTGTCAAGGGTACCAAGGAAACATGTGAGTTGGCTGCTAATTAGACCTTTTTTATTACATCTTTCTTGGAGGGAATCCTTATAAAATCTGATTTTCCTTCCAGCCATTCCATTGCAGGATATGTCTTCTCCAGTGACTTTTGGGTGACCCTCAAATTTAATTCTTCAGAGGCTGTCATGTTGAATGATTTGAAGCCAAACAACATATAATATTAAACTACAGATCTTTAAAGTGGAAAGGCAATCTAAACAATCACATAGCTCACCTTCTATTTTCATATTAATACTTGAGATGCTACAACTTTTGATATAATAAATATCAGAGATATAGTCCACATTAACAATAGCTCTTTGGAGAATTCCTCAATCATTTTGAAGAGTGTAAAGGGATCCCAAGACCAAAACGTCTGAAAACTACTAATAGTTGATAGACTCATGCACTTAGAGCTAGAAGGAGTCTTAGAGGCCATTAAATTCAACTCCACCTTTCTCCAGATAAGTAGAGTGAGACACATGTAAGGTAAGTGACTAGCCCACTTGAGAACTTTGACTACAAATCTTCCTAATTTCAAGTCCAATGCCCTGTCCACTATGCCCTTTTCCTCCTCCTCCTCCTCCTCCTCCTCTTCCTCCTCCTCCTCCTCCACTTCCTCTTCCTCTTCCTCTTCTTCTTCCTCTTCCTCTTCCTCTTCCTCCTCCTCCTCCTCCTCTTCCTCCTCCTCCTCCTCTTCCTCCTCCTCCTCCTCCTCCTCTTCCTCCTCCTCCTCCTCTTCCTCCTCCTCCTCCTCTTCCTCCTCCTCCTCCTCTTCCTCCTCCTCCTCCTCTTCCTCCTCCTCCTCCTCTTCCTCCTCCTCCTCCTCCTCCTCTTCCTCCTCCTCCTCCTCCACTTCCACTTCCTCTTCCTCTTCCTCTTCTTCTTCCTCTTCCTCTTCCTCTTCCTCCTCCTCCTCCTCCTCTTCCTCCTCCTCCTCCTCCTCTTCCTCCTCCTCCTCCTCTTCCTCCTCCTCCTCTTCCTCCTCCTCCTCCTCCTCCTCCTCCTCTTCCTCCTCCTCCTCCTCCTCCTCCTCTTCCTCCTCCTCCTCTTCCTCCTCCTCCTCCTCCTCCTCTTCCTCCTCCTCCTCCTCCACTTCCACTTCCTCTTCCTCTTCCTCTTCCTCCTCCTCCTCCTCTTCCTCCTCCTCCTCCTCTTCCTCCTCCTCCTCCTTCTCTTCCTCCTCCTCCTCCTCTTCCTCCTCCTCCTCCTCTTCCTCCTCCTCCTCCTCTTCCTCCTCCTCCTCCTCCTCCTCTTCCTCCTCCTCCTCCTCTTCCTCCTCCTCCTCCTCCTCCTCTTCCTCCTCCTCCTCCTCCACTTCCTCTTCCTCTTCCTCTTCTTCTTCCTCTTCCTCTTCCTCCTCCTCCTCTTCCTCTTCTTCTTCTTCTTCTTCTTCTTCTTCCTTCTTCTTCTCCTTCTCCTCCTCCTTCTTTCCTCCTTCCCCTCTTCTTTCTTATTTCTAGAATTGGAATAGTAATAACATCTATCTCAAAGAGTTATTTAAAGGATCAAATGAAATAACATGTAAAATGTAAATGCAAAATTTTACATGTATATGTATCTACACATATATAAATAAGGTATACATAGATATATAGATTTCAATAAAGACAGAGAGAGATAGAGAGATAGAGAGATGGATGGATAGATATAAATACCCCTACACACTCTCAAACAAAGAGTAAGGGTGGATGCTCACATTATATAGGGAAACCCAGAATGAAGAAACTCCCTCTACTCATGCAGATTGGCTCTCTCTCTGACACTTAAAGTCTTAGAGAATTGCTTAAAACATTGGTAAGTGACTTGCCTGGGGTTACATGACAGCATGGGTTAGAGACAAGACCTGAATTGAGGTCTTCCTGGATCAGAGGTAAGGTCTTCATCCATTATTCCATACTTTCTTTCTTTTTTTTTTTTAAGTGAGGCAATTGGGGTTAAGTGACTTGCCCAGGGTCACAGAGCTAGTAAGTGTTAAGTGTCTGAGGCTGAATTTGAACTCAGGTACTCCTGACTCCAGGGCCGGTGCTCTATCCACTGCGCCACCTAGCTGCACTTATTCCATACTTTCTATCCCAGAATGGTTCACAAAAAGGGGGGAGTATCAATAAAGATGTAATATTAAAAAGAAAGAAAACTAAACAACCTAAATTAAAATCATTGTGACCATGATGTTCTATTCAGGTGTTTTGCTTTAGTAGCAGATGAGGATTTATTCTCATAAACTTGTTTTAGAAAACTGCAGTCAAGCTGAAAGGCTAAGAAACTCCTAATAATAGTGTTTTCAGTCAATTTCTACTTGATACTTCCTGAAATAATCCTTTGAATTGACTCATAGTTGTTTGGGCTAATTATTTTTAATATTTTTTCTCCTTCATTGAATTGCCCATTTTGCTATAATGCAGACCTAAGCTCTGTCTCCTGCTCTCAGTGAAGAGTGCCCTGATGGAAGCAGTCCATTCTACTTACCTCCCTGCTTCTGAGACTACAGTTGGTAATGCCAGGCTGGTCTTGTCTTTGCGTTCCCTTTAACTCGAGATCCCTGCCATTTAAGGATTCAATTGGCAGAAAAAAAATCATTGATATTAGCCATGCTTCTATAACATTTCCTGCACTGTTGGAGAAGATTCCTACGTGGGAAGCCACTAGAGTTGAAAGGAAACATAGAGATCATCTAGTCTATTTTCCTCATTTTGAAGATAAAGGAGACTAATACCAAGGGGAGCTAGGTAGTACAGTAGATAAAGCACCAGCCTTGGCGTCAGGAGGACCTGAGTTCAAATCCAGGCTCAGACACTTATGAGCCATATGATCCTGGGTGAGTAACTTTTGCCAAAAAAAAAAAAAAAAAAAAGATTAGGTTGGAGGCTCTAAGATTATCTGGCCAATCACAGGAAGAGAAGGCAGGTGACAGAAGCAAGTCTTTGTGTTGCAGGTTCCTGAATTATAAAATGAAAGTAATAATATTTTTTCAAGAGGTAGGCTTGCATAATAGAGTGGATAGAGCTTTAGACTTTGGGTTCAAGAGACCTAGATTCAAATCTTGTGTCTGGTGATCCATAACTCATTATAGGGGGTTTACCTTGGGGTCAGTGAACCCCCCATTCCCCCTTTTTGTTTTAGTTTTTTTTGGGGGGGGGCCAGGGCAATAAGGGTTAAATGACTTGCCCAGGGTCACACAGCTTGCAAGTGTCAAGTGTCTGAAGCTGGATTTGAACTCAGGTCCTCCTGAATCCAGGGCCAGTACTTTATCTACTGTGCCACCTAGCTGCCCCCCATCCCCCTTTTTTGAAATGTGTTTCAATATAATTGGTATCTAATTCTGAAAAAAGATCAAATGGCTTCAGCACACTGCCCATGGGGCTATGTCACAAAACAGGTTAAGAATCTTGGTCCCAAAACAAACAAACAAAAAATTAAAATATTTAAAAAATTAAAATTAAATATTTTTAATTTAAAAAAAAGAATCTTGGTCCTAGAATTTTCTTCTCCTCATCTATAAGATGAAGGTTGTATGATAAAAGATTTAGACCTAGATAGGGCCTTAGAAACCATGGACTCCAAACCTCTTATTTTATAGAGGAGGAAACTAAGGCACAGATGAAGTGATTTGTCCAGGTGGTAAATGGTAGAACAAGGATTCAAACTCAGGTCCTTTGATTCTAAAGCCAGCAGTCATCTTCCTGAACTACACTGCCTCTGTTCTTTACACTGGCTGTTTTCCATGCCTGGAATGTTCTTCTTCCTCACTTCTGCCTCTTGGCTTCCCTGTCTCTCTTCAACACTCTGCTTAGATCTCACCATTTAGTTGAGGTCTCTTCTAGTCTTTGTGGATCTGACTGCCTTCCTTCACCTTCCACAGAGAATGATAGTTGCAGGACTCTTTGTCATCCATTCTTTTCTGCTCGTCTGGCCCAGAAAAACTCCTGCCAGCAACACTGCAAATCTGGCTGCATTTCAACTTAACCAATGATGACTTTGTTATGCCATTTAGAGTTGTGTGGTAGAAAACGCCTCTCTGGAAACATGTCCAGGGGATGCATGTGCCATTGAGAAATCACTCATGTAGGTCTCACACCAAACAAGATACCAGAAGCCATGGATAGGACAGTATCTTTATGGTATGGGCCAAGACTGAATCTGGGTACCTGGATGAGCCCTGATTCTTGCCTATTATTATCCTTGAGTAGTTGTGTTTTTTTTTCATGGAAAACTGAAAGCTAATAACAATTTGATTCTTCAAAAGACAAAAGAAGGAATACATTGACCTATCAATAATAGACCCTCTTGAAGTACAAGTTAATTTCCTCCCCTTTAGCCTTCCACGTTCTCCTTCTACCATTTTATATTCTTAGCCACCAAACTGAAAAAAAAAGATAAATACAAGAATTACATGTTTTAATGAAGATCATAACATTCTAATGAGCACAATCAAATTTGAATCATTTTGGTTTGATTATTTTGTAACACATTCTTTCTTAGCACCTGTACAATTCGAAAATTTTAATTGCATTTTTTCCAGAAATGTCAGGCAAAGAAGATTCAAAGAAGATGGTATTTACATTTTTTTCTTAAGCATGACATATTATAGCAAGCATTGAGGCAATAGGAACATTCCCTTTGGCTGGGGAAAAGATAAAGGAGGAGATAATTGTAATTCCACTGTAAGTCATATATTCATGAGTAATTGCTTTTATCTTATACATGGCTGAACTACAGAAAGCAGGATGCATTTTACAGAAATATACCTTTTTTAATTCTCTCACCTTCTACTAAATCTTAGAGACTCTTCAATAAATATTGGAGTCTTTTGAACTGAGGTGTTTTTTATCAAATTTTACAATTTTTATCTGTTCTTTTAGATCTCAGTGGGAACAAAGTTTTATCAAAATTAAAAATTAACATAATTTTCTCCTGAATTTTAGAAAGACTAGATTTGAATTCAAATCAAGTTCTTAAGAGGAAAAAAAATAAGTATTTGCATTGAAATGTTCCCTATTCCTCACTTGCCTTACTTTGTGCTTAGAAATTAACACAGGGCAAATAAATGGTGGTAGACATTACATTTTGCCCTTTATGTATTGACAAAAATGTACTTACATTTGGGATACTGTTAAATAGTAAGCTTTTTTCCCTTTGAAATACCTTGTACCACAGCCCTTTGAAGTTAGTGGCATTTAGAATTACAGGTTCATTAGTTTAGAGATAGGAGAGACTTTAGGGGTGTTCTAGTCCAACATACTCATTTTTACAGGGGAGAAATTGTGGTTTAAAGGAAAAAATAACTTACTCAATATCATACAAGTTGATACTAGGTAGGAAAGCTTGCTCCATAGTTATGCTCATTTCTCCCCCCATTCCCAAGTCATCATTTTTACTTATCCTCTTGAAATTGTATCCCTCTATCGAGACCCACTTACAAAGCTACTACTTTCATGAAACATTTCCTCATTTCCAAAGCTGGTATTAATTTATTTCTCATTTAGATTCATAATACTTTGTACTTCTCTTATGCTCTTAGTACATTTTAATTTATTTTATAGCTATTTGTGTACATTTGTTATTATACCTTCTAATTTGTAAGTTCCATGAAGACAGAGGTATTCCTATTTATTTGTTTCCTTACTGATCCTAAACACAGTACATTGCATAGAGTAGATAAATGCTTTAAGTACATATAGGAAGGGAAAAAGGAAAGGAAGAAAAGGAGAGAAGAGAAGAAGCAGAAGTAGAAGCAGAAAAGAAGAAGAAGAAGAAGAAGAAGAGGAAGAAGAAGAAGAAGAAGAAGAAGAAGAGGAAGAGGAAGAGGAAGAAGAGGAAGAGGAAGAGGAAGAGGAAGAGGAAGAGGAAGAGGAAGAGGAAGAAGAAGAAGAAGAGGAAGAGGAAGAGGAAGAAGAAGAAGAAGAAGAAGAAGAAGAAGAAGAAGAGGAAGAAGGAGGAGGAGGAGGATTAGGAGGAAGAAGGGGAGGAGAACATGGACAATGAGGATAAGGAAAGGAAAAGGAAGGGAGATAGAGAGGAAAGAGTCAAGTCAATAAGTATTTATTAAAAGTTGGAGTGGCAGTGTCCACATAGAGGCATGGAGGAGAGGAAGAAAAAAGAAAAAAAGGCAAGGAAGTTGTACTTTAACTAAAACAAGTTTTCTTGTTTTAATTTCAGGAAACAGACTAGGCAACAAAGAGTCTTCCACAGGATACTTGTCCTCTGCAACCCATCATTGGACTCTGGGTTTAGCTCTTATTGACAACATGACAGCGAAGCTATTAAGTCATGCCTGACCTCTTTTCCTAAGCACTCCTGGGGTGAGGCTTAAGGAATACGCTGGTTCATCCCCACGGCGAGTTTATATCCATGGCAAACTTCACCTTTGGTTCCTCATCACAGCTTTCACACATCAGCACCTCATTGCTAGAGGTGAGTGAGAGAGAGAGCAAAGTGTCTCAGGTATTGTTTATCCAATTAAATCAGTTGGGCACATGGTGTCAGAGTAATGTCACCAAGCGGCAGCCTCACCACCATCAGCTGCACCTGATGCAGGATGGGAAAGATGTGGTCAGATCACAATACATGTAAAAAGTCCTAGTGGTTTTTATTGACCAGCATCTTCAATATGAGTTAAAAGTGACAGTGCAACTCAATTTGGGGGGAAATGAATATAATCATAGGCTGCTTTCACAGAAATCTAATATCTACAGATGATAGCCCTGCCACATGAGCATTAGATTCTTGTTTTGCTCAGAGCAGTACCTCTAGAGAATCTTGACTAATTTTGTGCACTATATTTTAGAAAAGATATTGACAGGCTGGAGAATGTCCACTAGGATAGGATGATGAAGGAGCTTGAAACCAACACAAGAGGATTGGCTATAGGAATGGGGTAAGAAGCAGTATATGTTAGGGAAGAGAATAAGGGAGAGAATGCTTAGGGAGTATATTATAACTCTCTTCAAGTATTAGAAAGGTCATCCCATGAGAGAGGAATAAAGCTTCAATACCACATTAACCACAACCAGAAGTAATAGATGGATTTAGGATCAGTAAATCCAATAAAGAAATAGCAATGATTATTTGTATCTACATAATGACGGAAAGTTTAAAAGGTACTTTATATGCATCAATTCACTGAAGCTTCAAAACAACTCTGAGGTTCTCCTCATATCTCAGATGAGGTAGCTGAGAGTCAGAGAAGTTAGTTGCTCACAAGTGCATTGCAAATAAGTGTGAGAGGTAAGATTTTGACCTAGGTCATCCTGAGGACCATAGAGATCACTTCTCCAAATATCCCCATTTTACAGATGGGGAAGTAAAAACCCACAGAAGTTAAAGACTTGATTAAAGTCATATGGTCTAAGGGCAAAAATAGGCCTAGGGTCCAGGTCTACTGACTTCATAATAATGGTGTCAAACATACTTTTTTTTTTTACAGGGAAATGAGGGTTAAGTGACTTGCCCAAGGTTACACAGCTAGTAAGTGTGAAGTGTCTGAGGCTGGATTTGAACTCAGGTCCTCCTGAATCCAGGGCCGGTGCTCTATCCACTGTGCCACCTAGCTGCCCCCAATGGTGTCAAACATAAAGAGAAGCTATGTGCTGTGGTGGGAAATCTTGGATTTTGAAAAATGGTTGGATTCTGAGTCAGAGGGGCTTGGTTCAAGTCATGGCTTTCCTACCTCCTACCTGTGAGATTTTAGGCAATTCATTTAGCTTTTATTCACCCTCACATGAAAATATTGCTATCTCTCTGATTATTTCTAAGTCAGCTTCTGGCTTTCTCAATACTTGCTCCTTTTAAAAAGCTTAGCCACGGGGCAGCTAGGTGGCACAGTGGATAGAGCACCAGCCCTGGAGTCAGAATTACCTGAGTTCAAATCTGGCCTCAGACACTTAACACTTACTAGCTGTGTGACCCTGGGCAAGTCACTTAACCCCAATTGCCTCACTAAAAACAACAACAACAACAACAACAACAACAAAAGCTTAGCCAGATAGGTGAGTAACCATAGACTCATAAATCCTAAGCAAAAAATCCTGGTCTCTAACCCCTTCATTTTACAGATGAGGAGACTAAGGCTCAGAGAAGTTTTTAGGCTCAAAAATCATAGTATCACAGAATTAGAGCTAGAAGGGACTTCAGAGTCCAACTCCCTTATTTTCTAGATGAAGAAACTGAGGTTCAGAAAAGTTGAAAAATTTGTTTGATTTCACCCAGATAGAAGGATTTGAACTCAGATCTTACCTCAGATGCAGTATTTTTTATATCATTATAACACTCTTATCTCCATATGTTAGTGTTTGTAGGGAGTAATTAGAGAACACAGACACACTATACCCTCTCCAAAATATTTTCACAGGGGAGAAGCAAGAGAAGCTAAAGAAAGCTACATACCCTTCAAAAGCCATTCACAATAACAAGACTGGGTAATGATAAACAATTTTAGAAAACATAATGATGGGTCATGAGAGCAGAAGACCGTAGTACCTGGTAGACGGTATGGTTGCAGATTCGATCCCTTCAAAATAGGCATCGCGAAGAAGAACAAAGCTGGTGCTATCTCCTGTTTTCATTGTCATCGACTAGCCAGGCATCGGAAAGGATTCATTTCTTGCCACTGTCAGGTCTCATTATAATCTTTGTCAGAAGAGAGTATTATAACAGGCCTGCTATGCCAGCTATGGTTTTGCTCTCATTACAGGCTTTCATTCATGGGATGAGGATGGTAATAGGAATGGAATGTTGTGTAAAAACAGAGACCACTTTCCTGACAGTTGGAAATTGGTGATGAGAATGGAAAATGGCAGGGAAAAAATTAATCTATTTTTTTTTTTGGTGGCAAAAATTGCGCTGAAAAGAGAATGGTATTCAAGAGGAATCCATCGCTGTAGGAACATCAAAGCTAGGAGCAGAGGACTTTTTGTGGTCCTCTCTGTGAAAGATGAGATTCCCAAGTGTCCTTCTTGCTTGGTGCCTTGGGAACATCTTGAACTTGAAGAATAGGCATCCTCTTTAACCACAAAACTAATATGAATAGATATAAAAATTGGATGTCCTTTTAAATTGGAAGTCACCATTCTATCTTCTGGCAGAAAATAGTCAACCAAATTTGTGGATATCCAGAGGGATTTCCCCAAAGCACAGACTAAGTATTACTTAATATAGTTCAACAATTCAACAGATTTGTGTTCCGTCATTGTAAAATTCTGTATTCAGTGCAATGTGCAACACAAACAAACAAAAACCATAGCTCTTATCTTCAGGAAGCTTACAATCAAATCGGGATGAGCCTAACATGAATGAAATCATGACAAATTTATCATTGATTATACCTAAGGTCAATGCAAGCAAATTTCTGAGGATGAAACTAAAATCTGAGGAAGGGGAGATCATTTAGCTAAGGTTGGGGAAAGAGTCAAGGAAGGCTTCATGGAATAGTTTGAACAGCATCCACTTGGTGTTTTCTGTGTGAATAGTCAGTCCAAACTCTTTTGAGCAGTTACGGATATCTCCCCAGAAAACTCTGTAGTGTTCTAGGGTTAGATGCAACCAGCACAAAGTCATGAACCTTATACTGGATTTCTTCTATTCCAGTGGTGACCATCATTGGCATGCATTTCCCTGTTTTATGCATTGCCTGATGCCTATGATCAGAGGATTGTTGAATAAGGCTCTATTGCTGAAACTTTCAAATAATCTTTAAAGACTTCAATGTATGGAAGGGAGTTAATTTTTTTGAAGGCTATGTTTTAAGGTGATATTTTGCTATACTGAATCAAATGCCTTTTCATTATCAACAAGTACAGTGGGATCTTATGTTCTCTACATTTCTCATTCAGTGGTGGAATGGTAAGGTATGAACCATTGTCCATTATCACTTGTGAAGATTTCTCAATACTACTGATATTTTCATAGAAAATAGCTTCAGTTTGTTTAGAGATGATTTCCATAAAGATTGTGTATAAATGGGAAGAATAAACATTTGGATTATAATTGTTGAGATTCTCTCATTCACCTAATTTTGTTCTTATCCATACTATTTCTCTCTCTCCTATAAGTTTACATCTTCTACTGATATATTAGATTTTAAGTTGAGGGACTCCTTCCACTGTCCTTGATGGTGAAAATAGTTGTAAGAATCTTTACAGATTTTTTCCACTCTTCTTCAGTTTGTTGCTTCCCCTCTCTATCTTCATCTTTAAATTTCCCTGGACTTACAATGTCTAGTTTGGTCATTTGCCAGTCTTTCTTCAAACTGATTTGATACTCTGCCACTTCTCTCTGATTTATGAGACTATACTGTTCATATTCATACAGCAGTCAATCATTCAGTCAAAAGAATTTATTAAGGACTCACTGTAGGTCAGGAAATGTGCTATGCACTGTGGATACAAAAAAAGAGGCAAAAGATGTCCCTGTCCTCAAGAAACTCACAATCTAATGAGGGAGACAACAAGCAAACTTATGTGTACATGTGTATATTCTTCTTCATAGGACTTTACAAAAATGATTATTAGCTAAACCACTGTTGCCTTTGGCTACCATTTTTCCACTTGGCAAATAAATCAAGCATATGCTTGACTCCTTTGAATTGCAACCATTGATTTGTATCAGTTAAATTTGTATATGAATTTATTAGAACTGCTATCAGTGTCATTCATGTTGTCTGTTTCCTACTTTCATGATTAATTGCTCATTTAAATAGTTCAAGATTAAGCAGTTTTAACTATGCAACATCTTTTTTTCTTATTTTTTAATAGAATTTTAAAAAATAATTCTGGTCTTTGAATAATAATCACCTTTGCAACCTTGGGTGAGTCACTTAAAACTCTGGTCTTAAGTTTCCTCATCTATGAAATGAGAAAGAGTATATTAAATGACCTCTTAGGTCCCTTCTATCTCTAAATCTATGATCCTATCAATCTGGTCTTTGAAATTCAGTAACAATCTAGAGCCATTGATTGGTTCTCCATACAAGAGAGAAACCATATACTTTGTTTTGTTTTTTTGTTTTTTTTTTAGTGAGGCAGTGGGGGTTAAGTGACTTGCCAAGGGTCACACAGCTAGTAAGTGTCAAGTGTCTGAGGCCGGATTTGAACTCAGGTACTCCTGAATCCAGGGCCAGTGCTTTATCCACTGCGCCACCTACCCGCCCCCAGAAACCATATACTTTGCACACACAAAAAAGGCTAATTTAAGAATGGACTTGAACTTGAGGAAGATCCCTTTCCTTTCAGAAGCAAAAGATTACAGAGTACAAAGAAATGAGGATATTCACATTGTAAGGGAAAAGCTCTAGTTTGGGTAAAAGTCTAGAGACAATAAAGTCACTCTGCTTCCCATAACCCATCCTAGCTTTTCCCCTCTCAGGGAGTTGTACGTCTTCTACAAATGACAACGGCAAGTAGCTCTCATGAAATGGTCCTTGAATTACCTTTCTCTCTGAGCATTCTAGCTTTCCTTATATCAATGATCAATTATCAACACACCTAGGAAAGATTCTGGATTCCCCCCCCCCCCTTTTTAATCCCATGTCAATGTCAAGCAGGAAAAAATGAAGAGCTTCAATTGATACTTTGGGCATAAGAGTTTCTATGAGATGTTTATTGAATGCGGAAGGGAGGGAGGCCAGGATGTGCACCGTGTTATCTAGCATACATTAAAGCTGTTGACATGGTTGCCCATGTTCTATGAATGTGGCAGGGAAAGTAGACATGAGAGGCCTCTTTTATTCACATAAAAAGAAGACAATTTTACTGTGTAGAAACCACTCGCATTTACTCGGACCCCTGACCTTATCTGAGAGTAAGTTCAGTGCGAGAACAGACTTCAGTATTGAAAGGCTTCAGCCCTTAATGGGGAAAGAATTTAAATGGCAATCTAAGAAGGGTAAGAAAGGGACCTTTAAGCCACAGGAAATAGACTTAAATACTTTCATAGCAACATAGGGAGAGGAGGGTATGATACAAAGACTTTCTATTCATTTACGATCAGTTCTGACTTATCTGTGCTACTAGAAGCCACAGCAAAGTGGACAGATCAAAGGGTTTGGAGACAGTAAGAGGTGGTTTCATATGCCACCTGTCAGCTATGTGACCCTGGGAAAGACATTTATGATCTCTCTGCCTCAAGCTATTCCCTGGGCTTAATTAATGAGTCAAAGACAGGGACATATATATATATATATATATATATTGGTTTTCTTGTTATCTCTCCCATTAGAGTGTTAGCTCCTTGAGGGCAGGGACTGTATTTTCCCTCTTTTGGAGGGATCTTCTGTGCTTGGTATAGTGCTTGGCCCTTAGCAGGCACTTACTAAAGCTTTATCGACTGACTGACCTTCATCAGTAGAGAGACTTCTCTTTCTAGGAGTTCCCTAAAACAGTTGAAATCATAGTTCCCTCAGGTATTTGTACTAGGAAAGAAAAGCTAATACAAAGAGAAATCGAAACAAAGTGATCCTGAAGTAGAAGGGGAAAGGCTTTATTTGACATCTTAAGGTCTGGGTTTGAATTCAGGCTCTACCACTAATAAGATGTGTGACTCTGGACAGCTTGCTTCATGGCCTGAGCCTCATTTTCCTCATCTGTAGAATGGGAATGATAAAATCTTGTACTGCCTACTTCATCAGGCTATTGTGAGAGTTTTGTTTTAGTGATTAGCAGAACAGTTTTGGAGATAGGACTGAATGAATGAAAAACACTTATCTTGTTCTAAGCATTAGAAATACATATAGCAAAGTTAGTTGGTCCCTACTCTCAAAGCGATGTTATTATAAATGGGGGAAATTATACATATAAGTAAGCTTTAGCCTCAGGGGGAATAGGGAGGTGCTAGAAGTCCCAAGAGTGCAGAAGTGGGACAGATTGCAAGACCCAGGGGTTTTGAGGGGGTAATTGGAGGGTTCGTTGACAGTACAAGAGGTCTGAAATCAGTTTATCAGGTGCTGTTACAGAAGATAGGGCAGCCTATTCCCCCAGAGATTCCATGAGCTGTCTTCACAGAATAACTGATGCCCTCCCAACCCTAGGGAAGAAATAGGGAAGGTAGAATGTAAAGGGAATGATGGTGAGGGAAAGTGGTCCAGACAGAGAGAGAGAGAGAGAGAGAGAGGGAGAGAGAGGGAGAGAGAGAGCGAGCTTTTGGGATTGGTTCCATGGCTGACACAACATGTGGATGATGGATCAATGGTCTACTGTGGGGAACAAGCACTTGGTTTGAATGTTAGTGCCCTGGGTCAAAGCTCCAATTATTCCATCCTAGTTATGACTTTTACTAAAGATCAAAGAGTGGAGGTTTGATGACCTGACTGGGATCTTGGAGAGGAGATTCCTACTAAGGGTAAGGATTGGGTTAGACGATTGCTAAGGTCCCTTCCAACTCTAATATTTGGAGAATGGGAGAAAACATTGAACTTGGAGTCAAAAGACCAGCATTTGGATATTGGCTGATACTATCTGTAAAACCTGTCAGCAAATCATTTAACTTCCCCAAAGCTATTGGCTTCTTCTTCTTTAAAAAAAAAAATTAGGAATTGAATCAGATGATCTACAAGGTCCCTTTAAGCTCAAAATATACAATATCATGGTGCTAAATTTATTGTTATACAATATAATCTTTTCAGCACATTGCCCATAATCATTTCATTTCAGATATAGTCTCAAGTCAAATTGTGTCCCTGAAATGTAGCAAGTTTATCCCAGTGAGAGGTTAGCAGAAGTCTTTGGAAAGGTTGTTTCTCAACCTACCAAAATGTATACTCATTAGATAAGCAAAATAAAGCAGAATTACTAATGTTTCAGGAAAATCTACATGCATTCAACGGTTTCTTCTGATTCTATATTCCAGGAAAGCAATCAATTTAGTCTAACATAATTTCTTTTTATTGATTTAGTAGTCTTCCTTCTATTATTGTGTCATTGCAGCTCTGGGGCTGGCTCATTTGTCTTCTTTCTATTTACATTACTGTTGTCATTTTGTATATTGCTTTTTTTTTGGTTCTGCCTACTTAACTCTGCATCAGTTCATACAAATTTTCCCATGCTTCTCTGTTGAATTTTTTTTGGTAAGGCAATGAGGGTCAAGTGACTTGCCCAAGGTCACACAGCTGGTAAGTGTCAAGTGTCTGAGACCACATTTGAACTCAGGTTCTCCTGAATCCAAGGCCAGTACTTTATCCACTGTGCCACCTAGCTGCCCCTGTTGAATTTTTCATTGACATTTTTTTTTACAATTTTGATTTTATCTTATTCATCTACAAGGACATTTTTTTTTAGCCAATTGATAAATACCTACTTTGCTTCTAGTTCTTTTGGCTTATGTTTAAGTGGATCAAAATTGCTTTTAGCCATTATTCAGTGTTTGGTTTGTTCTTTGAACTTAGAAAAATTAGTGGCACTCACTTCCTTTTCAAAAACAAAATTTCCCTCTTTCAGTCAATGAATCAACAAGCATTTCTGAAGCACCTCCTAGGTACTAAAGTTATGACTATAAAAAAGGACACACTCCCTGCCCTCGAAGAGCTTCCATTCCATGTCATTCCATGTAATTCAAACATTTTCTTACCTAAATTCAGTCAATGGCTATTATTGAATGTTTGTCCACTCCCTAGAGCCCCTTCTCTTTATTCTAAAAAGTAAACTTAAAAGAATATTTAAGAGGTTCCTTTTGCAATTTTTGTTGTATTTTTATGTTTGAAATTTATGAAAAGTCAAATCTTTTATTTATTCATTCACTCAGTCAGTTGCCAAATATTTATTAAGTGTCTACTATGTGCCAGACACTGTGCTAAAAGAGGGGAGAAGAATATAAAAAGATACAAAAGATAGTCTCTACCTTTAAGGTGAATACAATGTAATGAGGGAGACAACAAACAAACATTTTTTTGTTTGGTTGGTTTTTGGTTTTTTGGTTTTTACAGGGCAATGAGGGTTAAGTGACTTGCCCAGGGTCACACAGCTAGTAAGTGTCAAGTGTCTGAGGCCGGATTTGAACTCAGGTACTCCTGAATCCAGGGCCGGTGCTTTACCACTGCGCTATCTAGCTGCCCCCAAACATATTTTTTTTTAACAAATAAACTACATAGAGGATAATTAGGAAATAATTAACAGAGAGAAGACATTAGATTTAGGAGGGGTTAGGAAAGGCTTCCTGGAGAAAGTGAGATTTTAGTAGGGACTTAAAGGAAGCGAGGGAAGGCAATAGGCAGAGATGAGCAGGGAGAACATTTCACACATGGGAGAAAGCCAGAGAAAATGGCCTGAGCCAAGATGGAATGTTCCC
Organism: Dromiciops gliroides; assembly: GCF_019393635.1. Classification (NCBI taxonomy): domain Eukaryota; kingdom Metazoa; phylum Chordata; class Mammalia; order Microbiotheria; family Microbiotheriidae; genus Dromiciops; species Dromiciops gliroides. Next base: position 267,849,356 of record NC_057865.1, on the reverse strand, counting down.
ATTAAAAAAAATAAATTTTTTTTTCTGTCATGTCTGACTCTTCATGACCCCATTTGGAGTTTCCTTAGCAAAGGTAATGGAGTGATTTGCTGTTTCCTTCTCCTGCTCATTTTACAGATGAGGAAAATGAGGCAAATGGGGTTGGTTCACCGACTTGGATAAGGTTGCACAGCTAGTGTGACTGAGGCTGAATTTGAACTGATGAAGATGAGTCTTTCTGATTACAAACCCAGCACTCTATACAATGCTCCACCTAACTTCCCCTAAAAATAATGATGATAATAATAAATCTAGTATTTATTTATATAGCACTTTAAGGGCAGCTAAGTGACACAATGGATAGAGCACTGACCCTGAAGTTGTGAGGATCTAAATTCAAATCTCACCTAAGACAGTTAACTAGATACGTGACCCTGGGCAAGTCACTTAGCCCCAGTTGCCTTAAACATCTGGGGCCATCTCTATTCATCCTGATATATGTTTTGCCACTATACCCAGCTGACTTTGGAGGAGAGGATGAGGTTGGTGACCTTGCACAGTCCTCTCTCACTTAAATTCAATTCCCTACAAGTCATGACATCACACCAATGTCATGGTCCTCTTTGAGAAGGAAGGACAAACAACAATAGCACTTTAAGGTTTACAAAGGACTTTACAAACACTATTTCATTTGACCTACACAACTCTGTAAAATAGGAATTATCTCCATTTTATACTCAAGAAAACTGAGGATAAAAGATTAAGGGACTTGTCCAAAGTCACACAGCCAATAAGTGCCTGAAACAGGATTCAAACTCAATTCTTCTTGTTTCCAGGTCCAGCAACAATGCCTTAGTAGAATTTAATCAATGTTTATTCAATCAAATAAAATTGGACAGGTGCTATGAGATTTCTTTCTCTGATAGTAAATTATAGTAATCTTCAAAAATGGAGGAGCCTGGGCATCTGCTCATCTCTGCTGTTACTGAAGTCTCTGAAAATCATCTCCTCTGTCCTCTAATATTGTTTAGTGGCCATCAGAATAAAACAAGGTAGTCAAGGCCCAAACTGAAACCTGAACACAGTACATGCAGGTAGAACTACTCACTTCTTTTTTTTTTGTTTTGTTTTGTTTTTTTTTGTGGGGCAATGGGGGTTAAGTGACTTGCCCAGGGTCACACAGCTAGTAAGTGTCAAGTGTCTGAGGTCAGATTTGAACTCAGGTGCTCCTGAATCCAGGGCTGGTGCTTTATCCACTGCGCCACCTAGCTGCCCCCAAACCACTCACTTCTAAGATAGAAGGATCATAGAATTTTAGAACTGGAAGGTAATTTTAAAATTCTACAGCCTTACCTTTCTCATTTTAGAGATGTAGAAATGGAGGCACCAAATGGTTAAGTACATAGCCTCAGGCCACAGTATTAATGAGTTCCAGAGCAAGATCTAAAACTAAGATTTTTTTTTTTTGAACGGGGCAATGAGGGTTAAATGACTTGCCCAGGGTCACACAGCTAGTAAGTGTCAAGTGTCTGAGGCCAGATTTGAACTCAGGTCCTCCTGAATCCAGAGCTGGTGCTTTGTCCACTGTGCCACCTAGCTGCCCCCTAAAACTAAGATTTCTTAATTCCTCCCACTATACCAATAAGTCTCAAAGGGGTCCTGGAGACCATTTCAGAGAGTCTGCCAGGAAAAAACTATTTTCATACTATTACTGAGATGTATTTTGACTTTTCTATTTTCTTTCTCTCAGAAATGACAAATGGATATAAATTACATGGACAGAAGCTCTTTGAATTACTTCATAATTTTTAAGCTTAAAGAGATTGTGGGACCAAAATCTCTGGTAATTACTAAATCGTATCATTCGACTCTATTGTGATATTCCTTTCTGTGTCTTTGCTGTTCTTTCTACCTTTTTTTTTTTAAGAAATTGCAACTCTAATTTGTCCTGTTCCCATCATGCTCCCAACCCTTGTTCATAGCCCTATTCTTTAAAAAAAAAAAAAGTCTCATGATACTCACATCAATCTTCTCTTCCCATTGTAGAAACTTTGGGGCCAAAGTCTATTCTCCAAGTGTCATGTGAGTGGAGAAGAGTAAGCTAAAGGAGACAGACTCCCTAAGACTTCTCAACCAATGAGATATGGTAGGGGTTGGTTGGGGAAATGGAGTGAGTGAAATTAAAGAGTTGAGGGATCTAGGAATGTCATCCTAGATGATTAGAAGATTAGCAGAGACCATGACAAAAATAGGGATGTTAGAAGGAGAAGTAGGGTTGAATATTTATAAAATATTAGTCTAATCCTATTTCCTCCAAAATTGCTTCCTAAATTTCCTAGCAGTTTCTAACAAATAAGAAGTCTTTGCCTCGGTAATTTTTGGTCTTGAATTTGGCAGTTTGATGTAAGATTCAGTTATTTCTGGTTCTTGCTTCAACTTAATCAGTTTTATTGATGAAAGTTTCAATTTTTTTAACCAGGACCAAAGACTTTTGAAGTTGATGCTCTCTGACCCATTTCGAGATGGGTTAATGCCAGAACCACTTAATTCTTACATTTCTCTTTCTCATTAATTCCCTTAACACTTGTAAAATGTGATTGTTAGACTTAATGATCTCAACTGTCTCTTCTTTTTTTTTAATTATGAAAGTATTTTATTATTTTCCAGTTACATGTAGAGATAGTTTTCAACATTTGTTTTTATAAGATTTCTAGTTTCAAATTTTTTCCCTCCCTCCCTTCCCTCCCCCTCTCCCCAAGATAGCAAGTAATCTGATATAGGTTATATATATACAATAACATTGAACATATTTCTACATTAGTCATGTTATAAGAGAAGAATCAGAGCAAAAAGGAAAAAAACCTCAAAAAAGAAAAACAACAACACCAAAACCAAAAGAAATAGTATGGTTCAATCTGCATCTATATTCCACAATTCTTTTTTTTCTGGATTTGGAGAGCCTTTTCCATCATGAGTCCTTTGGAACTATCTTGTAGCATTGTATTGCTGAGAAGAATCAAGTCTATCACAACAACTGTCTCTTCTTGCTCTAAATCTATCACCCTATGATCCTCTCTGACCATGAATATTTAAAAATATAAATATATATTTGATAACTAATTCAACACAATCAGTTTCCTCTGTAATCCTATGTATTTTATTGTATACATTTAAAAACATTATTCTGAGGGGTCTATAGGCTTTACCAGACTGCCAAAGGGACCCAAGACAAAACAAATAAACCAACCAGAGGCTAAGAACTCCTATAAGAGAGGGAGATAACATATATAGGTGAGTCGTGGGCCAGGAAAGGTGAAGTCACAGGGATAGTAAGTGGTGGTGGGGAGCCTTAAGACAACCAATGATTTTACCTCCCCATAAGTAATAGTAGAATCGACTTGATAATTGTTTCCAGAGTGTAAGAAGTAGAAAATTGATGTAGGAGGTAAAGGAGCTTGGCGTGGTAAGGTAACTAGAGGCTTAGCCATAGAATCATTATAGGATCGTATATTTAGAGCTGAATGGTCCTTAAACATCATTGAATCCAATGCCCTCATTTTATAGATTAAGAAACTGAGGTGAGATTAAATAACTTGTCAAGTAAGGGTTATATAGCTAGTAAGTATCTGAGCTGGGATCTGAATCATTCTGCTCATACGTAAACATAGCTCACCACTCATCATGATCCTAGGACTATAGATAGAGGTCCATTTGGGAATTTACAAGGTAGGAGTGGCAGGAAGCAGCATGGCAAGAAACTGACATGGTCAGATGGCTGACCTGCGTGCATATAGTAAGCATCCACCATGTGGACTAACAGGAAGAACCAGGAGCTCCAACAAAGTTGAGAAACTGAGGGAAAGTTGTTGCGTTTCTTCCCAGGAGTACAAAACAAAATAAAAAATATACAAAACAATATGAGACTTTGCTAAAACTTCAGTTCAAGTGTTGAAATATGTTAACATACTTTGTCAACTACTTTACAGCTTGGTCCTAATTAGTTGAAAAAATAAATTCCCTGAAATGGTCCCATTATCAAATCTGCTCAGCATATTTCCATTGGTCTAGAACCAAGGACTATATTTCATATAATTATAACTTCAAATAGAGAGAATTTGAATACTTGTGACCACTTCAGAGGATTCATTATTCACACTAACTGAGACCTAGGACGTTTCCTGGGAGAAAAAGAGGTTATGTAACTTGCCCAGAATTACAGTCAGTAGTGTGAGAGGTGGGAAGAGGGTCTTCCTTACTCCTGGGCAGCCCCCTCTTTCCATGATGCTTTGTTGCCTCTTATTATTATTATTATTTTAACATTGTGGGTTTAAAATATGTAAAAACTAAAATATCAAAAAAGGGTTTCCCAAAAGGGTTTTAATAAAATTTTCTTATAAAACATTTTATTCCTCATGATAGCTAATATGTATATAGTGCCTACTATGTGCCTCAGACTATGCTAAGCACTTTACAATTATTATTTCATTTGATTTCAAATCAACCCTGGGAGGTAAGTATTATTATCATTCCTATTTTACAGATGAGAAGACTGAGGTAAATGGGGGTTAACTGACCTGCCCAAGATCACATACATAGATAATAAGTATCTGAGGATTGTTTTGAATAGGTCAAGTTTTCCTAATTCAAGGCCCAGCATTCTGTCTACTGCACCATCTAGCTGTCCATAGGCTGATGGTCACTAGTGAAATGTAAACTCTTTGTGGATAGTGTTTCATCTTCTTTTTCTTCTTCTTTTCCTCCTCCTCCTTCTTTTTTTGTCTTTGTATTCCCAGTGCAAGTCACTTACCCCCAATTGCATTAAACATCCAGAGCCATCTCCATCCAAATCCTGATGTATATTTTGCCACTGGACCCAAATGGCTCTAGAGGAGAGAGTGAGGCTGGTGACTTTGCACAGCTTTCCTCACTTAAATCCAATTCATTGCAAATCATGACATCTGTCATGGTCCTCTTTGAGAATGAAGGACAAAACAATTCCCATTGCATAGCACAAAGAAAGTACTTATTACATGGCTGAGGGATTGAATTCCAGGTAGATTCTGGATAGAGTAAACAGCCTGAATAAAGATGGCAGAGCAGAAAATTGATGGGCATGTTGAGTAAATAGTATGCAGATTTCTATGGCAACAATGAAGGAAACCTAGAAATGAATACCAAGAAGATCACTTCCTTCATTCCATGCATCCTTGCTTGCTTGCTTCCTTCCTTTCTTTCTTTCTTCCTTTCTTAAAATTGCATCTCTGCTAAGGGTAGACCACCCTTCTTTGCCCTGGCATATACATCAACAGACTTATGTATCATTCATAGGTTAAAATGAGATTATTGTATTTGGAAAACATACTATGGGAAATTTAATGGTTGTGTGTGTTTGTGTGTGTGTGTGTGTGTGTGTGTGTGTGTGTGTGTGTATTCCATCACGTACCCACTCCCAACTTGTACTTCTCTCTTCACCCAGCTAAGGCATTTTGCTGATACTGCAAACCCACCCTATCACTTACACAATTCCTCACACTTAGCAGCATATGTAAACAAAGGGCCGGGCTCACCACCTTGTAAATCCTTCAAGTCCAGAGTCCAAGATCTAGAGACAAAGCTATGTGGAAAAGAAGACTCTCTGCCTGCTCTGGGTCTCACCATTGGTATTTGCCCCTGACTTCCATTAGACTTACTGACTTTTATTTAAAAGCATATAAATAATGGATGACAACCGAGGTGAATAAAGTATTATGTAATGTCTAGCTGGAAAAAAAGAGTGGCATTTCCAGAGACAAGAGTGTGTTTGCAGACTGAGTTTTTCTTGACATCATAAAGTATTTGACTATGTGAGCAAAGAAAGAAACTACAGCAGATTTTTAAAATTCTGTGGACAAAAAAACAGTGAATATATTGCATAAGCTGTAACTGGTATGGGGGAAATTATTCTTTGGTTCAGGGTGCTTGCATTCTGCTTTAAAGGGGGGGATGTACTTCTTCCCAACAATGACCACCATTCCTACACTTCATCTCATTGTCCTCTGCAGTATTCAACTCAAAAGTCACCAGCCACCACTCCCATGTCCCATCCCTGAGCATTTCTCTCTCTACACCATCTGCTACCTATCACTGTGGAAACAAGAGCTACCCCTTCCTGGCAGAATTACATCCATGGTCATCCTCACCATTTTATTCTCCCTTTCTATTGGAGTATTCTCTGTGCCACTGAATAAAATTTTCCCTGCCCCTTGATCCTTGTCCCTTACTATATTTATTCCAAGCAGATTTATAGCTAGTTATAGCTCTATACAAGACCAATGGATCCTTTGAGAGAAATTATAATTAATAACCAGTATCTTGGGGAAATTCAGAGCTCCTCCTCTTCTTCCAAAGTCCTGACTATAAGTTCAGGCTTTGAGGTGTGTGTGTGTGTGTGTGTGTGTGTGTGTGTTTTGAAGGACATTAGTGATAATGAGATTGCAGTAACTCTCCTTAATCTTAGTCAGACTCACCCAACCTTAGAAGGAATTTACTCTAAGGTGGGGAAGCCCATTTTTTTTACTCAAGCTTGGGTGGACACAAATCCTTTTGTCTAGATAGCCCAAAGTGGGGAGGATGGTATCAGAAGAGATAATTTCTCTGTCCAAATGTGACATGATGTCACTAGCAGACCCTCATTACCTCAAAGGATATATAAACTGTGAGTCTGCCACCATAATTATCTTTGGTCTTAGAGAGATGGCCAAATGACCATCTTTTTATTAATAACCTTCTTTATTAATAAAATCATTAAATTACCCAGAAACTATGTCTCTCCAACCTTTTTAATTGTCACATTCTCTCTACTGAAATTAAAATATGCAATTGGCATCTTCTTTAGCAAAATTCCACCTTCTTCAGAAAGTCTTCCTTGGCTACTATGACTCAAAATGATACCTTCAAATCTGAATGCCTCAATCCTTAGAAAATTAGGTCTGAAAGGAACCTTAGAAATTGCCTAGCCCAAGCTTTTCATTTCATAAAGGAGCACTCAGGTACTGGAAGTGCTGGTATAAGAAACCAGGTCTCCTTATTTCTAAAGGTCTTTCCATTCAATACATTAATAAGCACTGAGTTTTATTTTTTTCTACTTAACAATCGTTGATTAAGAACCTATTATTGATTAAGGAGTCAAGTACCCAGGAATATAATGATGAAGAATAACACAGTCTCAGCTTTCCAATGTAATGATGTATTGGAGAAATTTTAATCTCCTCAACCCAGTAATCTCATCATTCTACTTGGATGTGGGATCACATTGATAAAGAAGGTCAAAATAATTTATAGGAAGAAAATGATTCCTTACAAACCGGTGTTCCTTATTGATGGAGATAATCAACAAAGGGATGGTTATTAAATGGTTGATAATACTGGTTCCTCTTGATTAAAACTGTAGGTGAGATTCCTACTTGATTTATTCCAAGACTCCCATTTAATATGTCAACAAGCTTTTATTAAACACCAACTCTATAGCAAACACTGTGCAAGGAACTAAGGATAAAAGGCATACAATAATATATAATCATTACTTTCAAAGAGTTTACATTCGATAAGAGGACACAACATATATATCCATAAATATATAGAGATAAGAACTGCTGATAAAACTCCCTCTACCCATGTATATTAGCACTTTTTCATTATCTCTTAGTCTTTGAGAGTTGGCTAAAGAACAGAAAAGTTAAATGACTTGCTTAGGGTCACATAGCCAGGTTGAATCAAAGGAACAAACTCTGGCTCAGGTCTTCCTGACTTTTTGGCTCTCTACTGCACTATCTTTCAGAGAATATATACATACAGAATAAATAAAAATAAACAAAGCATAGTTAGATTGCCTCAGAGTTCTTGTGATTTTACTAACTTATGAGATAAATTATATTATTATTATTAGACAAATATATTTATTAAGTGCTTCTTAGAAGTAGTACTCTCTACAAAGTATACAGTAAATACAGAGACAGAAAAGGGATAAGACATGATTCTGAAGGTGGTTACAATCCAATGGGTGAAAAGATACATAGAGACCATCAATTGTGTTATAAAGAAGAGTGAGGTATGTACAAAGGAGAAGAGCAAGTAAAGTGCAATAAGAAATCAGCTCTTTGGGGAAGTCCTACCAAGTTTTCGGGGAAGAGGTGACTCCTATGTTGGATTTTTAAGGAAGGACTTCAACTGAAAAAAAAATTAGGAAAGGCTAAGAAGGAATGCAGTTCAGGCATGTGGGATGTTGTCATTAAAAACAGGGGGATAAGAAAGGATGAATGAATCAAAAGTGGTTAGAAAAGAGCAGTTTAATTTGATTGGAGTGTAGAGTGCAAAAAAGACAATAGTTTGAGATAGGACTGGAAAAGTATCATTGAATCCTGGTCTTTACAAGATTAGCTATCTAGGCTGATTCAAACAATAGGAATTCCACCATAGAGCATTCCTGACAAATGATTATTCATCCTTTGCTTGAAGACCTCCAGTGAAGGTAAATCTATTTACCTCTAGATTCATCCTGTTGTACTTTTGGATAACTTCTACTTATTTTCATATCATTCCCTTAGCCAATAAATTCCAATGGCTCCCTATTACTTCCAGGATCAAATATAAAATCCATTATTTGGCTTTCAAGCTTTTATAACATGATCTCCTCCCACATTTTAATCTCCTTATACCTTACTCCCCTTCACTTACTCTGTGATTCAATGACTCTGTCCTCCACACTGTTGCTCCTTACAAGACACCCCATCTGCCTCCTATATTAATTTTTCTGGTTGCCCCTCCTCATCTCTGTCTCCTGACTTCCTTTAATTCTCATCTAAAATACCACCTCCTATGCTAATGCCTTTCCTCTGTTGATTATCTCCAACCCATCCTGTATTTATCTAATTTGTACATAGTTGTTTACACATTGTTTTCCCTAGTAGACTGGAATCTCCTTGATAAGCTGGAACTATGTTTTGCCTTTTTTTAATCCCCCAGAACCTAGGACAGCACTTGGTTCATTGAAGGTGCTTAATAGATGCTTGTTCACTTGATTTGATAAAAATACAGATCAGCACAGGATCATAGATAAAACCAACAGCATAGTCCATTTTTCTCAAAACAAATTCAGTTAAATTAGTGATGACTCTTTTCATTCAGTCACTCCAGTTTCCCACCAACCTAACTATACTCCCATTTATCTCCTATATCCCCAGTATTCCAAAAGGAAAACATTTGTTACATGTCTTATTGACATCTAGGTATGCCAGATCTATACTAATTCCTTGATCTTGAAGTCTACTGATGTAAAAATAAAGAAAATGAGGTTAGCCCATCATAATCTGTTTTTGATGAAGCCATTCTTGTTTACCAATCACTACTTCTCTTTCTTAGTTCTCACCAGCTATCTCTTTTGTGAGTTACTCTAGAATTTTACCAGGAACCAAAAGTCAAGCTCAAAAGTCATTAACTTGGAGACACCACCTATTATTTCCTGTAAATGGCCAAATTGCCCATATCCAGTCCTTTAGTTCTTCTCTCCATGATTTTTCCAAGATCACTTACAGATTTGAACCAGATTGTCTTGGACCTTGAAGTGCAGGATGAGGATTTTATAGTTTATTTAGAAGATGATGGAGAAGGAGTGGAGGTTTTGGAGAAGAGTAGTAATGGGATCAGAGTGGTACAGTAGGAATGGATTAGAGTAAGGTCATATTGAAGAAAAGAAGGCCAGTTTGGGAACTATTATAAGAATCTACATAAGAAATGATGAGGGCTTGGAAAACAGTTGCTCCAGTGGAAGTTAAGAAGAAATGGATGCCAGACATATGTCAGAGGTAGACTCAAAAGAAGTTGGCAAGTGATTGGGTGGGGGAAGGAAGTCTAATTACTTTAGTGGTACCACATGTGTTAGTTCATAGGCGCCCATAGACTCAGAGTTGGAGGGAACCTAAGAGATCATGTAGGCCAACACCCTTATTTTACACATAAGAAAAATGAGGCCAAAGGAGTTTAAATAACTTTTCCAATATCATTTCCATCTTCCAAATTGTACCATGGATTCCGGCTATTTCTATCATCTTTTGTATCTCCTGTAGCATACTGGAGCACCTACCACATTCATATTAAAATTCAGCAAAAATTAAATGTTTTTTTTGTTGTTGTTTTGTTTTATTTTGGGTTTTTTTGGGGACAATGAGGGTTAAGTGACTTGCCCAGGGTCACACAGCTAGTGTCAAGTGTCTGAGGCAAGATTTGAACTCAGGTCCTCCTGAATCCAGTGCTGGTGCTTTATCCACCGTGCCACCTAGTTGCCCCCTAAATAACTGTTAATATTGAGGGATGTAAAGAGTGTAGTAATAATACAGTTTCTTCCCTCATGGAGCTTACACTTCATTAGCAACAAATGTAAATGACCACATACCATAGAAGTTTAAAAATTAGGTCTTTTATGAAGGGGGAAGGTCATTCCCAAATTCCTCAGAAAGAGGTAGTAAGATGGAGTTAGGGAAAGCCTGCTAGAAAGTATAGTATTTGAATTGGACTTCTATAATAATTTCCATTTGAAATCCTCCTTTCTTCAGGAAGCCTTTTCTGATTCCCTTTAGTTCTAGTGCCGCTCTCTATGTAGTGTTCCTAAATATGAGAAGGCTATGATATTTCTTACAGGGAAAACACATGTATTAGAAAATCTTAATTTAGGAATGAGTGACAGTGCTATTGGTTCAATGGTATTACCATATATAATTATTAATAAGAAAATCTATTTAAAAGAGATCTTTAAACAGAACCTCACATAAAACAAGGCTATGTCTTTAACAGTTGGTGAAAATATGGTGACAAGAAGCTCATAGGAACCTAACCTTGCATTTTCCCTAGAAGCAATGGTTCAGTATTCACTGATTCAGTGCTTGTGGTGACTTTGGAGAACTACCACAAATGAAGAAAATTGAGCACATTTATGTATGCACATGTTGTCTCTCTTGATAAAATATAAGCCCATTGAGGACAGGAAGTCAAGTCAACAAGCATTTATTAAACACATACTAAATGTCAGGTGGGTAGCTAGGAGATACAGAGGATAGAGTGCTGGGGCTGAAGTCAGGAAGACACGTCTTCCTGAGTTTATAGCTGTGTGACCATGGGCAAATCATTTAATCCTGTTTATCTCCATTATCTTTGCAAAGAAAACCCCAAATGGGACAATGAAGAGTCAGACATGACTGGAAATGATTAAACAGCAAAACAACAAAATGTCAGGCACTTTGTTAAGTGCTTGGAATACAAATAGAAGCAAGGAAAAAGACAGTTCCTGTCCATACGCTAATGGGAAAAGCTAATACATAAGAAGAAGCTGGAAAAGGGAGGAATGGTGAAGGTATCCATGGGCCAACATGGTGAGGAAAGAAGTATGGAGAGTTGGAAATGAGCCTGGAGGAAAAAAAGTAAATAGGTTGGTTTAGGTCCTTCCTTAAAATGGAGTTTCTGGGAGGAACTGACCAATCAGATGAAGTGGTCAGCAGGGTTAGGGGGAACTTCCAGGATAAGAAAATAGAGGTAACGCCATCTTCCAGAGGGAAATAGATTGGTTTCATTTCAATCATTCAGTGAACATTAAAATCAGTTATTATCCCCCACCCCCTTTTGGGGATGAGATCTGTGATTTCAAAACAACTTAAGGTCTTCAAGAATTGCCTGGAGAACAGAGGTTCTCTTCTGTCCAACTGACACACAGCCAGTGTCATGGGTGGGACTTGCACGTATCCCCAACAGGTAGCAGAGCACAGGGATTTGATAAATGCTTACTGTTGACTTTTTATGGATTAAGAAACTGAGGCTGAGGTAAGTCAAGCAACTTGGCCATGGTCACATAGCTGGCAAATATCAGAGGGGAGATTTGAACTCAGGTCTTCTTGACTCCAGGTCTTGTTTGCTATGCAACTACAAGATGAAATCACATGGAGAATATTTTAGACATAGGGGATAATGTGAGAGCCAAGGCTATGATGGATAAAAGTATAGTAGAGGTCTTGGAGTGCATAGTACAATCTAGATATGCAAAGTAAATAGTGTTTAAATGGAGGCAATATGAGATAAAGCTGGAAAAGGATGTGTGTGTGGGGGGGGATTGCAACAGAAGATATGTACTCTTTTATGCCAGGTGAAAGAATTTTAACTTGCTCCACGGGCAATAGGGAGCTTCCGAGGGGTTTTGAGCAAAGGAGTAGAACGACAAGATTTATGTATGAGAGGTTATTCTGTCAATGGTATGAAAAAGGATTGGGAAAAATATCAAACAGAGGAGAGAAAATAACTGTTGGCAGGCTATTATAAGATGCCAGGCAGGCGATGATGGGTATGTGTATTAGAGTGCTGAATGAAGCAATAAAAGAGATGTTTCAGAGATGAAACTATAGGACTCAGAGTCAGCATATTTGGGTTGAATCCCAGCTCCGATGTTTGTGAGCCATGTGACCTTGAGTCAAACTCTTAACCTCACTGAACCTCAAATATCCACAAAATGGAAAGAATAATGCTCACACTACCGAGGAAATCATTTTGTGAACACTAAAGTTAGTCATTATCTCTGCTTTTTGGGTCCAGGTCTGTGATTTCAACACACATGTCCTGCAGTGAAGGTCTTCAGAACTAAGTTTAAGTGACTCACCTAGGGCCACACAGTCAGTGTCGTGGGTGGGACTTGCCTATAGGTATTTGTGCTTGGTGAGGCCAATTTTCTATCTATGATTCTGCTCAAGTTATTTTTATATCACAAAGATTCCCAACCCATCCCTTTAATTACATCAATAAAAGAGTTTTCTGCTAACAGATGCTTGTAGTATTCTGAGTTTATACTGTTAAATCTTTGGGTTAATAATCAGACAGAACTGGAAGCTGCAGAGTTGGGGGTTGATTTTTCAAAACATCTGCGCTTCCACTTCCCCAGTTATAGATTTATGGAGGTCTGTGCTGCAGCTGTAACCAATCTCTCTGGCTTCATAAATGGATTTTGATGGATTCAACTTAGGCTATTAGGAAGCCCCTACCATGGGAGTACTGAAGGCAGATGCTGAGTGAAACGTTCACAGAGGAGGGTATTGCAACAAGTCAAAGGTCTTCATAAGAATAAGAATTATAGAATTCTGAATCAAAAGGAGACTTTTGTGACTAGCTAGAAAACCCAGGAGAAGCAGCCCAACCTAGAGTCCAACCGAAAGAGAATTAGGATCACCTCCATTTCCCTTGAAAGCATTTCAATGGGCCCATTCTTTCAAAGTTGACTCAGAATTTTGGAAAATTAAAAACAAGCCTTAGGATCATCAAGAAAGAAGCATCATCTTTGAGAGAGAAGGCCAAGAACTCAGGGGTATTACATATATCACGACTTTAGTTTTAGTCTAACATAGGCATTAGTATGCTAGAGCTGGCTGATACCAGCTGGTAAAAACTGGTTGTTAAACTTTCAGGGTGAGGATTCACATTTTAGAAATTGGCAAACACTACAGAGTACGGCTTAATTGATTGTTTTGTTGATAGTCTAGATTTAAGAAATTGAGAAAGAAAATGTTAATAATGCAGATTAAATGGAAAAGTGTGCCATGGGTACCGTTATTATCTACCCTCCAAAAGCCAGTTGTTAAAAATTTATCAATATACCTTTAGCTGTACAGTTATACCAGTCTGATCATTATAACACATGGTGATGAAATGTAGTGCCTCTAATCTTGTGATGGGCCAGCTAGATGGCATAGTAGATAGAGTTCAAGTCCTGGAGTCAGAAATATTAATCTTCCTGAGTTCAAATCTGGCTTCAAACAGTTATGTGACCCCAGGTAAGTCATATAATCCTGTTTGCCTCAGTTTCCTCATCTATAAAATGAACTTGAGAAGGAAAGGACAAACCACTGCAGTATCTTCACCAAGAAAATCCCAAATGGGGTCATAAAAACTGAACAACAACCAAAACATCTTATGAAAGGTCACTGAGTAACATCTAGTACCAATAGATATTTTTGGACTGATGGTCAGTTGTGGTGGAATGGAAAGAATTCTGGGTTGGAACTCAGAGATCCAGGGTTATGATCTTGGGATTGTCATTAACTACTTAGGAGTCATTAAACAATCAGCTTTATCTCTCCACTGCAATTTTCTTCTCTGTAAAATATCAGACTCAATGACCTTAGTGCAATGAGAAGAATCTCTAGTCAACAATCAATAGACATTTATTAAAAGTCTTCTATATACAATGCACCATGCAAAGCATTGCCAATACAACTATGAAAAAAGAAAGATAGTCAATGTTCTCAAAGAGCTGACAATCTAATTAGGATCTCTGGATTTGAAGTCATGATATTAGGATTTAATTGTCAGCCTATTTCATAGGTTAAGAACTGGATGGGGTAGGGCAGCTGTGTGGTGCAGTGGATAAAACACTGGCCCTGGATTTGGGAGGACCTGAGTTCAAATCTGGCCTCACACACTTGACACTTACCAGTTGTGTGACCCTGGGCAAGTCACTTAATCCTCATTGCCCCGCAAAAAAAACCAAACAAACAAAAAACCAAACAAAAAACTGGATGGCACCTTGGGGGTCACTGAGTCCAATACCACATTTTATAGCTGAGGATTTGTAAATCAAAAGTCAAAGAGATAGTATGTTGCTCAATATTTCTGGGCTTGAATTTCCTCAATGTGAAATGAAATGAAGAAGTTCATGACTTCTAAATCTAAAATGCTATGAATTTCAGGAATATTATTGTTTTAGGAAACGTTTAGTAATATGAGGTCAATTAACTGTAAATCAATCAACCAAATCAATAAGGAATATTTTTCAGTGTCCATGATGTCTCAAATGCTATGCCAGATGATGGGTATGTATACAAAGATAAAAAATGAGATGTCTCAGCCTTCAAAGAGCTCTCAACCAACATGAACAACATCTGCACAAGTTTGTTGTTCTTCAGTTGTTTCAGTTGTGTCCAGCTCTTTGTGACCACGTTTGGGGTTTCTTTAGCAAAGATCCTGGAGTGGTTTGCCTTTTCCTTCTCCAGGTCGTTTGACAGATGAGGAAACTGAGGCAAACAGGATTAAGTGACTTGGCCAGGGTTATTTAGCTAGTAAGTGTCTAGTAGCTAGTAGGTGTCTTATGCTAGTTTTAAACTCACAAAGATGAATTTTCTTGACTCTATCCGTTACACTGACTAGTTGTTCATCTACAAGATACCATGTACAAGACATACAAAGTAATTCAGGAATTAGAATCATTAGAAGGTAGAAAACAACACTTGAGTTGCATTTTAAAGGAAAATTAGTGTTTTAAGATCATCTGATGATGAATTTATCCTTGGAAGGGACGTTAGAGAATACCTAGTTTAAACCCATGATCTTAGGTAAAAAAACGGAGATGCTAAATTACTTGCTCAGGGTCACATGAGTGATGATCAGCTAGGTCCTCACACTACAAAGCAGCACTCTTCCTCTTGTTCTCTTTCTATGCCCAAAATGTTCTAATTGTGCTTTTGGGGGGGGGGGCAATGAGGGTTAAGTGACTTGCCCAGGGTCACACAGCTAGTAAGTGTCTCAAGTATCTGAGGTCGGATTTGAACTCAGGTTCTCCTGAATCCAGGGCCAGTACTTTATCCATTGTGCCACCTAGCTGCCCCAAGGAATATTACATTTTGCTGAAATGTACTATTCACAACCAATCAATATCAATATGATTCAAATGATATAGCATCTAAAGTTATAAAGGAAAATAAACTGAATTATAAAAGGACATAGATAGAAACAAAATAAAAACAAACTTTAGTGTTCCTCTAAGCATGGGGCAAATTTAGCAGAAATGTAATCCAAAGAGAAAATATAAAACTGAAGAAATCATTGAAATTATATATATATAAGATTGATCGTACCTTCTGAATGGGTTCACTAAAGAATAAAATAGTTCTCATCATCAATGATACTTTTACAAAGTGGCCACATATTAGGGAACAGAAAAATGTCAAATAAAGGTAAAAAAGCAGACATACTAAAACACTTACTTTATGGACTATTACCCTTAAAAATAGTAATCAATTTAAGAAAGACAGACACACATCTAAACAGAAACTTGATAATGGAATCTAAATTCAAAGGGGTCAAAGAATGTATCATACAAACAATAAGAATGTAAAACACAAAATTAACAATGAGACAATATAGCAAAACCTCTGGGATGCAGCTGAAGGAGTCCTCAGAAGAAAAATTATATCCCTAAAATATGTTTTATCAAAATAGAGAGATTAAAACCTAAGTAACATTAAAAATTAGAAACCCAACAAATAACATTACTAAGAATAAAAGAGGAAATCTTGTAAAATAAAAAAGAAATAGATAAATTAAAACTTATAGAATAACCAAAAATTTCTTCTGTGAAAAAAGTTTTTTTTAAATGATAAACCTTTAAGCTCTCCATTAAAAACAAGAGTAGAAAATTAAATCGACAAAAAACCAAAGATGAATTCACAACAAAACCCTAAGAAATAAAAAGAATGATCAGAACCTTTTTTTGCATGTATTTATGTGAATAAAACTGAGAACATATAAGAAATGGAGGATTACCTTCGAAAATATAAATTACTCAATCGAAAATACAAAATACTCAAACTCACAGAATTTCAAAATAAAGATATCAGATAATCCAGTTTTAGAAAAGAGAATTAAAACATCAAATTGATAATTGAATTATTTGAGAATATAATTGAAAATTGAATGATCAAATTTTAAAGAAAATTAATACCTATACTGCATAAATTATTTCCAAAAATTGAGAAAGCATTGTTATCATACTCAGTTTATGAAGCACATATTGTCCTAATACCTAATTAAGGGGAAATTAAACAAAGAAGGTATGGTATATGGCAATAGCAATCATAAATATCAATTCAGAAACTGAAAAAAATATTCTGGCAAAAAGACCACAAAATTTATCCATGAAATCATTAATTATGACCACAGCATTTATTTCAGGAATCTTTTCACCTCTAATTCTATGATTCTTATTTTACAGAAGAGAAAATTGGCTCCAAATGATCAAATAACTAGTTGAAGATCACCTACATACTTAGAGGTATTCTTGAGAACCTTGGGCTCCCCTGGGCCAGTATTATTTTTATTACTTGCAAACGTCTCTACAATTCATTTTGCCATCTACTTACTCGATGTCCAAAATGGACCAAGGAAACTAGGATGTTCCCAAAGGATGCACTGAGGTGTATTAATGAAACCACAGAATACCATGTGGGTGCCTGGGAAACATCTACAGTAGGTCTCAGCCAGTTTGTGGTACTTGGAGCAGCTTAATTGAAACACTGTCCTGACCCCAAGGTCTCAGAACAGATCATAAATACCCATATGCTCTAAGAGAATTTTTGTAGTTTATTTTTTTGGCCACTGTTCTGATGACAAGACAGATGACTCCCAAATGCTCTGGTGTAAGAGGGTTACTAAGTACACAGAGAAGTCAGAGGGTAAGGAGGTTAGGAACACTGAGTCCCCCTCCAGCTCTTCCAGGGACTTGCTGTGTGGTCTCTGGGAAGGTATTTAAATTTTCTGGATTTTTGCATGAAATGGAAATTGTATCACTTAAATAATTCTCAGGGTGTTGCAGTAATTAATGTTTCTGAGAGACTTTGAAATCAGCTTCAAAGGGATTCAAGACTCTCCTTTGGTTTTTAATTTTGTTTTGGATGGAGAAAAACACACATACTTTTCACTGGAGGAAGAATTAAGTTGACTGATGGTTTTTGGAGTATAGAGGTAAACTCCCCCACATTGTCTCAGGTTCATGACGCTCAACTTCAGTTGGCCCTTTGTTGAAGCTTTCAGTCCTTATGGAAAATAAATTATGTATTTATCTTTTATGGAATTGTGAGCACATTGCTCACAGATGTTCTCCAAGAACTCCCCCTCTGGTAAGCTCCCAGTGCCTCCCCTTGCTCTCAGCTGGTAAGAGTCAGATTTTGTTATATAGGGTGATGGCTGTGGGGTCAGAACATCATAAATCAAATCCTGGTTCTTTTTGCTACCTATGCAATCTGGAACAAGTCACTTCATTTCCCTCAGCCTCAGTTTCCTCATTTGTAAAATTGAGAGTTGAACTACATGGTCTCTAAAGACCCTTCTAAATTATGATCGTAGTACCTATCAAAATGAAGAGGTTGACAAATCCAGAGAGTTGATGGTGAAGCATGCTGCCCATCTCCTGGCAGAGAGGTGATGAATTCAAGACAAAGAATGAAATAGATATTTTCCTTTTTCAGCATGTCCAACATGGAAATATGTTTTATTTGACTATGAATATTTGTTACAAGAATTTTGGTGGTTTTTTTCCAATGGAGAGAGAAAAAATAAATATATTATTGAAAACAAATTGGAAAAAAGTAGTAAAATGAATGAAATGAACTATGAACTAAATGATCCCTCTAATCTTATGATCTTTTATTTCAGAAGAGTTGAAAGTCCTTCCCCAGTCCTTGTTTTCCTTCTTGTACTCAATGCCCAAATGAACTGAGTCCAGTTGTCACCCTTATGTAAATGACTCCCCTTCCTTTTATCAGCTACATCTTACCTATCAATATCTTTCTTCCAACTGCTTGGGGGCATTTCTACTGGGAAAGCCCACTGTCACCTCAAAATTCAACAAATCCAATATTTCTTTCATCATCTTCCTCTTAAAGGAATGTTCTTTACCTAACTCCCTCATCCCTAAAGAAGATACCTCCACTATTCTAGCATCCCCGTAAAACAATATTAAGTTAGAGGTGTCTGGTACCCAGCCTTATTGATTCTTCCTTCAAATTCCTTTTGGTCTCACCACTTATCTGTTTTCTCAGCCAAAGACCTAGCCCGTTCTCTTCTTGACAATATCAGTGCTTTACCAAACATTTCAACTTCTTGAATTTTAACCTAATATTCAGCTTAATATTATTTGTCATTTATATATTGCTTTAAATTCTCATAGAATATGAACTCCTTGTGGGCAGAAGGGACCACCTCTTTTTGTTTCTCCTCAGAGTCTGGCATAGGAATAAAACAGATATTTAATAAATGTGTTAATTGATTGATTGGTAATAGTCATTCTCACTTATTCCTTAAAATAACTTTGTGAGAAAGGTTTAACAATGATTATTTCCAAAATTTTATAGATGAAAAAACTCAAGTTAATACAAAGTAAGTGAGGGTCACATTTAAAAGACACGGTGTCAAAGGTGAGATTGGAATGTAGATCAGTTTCATATTGAACCTAGCACTATCCTTACCTACATACCCTGCCTTCAATTCCCTATGTCTTCTATCTCCAGGCCAAATTCCCTAATCCCTTCAAATGATCCTCCTATTACACAACCTTAGTACTTTCCAAGACCCACATTCCAGATGTTCTTCTGTCTTTCTTGAAATGTTGTGTTCATTTAGAGAATGATATATTCTTCATATTGTTCTAATAAAATTGTGATTTAAAATTGACCACCACTAGACCCTGTTGACCACTTGTAGGATTCTGACCAATAATCAGTTGCAGACAGCTTATCTGGGTAGTTGTGGCCTTCAATAAACAACAGAAATTACACTGAGAAATTTTAAACTCTTTATGGTTCTCAAAGAGCTGACTTCCTCTATATATTAGCTCTGCTTCTTTTGTGGATGACACAGTGCCTGTTTCATTAATCTAGGGGTATCTTCCATATGTATATATCCAATTATTCTCTTGGATAAGCCCCAGTCTATAAGGAGACAAGCCTCTTATCTTGCTATTGAATTTCAGTGGACTCCAATTACATGATCATGTTATAATGAAGTAACTAATAAAGATATGTATTAAATGTGTACAACCCCTTTATTCCTGCCCAGAGGAGCAAACAGAATGAAATCAAGTACATTAAAACAACTATAAAGCAAGCTGTACACCCACAGCTATTCCCTAAATCAGGCAGCCCTTAGCCAGTCTATGGGCATTCTCAAAATCCAGAAGTTCAGCTAGTCAGAACTATTCAACAGCATGTGAGATTTAAAATTAGATATATGAGCATTAAACTCCCCCTTTTAACTTTTTCCTCATATATATATATATATATATATATATATATATATATATATCAGAACACTAAGAAAAAGAAGCCTCTGAGCTTAAATCTGTGAGGGATTAGTTTTTATTGATTGGGAATTAATTAGACAACAAAAGGTGATACCAATTAGGGAAATAGGGAAATAGAAATACAAATGAATAATCTTAGATCTAAGCTTAGTCTATTTTCCTTTATAAAACTTGCCAAATTCCAAACTGCCCGCCAGGCCAAGAACCAGCACATGCACATGCTACCATGGCTAAGTTTAAAAAACCAGAGAGAGCTAACTTCTCTTCCTCCCTCAGTTTTTAAACTGGCATCCCGAAAGTTGGTGCCCTCGGACACGACATGTTTGGTAAGCTCTCCGGGCAGCAGCAGGTGCCCGGCCATTCGTCATGGTCTCCTCCCCAAAAGGGTGGTCCTTCAAAAGCCGCTTCAGTAGCATGCGCTCAACTCTCAAATGATTCAGCTAAAACTTCCATTTTTACCACATTCCCCCCTTTGTTTCATTTGAAAAATGAATGAGTTTGCTCAATGAAACAGCCAACAATAATATCCTATGCTAATAATATGTTAATATCAATATAGAAAAAAGGAGAGAGAAAAGTTTTGTCCAGAGGGGCATTCCCTCATGAACGCAACACTTTGACATTGGTCTTGCAGAGGGAGAGCCTCTGCAGAGAGTACATGTTACAGATGGTATATAATAATAGAAGTAGATAATAAAAACTAACAAAACAAAATCGTTTATATAAAGTCTCTGAGTTCTCTTGTCTTCTTGAAGTGATAAGATGTCATCAAGAGGAAGCTGGATTCTGGTTTGGAAAACTGGGTTCTGGACTCTGGTCTGGAAAGCTGGATTCTCTTCTTTAACTGTTTGAATTGCTGGATTTTTTACTAAACCTTAGCATAGCATTGTCAATGATCAAATTAATAAATTCCATTACATTCCCTCCTTTATATAATAGAGGGTTGAGGTAGTTATGCAATCTATAACACTTCTTACCACCATGTGTCTGGATCAAAGCCAAATTTAGTATGTGTTCATGACACCTGAAAAATGTTATGGAAAGATTATCATACCATATCTTATGGTTTCAAGACAGCCAGTGATTGTGCTAGGCCACAGGTGATTAGACTGAGTGAGACAAAAAGAAAACAAGTTCAATTAAATTAGGTTATATTAGGAGGGAGAGAGGACGAAACTGGACTGTGTCTAGCAATTGTGCTCTACTTAGTCGCCATCATAAGCAAACCATGGACTTACGTATACCTGTCTCTCCTTTTGTTGTACATATATTCTCTCCAGGGCCTGCATTTAGTCTCTGAAATGATAAGTTTCCATACTTCCTAAATCTCATATTAATTTCACCCAAGACAGTATGATGGTAAAAATGTGTGCTATGCTGCATAACTGAGGATATACTAGTGATATACACAATAATTCCAAACCATACCCAGAGTATAATGACATATAAATGATAAATGAATGTAAATAGCTGATTATATTAGACATTATTACATAATATTCTTTTAGCAAGTAAACCACATCATCTTAAATGGGGCAGCTAGGTGGTGCAGTGGAAAGAACACCGACCCTGGAGTCAGAAGTACCTGAGCTCAAATACGGCCTCAGACATTTAACACTTACTAGCTGTGTGACCCTGGGCAAGTCATTTAACCCAAATTGCCTCACTAAAAAAACCAAAAACCCAAACAAAACAAAACAAAACAAACTTCATATAAAGTCTCTGAGTTCTCTTGTATTCTTGAAGTGTTAAGATGTCATCAAGAGGAAGCTGGATTCTGGTCTGGAAAACTGGGTTCTGGACTCTGGTCTGGAAAGCTAGATTCTTTTATTTAACTGTTTGAATTGCTTGATTTTTTACTAAACCTTAACATAGCATTGTCAATGATCAAATTAATAAATTCCATTACAAGCATCTTCCACAAAGGGCTAACAACACACTTTCATCCAGTGATGCAGCTTTGACATCACAGTTGTGTGACAGAAACTTAGTAGCAGGACCAGAAGACAACTCTCTTTTCTCTGATGCCATCCTATTTTCTCTGCCTCTCCATCTCTGAAAGTGCATGGTATGGCCATGTCTTACATCATTTTGAACCCTGGGCTGATCTCAAAAACCCTAGTATTTGTCTTTTTAGTGTCTCAGAGGCTGAAATTCTGTGGACACCTTCCCTAGAACACCTATTGTGCGTATGATTTTGAAACTTATTATCATGTCAGATTTTTTTAAATGGAGATTGTTATGCTGACCTAAGTCCAAATATCACATCATGGGGCAGCTGGGCGGCGCAGTGTATAAAGCACCAACCCTGGATTCAGGAGAACTTGAGTTCAAATCTGACCTCAGACACTTGACACTTACTAGCTGTGTGATCGTGACCAAATCACTTAACCCTCATTGCCCTGCAAACAAAACAAAATAAATATCACATCATACAATTACTAGATTTGTGATCCTATCAAGGTTTACAAGTCATTTAACTTCTCTGTGTCTCAATTTCCTTATTTGTAAAAAGAAGTGCTTAGTCTCATTGACTTCCAAGGTCTCTTCCAGTTATGAATCTAGGGTCTCATGATCCCTTTCTCTCCACAGAACCTGCTTTGTTTTCTTTTTCTGTGTCCCTCCTTGTACATTTAGCAGAACTTTATAACATCTGGTCATTAACTGGTCACACTTTAGTTTCATCTCCAAAATACAAAAGCCAAGTCCTCTAAAACCTTGTCCATCTCGATTACTACCCCCAGGCTATCTCCTTGCTTTTGACCTTCAAAATGAATTTTTCATTCCTCTTATTTGAAGTCTGCTACTCAGAATTTGTTCCTGCTCCTGGTGGATTCCCTGAATGACATGTTTTAACTTTATAATGAGAAAAGTGATAATGAGGAAAGTTCTGAAAAAAGCTATAAGGGTGGGCAAATATGGGAAGAGATAAAAGATCTTCCACTTCAGGGAATAACAAAATTCTAAGCCAGTATTTTTGCATCACATTTGACATTGTTTTATTTGCAAGAACAATAGCACCATTCAATTCCTTAGTAATAAATGGATCTGCTAGGGTAGGAACAAAGAAAATTTCTGATGATGGTACTGATAATTGTGGAGAAAAGTACAATTTGCAAGGAGGCCCCCCTGGGATAGGAATTTATTTAAAGTCCATACTTGAATAGATGGTACTCCATCCTCCACCTCAATTCAAATATAGCCCTCTTTGCTAGCAGAGGTATAACTAGGGCAAGGTGACTGCAGAGTTTGTCTAATGAAATGAAAACTTAGGAAATACTTAAAGTAGTCTCCCAGGGTAAATTTCCTCCTTCACACACCCTGCACCCCAGACATGTTCCATCCTTAGCCCAACATGCATCACTGTTGGCTCAGTGGAAAAATTTGACCTTACAGTTCTGCTTGCTAAAGTACATCAATGTTGGGGGCAGCTAGGTGGTGCAGTGGATAGAGTACCAGCCCTGGATTCAGGAGGACCTGAGTTCAAATCTGGCCTCAGACACTTGACACTTACTACCTGTGTGACCCTGGGCAAGTCACTTAACCCCAATTGCCCCCCCAAAAAAAAAACCCAAAACAAACAAAATAAAGTACATCAGTGAAGACCTTGCTCCTTAAACCACTCCCTACTGTCTGAACTGGACTAGTTTGAAATGGATTTAGACTTTGATGGGCTTCTAAACTAGACATAAACCAATATTTGGAGCTATTTGCCAGCAACTCAAACTCTTATTTGCACCAGAATAAATATCATGTTGATTGGGTCTAAGACCAGATTATCATAGATTTAGAACTGGAAGGAACCTTAATGGTCACTGGGTGTAATTCTCTCACCTTAAACACGAGGAACCTGAGGCTCTTAGAGGTTCAATGATTTGCCCAGTAATACACAGCTAGTAAATACATGATTGTAGAATTCTATCCCAGGTCTTCCTAATTCCAAATTCAATATTCTTGCAAGTCAAGCCAAGCCAAGCCAACAAGCATTTATTAATTATTTACTATGTAAAAGGCACTATATATCAGCTGCCTCTATAATTAGAGCATTGATTCTTAGTTCCTGGTCCTATCACTCCATCTACCTATAAACTGGGAAAGAGAACAAAAGAGTTAAATTGATAGAAATATTTATAGCTGGGTAATCGGATTTATTTCAGGTAATATAAAGATACAGATGATGCCATGGACATCTCAATCCCATGCATCTGTTAAGGGCTAAAATTCTAGCTAGTCTGTCTAAAATATCTAATGAGTGGTCGCCAATAAATTATAAGCTTTAGCAAGAGTTCGGCTTTTAAGCATTTATTAAGGAAAACAAGAATTTGGTAAAGAGAGAGAGAAAGGCCTAGATTCCTATCTATTAAAGGGAGAGCACATTTCTAGCTCTGCTCTCCACCAGAGTCCAAAGGAAAGAGAGCGAGACTGAACACCAGTCTCTTCCTTCCTCCTCCCACTAGCCTGCGTCACTTCCTGACGCCAAAGAAAAGACTCCTGGTCTTGCCCTCAAAGACCTTCGCTTCATGGGCGGAACTCTTCTACAGTAAGTCTCCAGCTGGTGGTGTCATTCCAATCATTACACAGAGAAACTTAGACACACACATGAATGTCCACAACAATATATACATGTATATAATAGGCACATGTGTATACACACATGTGTGTACATGTACACACATATACATTTGTGTGTGTGAATATAGACATGTATGTGCATGTGTATTTACATCCAGAAGCGTATACATGCCTAGTGCCTCTCCATGAGGATTTGCCTTTAGAATCAAGTAGACATGGACTCAAGATCATCCTTTACCATATACTGGCTGGCTAAGTGACCCTGAGCAAGTCTCCTAACTTCTAACATTCCCAGGCAACTCCCAGAAACTATAAGCTGCAAAAAAGATGTAGACATATTTTTGTAGAAAAAAAATTCCTCACTTGAAACTTACTATGTTAATAAAATCACAGGTCTTATAGTTATAAATGTATGTAAATCTCTAAGGTTGTTGGTTTTTAAGTATTTTTCAGTCATTTCTGACACTGTGACCCTATTTGGGGTTTTCTTGGCAGAGATACTGGAGTTGGTTTCCATTTTCTTCTCCAACTCATTTTAGAGATAAGGAAACTGAGGCAAACAGTTCAGTGACTTGCCAAGAGTCACACAGCTAGTGTGTCTGAGGCCAGATTTTAACTCATGAAGATGAGTTTTTCTGGTTCCAAAGACAGGGCTCTATCCATTGTACCAAATATCCAAATAATAGTAACAACAACAGCAACAACAACTACCACTACTACTATTTCTATTACTTCTTCTTCTTCCTTCTTCTTCCTCTTCTTCCTTCTTCTTCCTCTTCTTCTTCCTCTTCTTCTTCCTCTTTTTCCTCTTCTTCTTCTTCTTCCTCTTCTTCTTCTTCCTCTTCTACTACTACTACTACTACTACTACTACTATTACTACTACTGCTACATTAGGTGGGTGTTCATTTTTCTTCTTTCTTGAAGCTGGAAATACAAAGACCAGGATCTCTTCTCCCAAGTTCTCACAAGCTCCATCACTCATTCAGGTGGGCAAGCATTGGGTAATCAATCTCTGCCAATAAGAAGAGTCATATGCAAATGGGCCTTGGACAGGAGGTTCCAGATATTTTCATTATGGTATCATGGATCTAAGTTGGGTTTATTATCTCACTACAGTTTACACAAATATAGAAAGATGTGGCATACATTGGCTTGCCTAAACATATGACCTCTCTCTATCTTAGTTTATTTTTAAAATGAGAATAAAACTACTTATCTAATGGTTGTGAAAATTAACTGATATCAAATATGAAAGGCATTTTGTAGATAGTACCACATGTTATCATTGCCAACTATGATGACCAGAGACACAACTTCCAGAAGAGTCTAGAATTATACATTTAATTTAATTTAATTACAAAAGCATTTATTAGTTGGGACAGCTAGATGGCTCAGTAGATAGAGCACTGGGCCTGGAATTGAGAAGACCTTAGTTTAAAGCCTCAGACATTTACTAGCTGTATGACCCTGTGAAAGTAATTTAACCTGTTTTGCCTCAGTTTTCACATGTGTAAAGTGAGCTAGAGGAGGAAATGGCAAACCACTCCAGTATCTTTGTCAAGAAAACCCCAAATGGGGTCACAAAGTGTTAGCCATGACTGAAAAAAAAACAAAAAGACAATAATTAAACAATACTAAATTTGTCAATCACCTACTGTGTCCAGCTACCATGATAGGCATTGGGAATACAAAAATCAAAATCAAATCCTAGTCCCTGTCTCCCTGTCCTCAAGGAACTTCCTTATATTCTATTGTTTCTCTTTCTCTCTCTCTCTCTCTCTCTGTATATATGTATAGACATTATACACATATATGTTTGTATATACATGTGCATACATATATATTCACATATATATAAACACAATATATATCTCTATAAATCTTCCTTTTCCCATCCCACCTCTCCTACCTGTGTGATGTAGTTTCCTCATCCATTAAAATAAGGGTGCTGAGCTCAATGAACTGTAAGGTCCTTTCAAGCTCCAGTTTCAATCACCTATGACCTTTTAAAGCCTCAGTTTCCTCATCTATAAAATGAGGTGGTTGGACTTGAGGACTTCAAAGGTCTCTTCCAGCTCTAAATGATTCCTATTTACTTAAAAATTCTGTTTACTTCAACCTATGTACAACTTGGAGTTCATTCTTGCAAGTTTCCCTCCCATCATTCATTTGGGGTAGAGTCAGAAACAACCTGGAATCTCTCACAATGGCTGGTGGTCAATACATTTAATCAAGCAGATCCATCAGATGCAGAGGTTGTGGGGAGAAGGGAAAGAAATAAAGCAAATTTTGCTTAAAGGAAAATCATTCATTTCTTACCATTCAAGGCAAAAGCCACCCCAATTGGAGAAAGGGGAGGGGGAGGGGGAGGAAACAGTCCTAAGGATGATGGTACAAGGAAATAAAAGGCAAATCATGTG